>NC_054603.1:12175094-12485479 GCF_004785595.1 Juglans microcarpa x Juglans regia
CACCAATTATGATCTCAAAAAATTATATGCTACATTACATACTAATAGTAATGGAGAGTGGACTCATTCCGATGCTCGTGAGAATTATGTAAGTATTATAATTTTTTTTAATTACCCATATTTAAATTTTTGTTCCAATATTAATTTTTTATGTCGTTTGTAGGATAAAATGGTTGCCCTCCGTGCTGAAACTGCATCAGATCATAATTCGTCAATAAGTGATGTTAACATTTTTACATAAGTTTTGAGTCAACGTTTAGAATATTTGAGGGGTTTGGATAGCTGTGTAAAGCCTTCAAGCTCTTCATTAACGTCAAGTACTATTGCCATTGCGTTATAGAATGCAAATTCGAGAATCAAAGAATTGATTGCAAAACAGCGTAAGTTAGAGGCTCAATTGATGAAACAAGCAGACATGGAGATGTGCATAAAACCATAAGAAGAACAACAATAAGAGTTCAGGAGAGAGATGCAACTCCAAATGCAAACGCTTATGCAACAATTCAGGCCTCCAAGCAATTGATTTTCGTATTTTGCATAAATCTTAGGATTTATAAAATTCTGTACCGATAACAATTTTAGTATTATTACTATTTTATTTATTTAGTTTGGACTTATTAGATTAATTTTATTTATATTGAACAGTTTGTAATGTATTTTTGAAATATAAATATCTATTTTGTTTTAAATTTTATATTAAAATGAAAATACTAACCGTTCGAACGATCATCAAACGTTCGAACATATATAAATCGGACACAACCGTTAGAACATCAGACGTTTGGGTTCGTACGGTCATCAAATGTTGTGAACCATTTGAACATGCAACTCACCCTTTCCGTTCATTACATGTTCGAACCTCATATTCAATTCTAAAAATTAGTATACTTTACATTCGATCATCAATTTATTTGTTCGAATGTTTCCTCATGTCTATTTGGTTGAACGGACTGGTATCGATCAAGCACCCATGAAGTACACGATCAAACAAACATATTGTTTAAATGGTTTTTGTGGGAGTTCGAACGACTTTATGGGATGAAATTCAATCGTCCTAGAATAAAATTATTGTTTGAACGTGATCAAACGGTCCACCAAATTTCATCCCAAAAGATATTTTTGGGGTTGAAACTATTATTATCATCCCAAAATACCTTTTGGGACATTGATATTGGGATGACCTTGAGACGCTTTTTTTTTGTTCCAAAATTCATTTTGGGACAAAAACTGTATCTTTTGGGACGAAAATATTCTTCCAAAAGACCCAAACTGTTGTAGTGCATGCTATAATTGGAAAGTAGTTGTGGAATTATTAACTATAGCTAGAAGTAATTAATCATATTAATAATCTATTCTGATATAACATGATTAACACTTACTCTATGATATTTACAAGTAAATATCCTACTATTGAATATATGTCCCTTGGATCAATTATTATAACTTCAGCCCTATTGTTTTAGTTTTGGCACTACCACCGGAAGTAGGGAACTTAACCATGCTTACACAATTAGGCCTTACCTTTAATAACTTTGAAGGTATATATATTCACTACAACAGAAATTAGTTTTTGTGATGGTTTGTAAATTGTGACAGTGCTCAAACCGTCACTGAAGGCAAATGAGAAATTACATTACGTTCGAACGTATACATATTCACAATAGAACGTTTGCTGGACATTCGAACATGTAGGATGTTTACGTGCGAATGTGAAAATTTCTAACGCCAACGTTTGAACGTTATTAATTCTCACGTGTGAACGTTAATTGATTTAAATATTAAAGTTGGATACTTCAAATTAAAAAAAAAATTGAGAATTGAATTTAAAAAACAATAGATATATTAAATAATATTGCTCATTACATATGATAAAAATAAAGTACAAAATACTCAGAATGTGTCGTTAACATATTTATTAAAATCGTTTGTCAATGCATTCACCTTTGCGTTTAGGATATCTATCTGATGGAGAGCATCGTTGACCAAAGCTCCAACTTTCTGTTCTACTGACGCGATCCTTTGGTTGATTTGCGCAGTAATATATGAGTTAAATGCATCAACCTAAGCATGCCGCACATCTCCCATAGATGTACCCGTCAGCGACTGACTAATACTCCCAACACCCGGCTGAGACTAGGTGGGAGGAACAAGATCTGATATAGGGCCAAGCTGACGACAAGCATGACCCCTCCCCTGTCCAATGCTCTGATGATGTGTGGTAATGTCGATAGAGCTCATTTGGTCACTCATCCACTCCTCCACCTTGGGTTGCACACCCCGGACCAGTAATAGTTTGGTAATGGGGACTCCATATGGGAGGTTGTCAGTGAACTGAACTGAACACCGCGTATTGTCACGGTCTGAGAGGATGCATCCTTAGGCATAGAGCACATCGCCATGTAAAACTCCCGAATCATTGAGGGGTATAGGATACCCCTCAATGTGCAGATACTCATCCAGCCTCTCGAAATGAACACGTCTCGAATGCTCTTTTGCTCCCATATGAGTACGTGAAAGTGGTTGATCACGACTTCTCGTTCAGACATCACTGTTTGAACCCAGATTCGAGATGTGTCCTCGCTTGTTCATTCCCCCCCCCTTTCCCTAGTCGTCAAAAAAAAAATTGAGCAATATTAACATTATGATCCATATTATATACTGTGATCTAAATTATTTTGGGAACACGTTCAAACGTAACATATCACGTTCGGACGTTACGCATAAATGTGAGAACGTTTTGGCTCTTACGTTTGCATGTTCAATTCCTCAATAGTATCATTCCAACGTAAGATGAGTTACGTTCGAACATGATAGCTTAAACACAGGTTCGAATGTACAAAACATATCACGTTCGCATGTGAGGAAGTTCTTTAATGTATTTAATAATACATTCAAACGCACATAACTATTAGTTCGAACATATATTTGGTTTATGGCAACTGAAAGTTTTACATTTGAATGAATTCCAAATAACGTTCGCACGTCCTACTAACGTTCGCACGTATGTACCAATCAAGTATTTGAACGATCAAACGTGCAAACTTTACAAATGTTTGTTCGAATATAAAATATACATTCGCATGTACTTTCAATACGTTCGCACATACTGTAGCATATGCACACTAATATATGATTAACGTGCGAACGTGTATATCATCTTCCTCATTTGGTATGTATAACGTTCGAACGTGAGAATCTAACATTCGAACGTTATGAGAAAAAAATGGCTGAGTCGACTCAGTCATTCGATAACACGTCAAATACAATGAAATTAGCCAAAAGACACCGTAGAAATGAAGTATAAACTTCAAGAAGGCTTTCTACGGTGGCCGGAAAATCAAGATTAATGTCCGGCCACCAATGGTTTCGGGAACCACCGAAACCTCCATTAACCATAAAAAAATAAAAGAAATAAAAGAATAAAAAAATTTACCCAAAGGTTAAAGAGGGATGCCTACCTCTTTTGTAACGTTTGTGGTGGAGTTTGACAGCGACGACAATGGTGCAAGAGGTGGTATGCGATGGAGGCTTCCAATTATAGTTTTGAGAGGAACGTGAGTTGTGCGGTTTTGCGTTCTGACTTGAGCTTTAATACACTTAGCGTTCGAACGTATAAGTCTGGACGTGCAAACGTCAAGCGATGAGAGAGATATACATCCGAATGTTTCAATCATAATGTCCGAACGTTTAATTACTTAATTTCTGTTACATGCGAACGTTATAATCGTACGTGCGAACGATATAGGACCAACTATTGAAATTAATTAATTCCCGTTTAATTAATTACTTAATTCCTGTTACATGTAGAACTATAAGGAGGTGCTGCCGAAATTTCTACTGACGTGGAAAGTAGAAGAGTGAAAAAATTTGTGCAATATGGATGATATAATCTTGAATGGGATAGGACCAACTACTGAAGATCTAAAGAGCAGTGAGAATTGGAGCATGTGAAATTAGTTTGCATTATACTAATCGATAGATTTTTTTTAGAAATGGATAAAAGTTGGATGCGTGTTGATGATGGACTTGGAAAGGACTATGATGTGTATGCACGTGGAGTTAGAGCCTTGATTGATTTTGCTCGGGCCTCTGCCGATAGTCACGGTTACATTAAGTGTCCATGTCGTGGGTGCAAAAATCTGTGCGCTATAGGATTGGATGAAGTAGAAAGTCATACATATGTGAATGGTATGGATTTGGGATGTACCCGATGGGTATTGCATAGTGAGCCATACAAACAATCAATCGAGGTTATGTTCGATCATGGTATTGATATGCGACATATGGATGAATATACCGAGCGGGATGAGATGAAGGAGATGTTGGGTGACATTGAAACTGGGATGTTTGTGGATGAAATGGATGAGGACGCCTCAAGTAGTCGAGGGACTGAATCAGATAATTTCTCTAAAATGTGGGAAGATGCAAAGCGTGAGCTTTATCCTAGATATACAAAATGCAGCAAAATGTCGTTTATTATGCGGCTGCTTCACATTAAGTCGTTGTGTGGGATGTCGACAAAAGTAATCAACATGGTCTTGGACTTGTTTAATGAGGTGCTTCCTGAAGGTTCTGCATTGCTGAAGAATTTTTATGAAGGAAACAGTTGAGAAAGGGATTAGGGTTTAAGTACAAGTCCATACATGCATGCAAGAATGATTGTGTTTTATTTTGAAAGGAGAATGAGGAAAAACAGGCTTGTCCCATATGCAGAGAGTCGAGGTGGAAGGGTAAGAAAAATATCTCAGTGAAGATTTTGCGTTATTTCCCGCTGAAACGCAGATTGCAAAGGCTATATATGTGTAAAAAAACAACTCCAAATATGAGGTGGAATGAGGAGAAAAGAGTTAAGGACGATGAATATATGAGGCACCCAGTTGACTCACTTGCATGGCAAAAGTTTGATGATTAATACCCAGAGTTTGGCAACGAAGCTCGCAATGTGCGTCTAGGACTAACAACGGATGCATTCAATCACTTTGGCAATATGAGTTCAAGTTACAGCACTTGGCCCGTAGTATTGATTCTGTATAATCTTCCACCATAGAGGTGCATGAGGGCGCCAAACTTTCTGTTAACTTTACTTATCCCCAGCCCAAGATCACCTGGGAATGATATTGACATATTCATGCAGCCATTAATTGAAGAGTTGAAAAATCTATGGGAAACAAGAGTCAAAACTTTTGATGGATCTACATCGACATCTTTTCAGATGCATGCTGCAGTAATGTGGATGATAAATGATTTTTCAGCATATGGGAAGCTTTTCGATTGGAGTACTAAAGGGAAGTTAGCGTGTCCCACATGTAATAATGAAACTGCAAATGAGTGGCTAAAATATTCGAAGAAGATGTGCTTCATGGGCCATCGACGGTATATGTCAGCAAATCATGCATGGCGAAGGGAAGGCACTAAATTTGATGGGATAGTTGAGGACAGAACTGCACCTAACGAGTTCACTGGGGATGAGATAGTCGAATAGTTATGGAAAGTTAAAGCGAAAGATTTTGGCAAAGGTCAGGGAAAGAATAAGAGAAAACGAGGCCTTGCAGAATTGAATTAGACAAAGAATTGTATTTTCTTTGAGTTGTCATATAGGTCATCATGCATGTTGCGACATAATTTGGATGTAATGCACATAGAGAAGAATATTTGTGACAATGTTCTATGGACATTGATGAGCATTAACAAAAAGACGAATGACACTATTAAGACGAGGAAAGATCTTGAGATAATGAGAATTAAACATAATCTGTATTTGCGAATGGAAGGCGATAGGGTGGTTATGCCGCATGTATGTTTTATGATGACAAGAGCTGAGAGGATGGGTTTTTGCAAATGGTTGCAAAGTGTGAAGTTGCCAGATGGTTATGCTTCCAATCTCGGTAGATGCCTGAGCCCTGATGACTGGAAAATAAGTGGACTGAAAAGTCATGATTGTCACGTATTTGTATTTTTGCAAAAATTGTTACCGGTAGGAATTCGTGGTAAACTGACTTCTAATGTACGCGTTGCCATAATCGAACGTTGCATCTTTTTCAAAGATTTGCGCTCTCGGGTCGTAAATCGAGATATGTTATAGAAGTTGGAAGAAGACATTGCTACTATACGTTTACAAAACATTTACCTCGGGAGGTAATGTTAGGTGGCCCAGTGCAGTTCCATTGGATGTATCCAGTTGAAAGATATTTGGGTAGATTGATGCGCACTATTGGGAATAAAGCCCGAGTTGAGGGTTCAATAGCAGAGGTTTATATACATGATGAATGGTTGACATTTTGCTCTCTATATCTTCATGGTGTTGACAATTTAATTGTGAAGAGCGGAATGCTGATCTTGCTGCTCCTCCCCCTCGTGAGCTATCAGTGTTTGTCCAGAATGTATGACCCTTGGGTGCACAAATGGGATACGACTTAATTGGTAGAGAGTTAGGAAAAGCTCGGTGATACGTGTTGAATAATTGTCATGAGATTGATGACTATCTCGGGTATGTCGCTGCATACTTAGAATAATTCTAATTAAAATATTATTATATAACATATTTTGTAATGCACAAAATGTATATTCTCTTGTACCTCCATACAGTGAACACATGGACAAACTTAGGACAAAAGGCATAGAGAATACAGAGGCGAGACTTGAAGAAGAATTTTCCGAATGGTTTGAATAAAGCGTATGCATTTTAAATGTCCCATGACTTAAAATCACTTTGAACCATTTTAATTGTTGTTTACTTTTAATAGTTTTGTTACTATTCCAATTGTTAGATTTTGGAACAACGTGCTAATGATCCCGCATTAGTTTTTTCTGAAGTGCATGCATTGGCCCATGGTCCCTCACACAGAGCACTTCGATACAATGTATGAACGGTTTGAGGTTATAGATTCCATATTATGGACAGTGAATGTAATCGAAAAATGTAAAATTGTGGTGTGTTGGTCGAGGGAAGTCATGGAACAGATGGCATTGACTACTATGGTGTCACACGTGACATTGTCGGATTAAAATATTTGGGTGAGAATGTAATATATGTTTTTAAATGTGATTAGTGGTATATAGGCGGTCGTCAGTTTTCGATACATAGGGATAGTCACTTTACGAGTGTCAATATTGCATGTAAATGGTACGAAGATAATCTATTCGTACTGGCTTGTCAAACTACCTAAGTCTATTACTTGGTTGATCCAATGAAAAGGGCCGATGAAGATATTGGAAAGATAACTTGGCGAGTCGTACAAAAATTTGTGCCTCGGAATATATATGATGAAGGAATGGTAGCTGATCACGATCATAGTGGAGACAAAGATGACACTTCGATTATAGAGGCCTACCAGGAAGATGGAGAGGGTATAAATTTATTTGTTGACCTCAGTGCACTTGAACTAATCCCCTTATGTAGAGATGACGTCCCACCCGTAGATCTCGACCCATCCATATTAAATGATCATTTAGTTCATGAAGAAAGTGAAAAAGAAGAAGAAAAAGACAAAGAGTCCGAAGAGGCAGTTGATGAAGAAGACGAAGAAGAAGATGATGATGACGAAGATGTTATTGAAGTCAATTCTGAAACTAGTATGGAAAATACATATGGAGATGAAGAATAAAAGTATTAAATATTTTATTTACATAGGTGACCGTACAATACATTTTTTATAAATTATTCTATACTATTTTTTTTTAAATATTAATCATTTTCAAGTATGCCACAAAAACGACAACGAAGAAATATGCCTCCTCCCCCAAGTCCTAAACCCATTCATGACTTCCTAATTGAGGACTCTGCTCCTGAACAAGTTAATACACAGGAGACAGACAGCCAGTCGACACCTACCAGTAAGGAAATGTTGTTGTTAATTAATTATATTTCAATATTTTGAGGACTGTATTTAATTATTTTAAAAATATTAGTTGATGCATTGTCACGTCGCAGATGTGGCTACACACGTGGCCTTGCTCTAGAAAGAAATAGAAGGTATGAAAAAATCAAGGTCAACATTCTTGGTAACTTCATTGGAGGAGTGAATGATAGTTTAGCATCGATTGCCTCCTATGCCGGCACACTAGTTCAAGCTTATGCCTCATTTTATATGCGATCATGGAGAGATGTTCCAAATGAGGTGGAGGATCGCATTTGGAGTCGTGTATTGATGAGTTTATAGACTAACGTAAATTTTTTTAGAGATGTTTTGATTTCATTTTTTTGACGTAATTCACTTCTTAGCATGAATTTGACCTCAAAGTGTAAACTATTAACGAGTTGATGGCTACGGCTCCGAATTCACTATGGCGAGATGCTTTGAAATTCACTACAGCTCCGAATTTCATATGAATTCGGAGCCGTAGCGAGGATGTGCAAACTATTAACGAGTTGATGGCTACATTATTTTGGCATCACAAGGGATAATGGCATGACCATTTCAAGAAGTTTGAGACATTGGAAGAGGCTGTTCAGTCTCATTTTCAAAAAATGAAGTTAGACTATTGGAGAAAGTGTCGTGATCTTTTCGCAAGTCCAGATTATCAGGTATTCTAGATTTATTCCCTATAAGTTATTTACATCTATATTGGTTTCATATATTATATTTAACATTGTTAATTTCTCTTGCAGCACTTAAGTTTTATCAATGTACAGAATAGAATAGCTTTGAAAATCCACCATCGCGCCATCTCAAGGTCATTCCAACGTCGTGCTGATAAATTGGTAATTGATAACTTATTAATTCTCACTCATTTTTATCATATTCTTTTATTTAAGTACTAACATTATTTTTTAAATTTACTAATGTGGCTTTGTTAGAAACGTGATGATCCTGAAAATTTCTCCCTCATTCATGTTTATACTTCTACTCACACTGATGAGCACAGTGAGTGGGTTGATCCTGTCGCTAAAGATAATTATGTAAGTGATGTTATTTTCTGTGACTAAATTATGCAACATGTGAATTCATATTATGTTTGATTCCTCATTTCTTTTAATATGTGAGCTTTATTATCATATTTTTGTTGTAATTGTAGGAAAAAATGATTGAGATCCAATCAGCCTTTGATCAATCCTCTCCTAGTGGCATAGACATATTCACACAAGTGCTCGAGACCAAATCTAGTTTGGTAAGAGGTTTGGGACGTTCTTTCAAGTGTGTTGGTTCATCCTCCAAGACCTTGACTTCGAAAGTTAACAATCTTACTAAAGATTTAGATGCAGCACGCCAAGAAATTGAGCAAATGAAGTCGACACAACAGGAGTTGGAGTCTCTCTTATTGCGACAGTCTGATTTAGAGATGCGTTTGCAGGAGCAACAAAGAGACCGCAATGAGAGAATACGCATTGAAATCCAAGAGCAAGTGCAAAGGGAGATAATGGTCCAGATGGAACGTGTTATGTCAATTCATTAGGATCGTAGTGGGCGAGGAAAGAAGAAATGATCAATATATCATTATCATTATCATTATTAGAAACTTTTATTCTCTATTTTTGCAACTCTATAAGACATTACTAGTTGTTACATTTATGGTGTAATATGAAACAATTTGTATGTTTTTTAATTTTATGAAATTACTATTTCTGATCATAACATTCACACATAAAGAAAAAACGTTCGAACTTTGATTCAAGTTCGAATCTAACGTTCGAACAAAATGCTAGCGAATTTGAACAAAACGTTCGAACGTAAGATACTACGTTCGCACGTTTAACGCACAAACAATATAAATGTTCAAATGATGAGAATTGATACATGCGAAAGACAAACTAACATCTGAACGTTAAAAATTTTATGTTCGAACTCTTCTCTTTAACATCCAAATGTTACTGTAACACCCCATTCCAGTAGGTTAGGAGTGTCACGTGTTTTTTATAAAATAAACCCGACAAGAGATCTCATATTTAATAACTGAAATAAGGATTTATTTTGTAGAAAAACTGTCTAGTAAAAATATCTTCCCAAAAATATTAAATGAATAATCTGAATAAAATTTATGTCATAAAAGAAATTTTATTCTAGAAGGTCTGAAACTAAAATCAACTCTTCTTTCTACTCCTAGCCTGCCTGCTCGTGTTCATCATCCTCACCTAGGTGGTTAAAAACATGAAATAAAACTAAAATGAGTCGAAGACTCAGCAAGAAATCTATCACTACGTAAACATAATAAACATAAGGTTTTCATAAATGTTTTTCATGTTGAGAGCTTAAAAATCATGATTGTTCATACTAATGCTTATGCTATGCATGACTGATTTATCTGAATTATCTGACTGATCTGACTTATCTGACTGGCCAACACACTTAACCCTGTGTGTGAGTTGTGCAACAGCCCCATGTCCCGTTGCAGCACAGGGAGCCACCGATAGTATTCTGGCATACTATGGTGGACCACGCTTGAGTCCGTGGCTTGCACTTCCACCCTGAAACTGAACTACATTAGTACCATGCATCTGAATGGCCATATTATTAACTGATCTTATCTTATCTTGCACTTTGAACTTAAAATAGCTTACGTGTCTTATACACATGAGATGCATGACATAATACATACATAATTATAATTTCTGAATTTGAACATGATGCGGAATGACATGATCGTATGCTATCCTGGATGACATATTTACATATGACATGAGTGGTTCCTAAATAATGGATGTCAATGAACTGGCTTGAATAATACTTATATATAAGCTGAACTGTGATGATTCTAATTTATGATCAAATTACTTACCTTGTTGCGCCTTTTCTTAAATCTCACACCTATACGCAACCTTAACTATCACTAAATTTGTCTAAGAGCAACATGTACTAATATCCTATTTAATCAAATTCACAATCTAAAAGATACTCAAATAAATATATATTTTTTTAAAGAAAAGACGAAGGCGACCTGTCCAAGAGTAGTCAAATAAATCTTTTGTTTAACACCATAATCAATAAATCCAAGTATTTAAATTACTTAAATACTAATAACATATTATAATTTAGTCCGATAATTGGGCTATTTTAAAATAAGTCATAAAACTTCAATTCTAAAAAATAAGTTTCATTTATTAACATAATTATTCCATCTTATAAGAAACCTAATAAATATTAATATCATTTAAATATTCTTAATATAATAATTTTATTAAAATTCTACTAAATAAACGAAGGAATATTAACAAAATATTAGGCTCAATAGTATATTTTAAAATACATTTCAAAATCTTTAAGCATTTTCTTATAAAAATGAGATTATGACTAAAATATTTATTTAATAAAAATAAACTCAACTAGAAATATTAAGCTCAATAAAAATTACTAAAACAATTATTGAAATATAATAAAGTCAAGCCCAATTTAAAATGCAAATCTATCTCAATGGTACATGTCTAATTAACTCCAAGCTCAATCCACAAGGAAATTAGCCCACCAGATTTAAACATCAAACAAGTTAAAACTAAGCCCAATTTACTTTTTAAAACACAAACTTATCTAATAATCCCAGCATACATAAGGCCCAAGGGCCCATTGTGAATCAATGTTTCATGGAGGTTTTACGGCACACGGACAGAGCAACGAAAAGCCATGCAAGAGATAACAGGGGCTCATCGAGAGAGGGTATGCGACAGAAATGGGCTACGCGGCGCTTCAGGCGACAAGCGAGGCTCACGACGGAGCAACTAGCGGCTTCTCTGTGGTGGTGCGACACTAAGAGAGAGAGAGAGAGAGAGAGAGAGAGAGAGAGAGAGTAGAGAGAGAGAGAGACTGTTAAATCGAAAACAAGAGAGTAACTGGTGGTCGACGGCGGTGGGCTTATCGTAAGGGAGTGGGTGCGACAAAAAAAGATGGCCGGCAAACTCTGTGTCATCGGAGAGGTAGTTCGGCATCTCTTGAGGTGGCTACTGTGAAGGAGAGGCGACGGCTCTGTTTCGTTTGTGAAAAATAGAGGTTCACCAAAATGGTTCCGTGAAGAGGGTGGGGAACAAGGGCTTACTGTGTTTGGGGGCTCTTGGCCTTGTACGGTGGTTGAGAGTGGGGGAAGGCTCACGGTGTGGAGGAGTTCAGCAGTGGGGTGGCTTACGGCTTCGAGTTTTCTCTTCTCGTATACGGGGTAAGTGAAATTTATACATGTAGATGATTGAGAAATATAAAAAGAAACCTAGAGGGATTGAGACGTGCATGAGCATGGGAGTGGAGACGTGCAGAGTGGAGAAATTGCTCATCAATAGAGTCAGTTTCCACTAGAATGTTAACAACTAATACTGAGAGACATACAGGTTTGCAGGTTTATAGTGTTTATTTCAGAGGCTAGAAACAAGAGATGAGGTTCGGTGGAGATAGGAAGAACTAAAATTTGAATTCAAACCACAAACTCTAGAGGACGTAAAATCTGATAAAAATCTACTAATAATTACTAGAATTAATAATAAAACCAAACTCTAGTAAATTCAAACAAAATTATAATAGTAATTATTAAAATTAATAAATGTAAAATTTGATAAGATTATAAAAATAATAATAAAAAAAAATAACTAGAAGATTTACTTATATACCCTAAATCTATGACTAGTATATTACAAATCTCCCCCACTAAAAGAAAATCTCACCCTCGAGATGGAACACACCTCGATTAAAATAAGTCGGGGTATTTCTCTCTAATGTCTTCCTCGTGTTCCCAAGTGGCTTCTCTCTCGCTGTGGTGACTCCAATGTACTTTGACCATTTGAATAGTTCTGTTTCGTAGCACTTGGGCCTTCTGTGCTAATATTCTCACTGGAATTTCTTCATAGCTGAGGTCGTCTCAAATCTGAAGAGGCTCGTACTCCAATACGTGTGTGGGATCCGGGGTATACTTTCGTAACATAGAGACATGGAACATGTTGTGCACTGCCGACAAGTGAGGTGGAAGTGCTAGTCTGTAAGCTGCAGCACCTATTCTTTCTAAGATCTCAAAAGGGCCTATGTACCTCGGGCATAGGTTTCCCTTTTTACCAAAACACATTATTCCTTTCATCGATGCAACCTTCAAGAGTGCTTTATCTTCTACATGAAATTCCAATTCTCGTCGTCGTTGGTTCGCATATTTCTTCTGTCGCTCTTGTGCTATGGTGAGCTTCTTTCTGATAATTGATATTTTCTCACACATGTCTTGTATAATTTCTTGTCCCAGTATCCTCCGCTCTCCTACTTCATCCCAATAGAGGGGCGACCTACACTTACGTCCGTAAAGAACTTCATACGGCGCTACTTGAATACTTTCCTGGTAACTGTTATTATATGTGAACTCGATAAGGGGTAGGTACTTAATCCAACTACCTTTAAATTCCATCATGCATGCTCTAAGCATATCTTCTAGTATCTGAATTGTCCTTTCTGATTTACCATCTGTCTTGAGGATGAAATGTCGTGCTGTAAGTCAGTTGAGTTCCCAACTCCTTCTGTACCTTCCACCAACAAACTGAAGTGAATCGGGTATCTCTATCAGAGATGATCTTAGATGGTATCCCATGTAATTTGACAATCTCTCAAACGTACAATTCTACCAGTCTATCCACGGAGTATGTCATCTGAATAGGAATAAAATAGGCTAATTTTGATAGTTGGTCAACAATCACCCATGCTGCATCTTGACCTCCTAGTGCCTTGGGAACCCTGAAACAAAGTCCATCCCGATCTCATCCCAAGTCCACATTGGTATAGGGAATGGCAGAAGTGTACCTAAGGGTCTCTGATGCTCTACTTTGACTTGTTGACATATTAGACACTGTGCTACATATGTCACTATCTCTTGCTTCATCCCACTCCACCAAAAGTGTTGTTTTAAATCCCGATACATCTTGGTGCTTCCTGGATAAACTGTGTAGAGTGAACGATGTGCTTCTCTCAAAATCAAATCTTTGATTACTCTATCATTGGGTCGACATAATCTTCCCCTAAATCTCAGGGTGCCATCACCTGATACTATATAATCAGGTCTCTTACCCTCTGCTATTTCTCCTTTAATCCACATCAATTATGTATCACTAGCTTGGGCGACCTCAATTTGATCTATCAATGTTGAACCAAGGGTCAAACTATTCACCTTAGATTGAGTGTCCTGGATTACCTCAATGCCTGCTCGCTCCATGTCTAGTAGTATATGCTTCTGAGGAGTAAACATTGTAGCCAAGGTGCCAGAGGATGACTTTCGACTAAGTGCATCTGCTATGACGTTTGCTTTGCCAGGATGATAGTTAGTTCTAGCCATCTTCGTTGCCTCATATTTAGCTCTTTTTGTGTGAATAAATATTTCAGTCTCTTATGGTCAGTATAAATCTCACACGTTTCACCATAAAGATAATGCCTCCATATTTTCAAGGCAAAAACCACTACTGCAAGTTCCAGATCATGGGTTGGGTAATTCTGCTCATAATTCTTTAGTTGTCAGGAAGTGTATGAAATAACTTTCCCATTCTGCATTAAAACACAACCTAAACCCTTTAGTGAAGCATCACTGTATATAACAAATCCTCCATCTCCCGAGGGAATTGTAAGAACTGGTGTCATCATTAATCTTTTCTTCAATTCTTGGAAACTATCCTCACACTCATCTGTCCATAAGAACTTCTCATCCTTTCGTGTCAACTTTGTCATCGGAGAGGCAATATTTGAAAATCCTTCTACAAATCTTCTGTAGTAACCAGCAAGACCTAAGAAACTTCATACCTCATTGACATTACTAGGCTTGGCCCATTTTACCACTGCCTCAACCTTTGCTGGGTCCACTGAAATTCCTTTTGCTGATACCACATGTCCCAAAAAGGAAATCTCTTGTAACCAAAACTCGCATTTCTTAAATTTTGCATACAACTTCTTTTCTCTTAGTATCTGAAGGGCAATCCTCAAATGATCCTCAAGCTCTCTGCTACTCCGAGAATAAATGAGAATATTGTCGATAAAAACTATCACAAATTTTTCCAAATAATCCTTAAATACCTTATTCATAAAATCCATGAAAGCTGCGGGGGCATTAGTTAGACCAAATGGCATAACAAGAAATTCATAGTGTCCATACCGTGTCCGGAAAGCCGTCTTCTGTACATCTGTCTCCTTAACCTTCAACTAGTGGTATCCGGATTTCTTTGAAAATACTTGGACTCCCTGAAGTTGATCAAATAAGTCGTCTATCCGGGGTAGAGGGTATCTGTTCTTGATAGTTATTTTATTTAACTCCTTGTAGTCAATACATAAACGCATAGACCCATCCTTCTTCTTTACGAAAAGTACCGGAGCACCCCATGGGAAAATACTGGGGCGTATGAAACCTTTTTCTAGTAACTCTTGCAACTGATCCATGAGTTCCCTTAACTCAACTGGAGCCATACGGTAGGGTGCTTTAGATATAGGTGGCGTTCCTGGAGTGAGATCAATTGCGAACTCTACTTCTCTATCCTGTGGTAACCTTGGAAGATCTTCAGGAAACACGTCTCTAAATTCTCTAACTACTTTTATGTCTTCAATCTTGAGTCCATCTATTGGTGGTAAGACCAAACTAGCTAGAAATCCCATGCACCCTTGTCTCAAAAGTCGGGTGGCCTATAAAGCTAAGACTACATGAGGAGGGGAACTTTCTCGTACTGACTGAAAACTAAACTCCTCACCATTTGTGGATTTAAAGACTACTCTCTTATTAAAGCAATCCACACAGGCATGGTTTCGGGATAACCAGTCCATTCCCAAAATCACGTCAAATTCGGACATATTAAATATGATTAAGTCCGCAGGTAGAATTCCCCCTTGAATCTCTATCGGACATCCAATTAGCACAGAATTACAAATGATATGTTCTCCTGAGGGCGTAGCAACAGACATACTACGTTCTAGTAGTTCAGGTATCTTCTCAGCCAAGGGTGCATAATGATTTGAAATGAAAGAATGAGTAGCTCTAGAATCGAATAAAATGGAGGCATGACGTGAAAACAACGATAATGTGCCTATATGAATGTCATAACAATTAGAGCTATAAGGATCATGCAATTTATTCATCGTTCTATATACATATCTAAATTTAGGATAAGGAAAAGTACCTATGACTACATCGTTCGACGCTTCAGCATCAATAAGGGTGAGGGAATATACTCTTGCCGTAGCTATCATCTTTTGTCCTCTGCTCCTTCCTAGTTCCCCGGGTCTCTTTATTGGGCAGTCCCAGGCTAGATGGTTTGGCTTCCCGCACTTGAAACACACGTTCTGGCCAAACATACACTTTCCCAAATGTCTTCTCCCACATGTTGCGCATGTGGGGTAAGTTTGTCCTGTTGGTGGTTGCCCTTGACGATTCTCGATATGAGGCCTCTTATCCTTACGCGACGCTGGTTGGAGTTGTTGTTGTTGCTGGCGCTTCCTTTGGTTGTTGTACTTAATGTTTTCTTGGAGGTCTTCTTCAGCAATGGTAGCTCGGGTGACTAGCTCCGAAAAACTCCGAATCCTGAGAGTACGCACGCGTTCTCGAATCCTACGATCCAATCCATGCTCAAATTTTTCAGCTTTCTTTTCCTCGTCTGGAATTAAGTAACTGGCAAAAAGGGAAAGCACTATGAATTTTGTAGCATACTGTGTTACCTTCATTGTTCCTTGAGTGAGGTCCATAAATTGGCGAGCTCTCGACTCCCGAAGGGTCCGTGGCAAAAAGTGATCTAGAAAGATTCTCTTGAAATGTTCCCAAGAAATGGGGACTGCTTCCCCTAACTCCAATTGAACCAATGCTCGTGTCGACTTCCACCACTTGTTTGCCATGTTAGTCAAATGGTAAGTGGCATATTTCACCTTCTGATCATCCGTGCAATAGAGCACTTCAAAAATCTGCTCCATACGTTCAATCCATCTTTCCGCATCTAAGGAATTAAATTTACCATCAAAGGTAGGGGGATGCTGGCGGGAAAATTGTTCGAAGGGACAACCCGCCTGAAGAGCTCTAGACGCCATAAATTGGCCACTAACTATTGATTGGAAAAATTGGGTAGCAGCTGCAACAAGAGGATCCGGGTTATCATTCTGGTTAGATCCAGAAGATCCCTCTCGATTTGGGTGATTTCTAGTGCCGGGGGCCATGATCTACGTCAAGATGTCATACTAACAATTAACCAGTATTTTGATACGAATAATAAAAACAACTATAATGATGGTTCTAACTAATAAGAGCTATAAAGTATTCAACTCAAAAAACAAACCTTGATTATTCACGAGCAGGCTAGGAGCATCCTAGGCAACTTAACTTTAGAATTTATAAAACATTTTTTTTTTCAAAACAAAAGTCTACATAATCTTTCAACTTGGCTCTGATACCAAATTGTAACACCCACTTCCCGTAGGAGTGTCACATGTTTTTCATAAAATAAACCAGGCAAAAGATCTCATATTTAATAACTGAAATTAGGATTTATTTTGTAGAAAAATTGTATAATAAAAATATCTTCCAAAAAATATTAAATGAATAATCAGAAAAAAATTTATGTCATAAAAGAAATTTTATTCTAGAAGGTCTGAAACTAAAATCAACTCTTCTTTCAAGTAAAATGAGTCGAATACTCAGCAAGAAATCCATCACAACGTAAACTAAAATCCGCGCTCGTGTTCATCATCCTCACTTGGGTGGTTAAAAACATGAAATAAAAGTAAAATGAGTCGAAGACTCAGCAAGAAATCCATCACAACGTAAACATAATAAACATAAGATTTTCATAAAAGTTTTTCATGCTGAGAGCTTAAAAATCATGATTGTTCATACTGATGCCTATCCTATGCATGACTGATTTATCCGAATTATCTGACTGATCTGACTGGCCAACATACTTAACACTGTGTGTGAGGTTGTGCACCGGCCCCATGTCCCACTGCAGCAAGGGGAGCCGCTGATAGTATTCAGGCATACTATGGTGGACCACACTTGAGTCTGTGGCTTGCACATCCACCTTGAAACTGAACTGCATTGGTACCATGCATCTGAATGGCCATATTATTAACTGATCTTATCTTATCTTGCACTTTGAACTTAAGATAGCTTACGTGTCTTATACACATGAGATGCATCACAAAATACATACATAATTATAATTTCAGAATTTGAACATGATACGGAATGACATGATCGTATGCTATGTTGGATGACATGTTTACATATGACATGAGTGATTCATAAATAATGGTTGTCAATGAACTGGCTTGAATAATACTTATATATAAGATGAACTGTGATGATCCTAATTTATGATCAAATTACATACCTCGCTGCGCCTCTTCTTGAATCTCACTTCGTAGCTCGTCACCTATAAGCAATATTAACTATCACTAAATTTTTCTAAGAGCAACATGTACTAATATCCTATTTAATCAAATTCACAATCTAAAAGATAATCAAATAAATCTTTTGTTTAACACCATAATCAGTAAATCTTAGTATTTAAATTACTTAAATACTAATAATATATTATAATTTAGCAGGATACTTGGGCTATTTTAAAATAATTCATAAAACTTCAATTCTAAAAAATAAGTTTCATTTATTAACATAATTATTCCATCTTATAAGAAACCTAATAAATATTAATATTGTTTAAATATTCTTAACATAATAATTTTATTTAAATTCTACTAAATAAACAAAGGAATATTAACAAAATATTAGGCTCAATAGTACATTTTAAAATAAGTTTCAGAATCTTTAAGCATTTTCTTATAAAAATGAGCTTATGACTAAAATATTTATTTAATAAAAATAAACTCAACTAGAAATATTAAGCTCAATAAAAATCACTAAAACAATTATTGAAACATAATAAAGTCAAGCCCAATTTAAAATACAAATTTATCCCAATGGTACATGTCTAATTAACCTCAAGCTCAGCCCACAAGGAAATTAGCCCACAAGATTTAAATACCAAACAAGTTAAAACTAAGCTCAATTTACTTTTTAAAACACAAACTTATCTAATAATCCCATCATACAAAAGGCCCAAGGGCCCGTTGTGAATCAATGTTTCATGGAGGTTTTAAGGCACATGGACAAAGTAACGAAAAGCCATGCGAGAGATAACAAGGGCTCACCGAGAGAGGGTTTGCGATGGAGATGGGCTCCGCGGCACTTCAGGCGACAAGTGGGGGTCACGGCGGCACAACTAGCGGCTTCTCTGTGGTGGTGCGACACAGAGAGAGAGAGAGAGAGAGAGAAAGAGAAAGAGAGAGAGAGAGAACTGTTAAACGGAAAACAAGAGAGAAACTGGTGGTCGACGGCGGTGGGCTTACCGGAAGGGAGTGGGTGCGACGGAAAAAGATGGCCGGCAAACTCTGTGTTGTGGGAGAGGTAGTTCGGCATCTCTTGAGGTGGCTACCATGGAGGAGAGGCGACGACTCTGTTTCGGATGTGGAAAACAGAGGTTTACCAAAAATGGTTCTGTGAAGAGGGTGGGGCACGGGGGCTTACTGTGTTTGGGGGCTCTTGGACTTGCACTGTGGTTGAGAGTGGGGGAAGGCCCACGGTGTGGAGGCGTTTAGCAGTGAGGTGGCTCACCGCTTTGAGTTCACTCTTCTCGTATAAGGGGTAAGCGAAATTTATAAATGTAGATGATTGAAAAAAATAAAAGGAAACCTAGAGGGGTAGAGACATGCATGAGCATGGGAGTGGAGACGTGCAGAGTGGAGAAATTGCTCATCAACAGATTCGGTTTCTACTAGAATGTTAACAACTAATACTGAGAGACATATGGGTTTGGAGGTTTATAGTGTTTATTTCAGAGGCTAAAAATAAGAGATAAGGTTCGGTGGACATAGGAAGAACTAAAATTTGAATTCAAACCAAAAACTCTAGAGGACGTAAAATCTGATAAAGATCTAGTAATAATTACTAGAAGTAATAATAAAACAAAACTCTAGTAAATTCAAACAAAATTATAATAGTAATTATTAAAATTAATAAATGTAAAATCTGATAAAATTATAAAAATAATAATAATAAAAATAAAAATGACTAGAAGATTTACTTATATACCCCAAATCTATGACTTGTATGTTACAGTTACATTTAAACGTCTTCGAGTTAACGTTTGAAGGTAAATGTCATTCGTGCGAAGCAAAAACAACGAACTCCAATTTTTTTACTTGCGAATGTTAATCAGTCGGGTTAAAGTTCAAAAGTCGGTTTATATGTGCGAACGTTACTTTCTGTGATGGTTTTTAACTATCACAAAAAATCATCACGTTTGAACGTTACATCTCACGGAAGACTTCCAACCGTCACAAAAAAAAAAAACTTTTTGTTACGGTTGAACAGTAAACCATCACAAAAAACATTCTGTGACGCCTTTTAGGTGACGGTCTCAAACCCTCACAAAAAAAGTTTTTGTGATGGTTTGCTTATTTTTTGTGACGGCTTCATCCGTCACAAAAACCAAATTCTATTGTAATGATTTAGTCTTGATTCGTAGATTATGTAGTTAATTATCGGTTAGTAAAATCCAATAATTGTTTCTAAATACGTGTAATTGCTTGTTTCACAGGTAGTCTCCCGGCCATCCTCTTTGTTCAACTGCAAATAGCTGCAAGCTATTGTTTTGTCGTCTAATAATTTCAAAGGAAAATTGTCACCTGAAATAGGGAACTATTTTTAACGCTTGCCTACTACAACTTGGAAGGTACGTACGTGACGTCTTATATTAATTTATTATAATAAAAATGCCAATGTGTCACCATTGATTTAGTGTGTGTGTATATATATATATGCATGTTCTATATATGAACTTCTCTAATTAGGTACTTCCAAATGAAAGCAGAAAAAATAAATGGTTAGGTTGAGCCAGCATGAGGTAGTGATAGTGACACCCCAAGGTGGAATATGTAATTTTCCCTATAATTTTTCATTAAAAAGTCACGTACAAGGATAAGCCATAAGTACCAATAGTTTTAGGATAAGCCATAAGTACCAATAATTTTATTCTCCAATATTGTTAAATCCCATGTCGAGTGTAGCTCTGAAAATAGAGATCAAGTTAGCAATGCTAGCTTATAGTATTATACGTACCTTGGCTACCACTAAGTACTTTTAATTTGATGTAACCTTAGTCTTGTTTTGGTCGACTATGTTTATATGACCATTCATTAGTATATATGCAATCTCGATTAAATAAAAAAGTTTATAATTTTTTAGCGAAGCAAAAACTATTTGGTCATGTGTGGATTTTTAAGATTTTTCTAAATGCATGGCTATGGAAGTTGGGATTTATTTACATTGGAATTACTTTGAAGTAAATAAAACTTAAAGCTTTTTTCGTGAGAAGATCAAAATGTTTTAATGGTTAGAATTTTAAAATGGATTCTCATTATGGCTGCCACTAGAATTGTGACTGTAAGTACTGCGACAGTAGGTAAAAAAAAAAAAGAATTGTGACTGTAAAAATTGCACCCACTAGAATGCATGTGGCTCCTCCAGTGCACTAATGTTCTCTTACTACTAATAAGTTGCATGTTCGATTTGTTATAGACATTTTTTTTTAATAGAGTTATACATATTGGGACAAGTGCAATACCAAGTGAAATTGGTAATTTGCAGAGCCTAGAATTTTTCAATTTGGGAGCTAACAAATTCCCCTATGATTTATTCTCTACCATATTTAGTCTCTTTCTCTCTCTCTCTCTCTCTCTCTCTCTCTCCATTTTCCTTTGATTTTCTATATTTTTATTTTACATTCATGAGAAACAAAAGTCAAAGTTATTATTAGAACTATTGTGTAAGGGATTTGAGTTTTGGAATGTAGGAGTGGGTTTGGGCTAGCTAGGGAAGGATCTGATGTGGAGGTGGAGGAGGATTTTGACAAGGCATGTTGTTCAATTGCTATAGAGAATGCAAAGCTTGACTGTTGGAGGGGGTTCTGTTGTGCCGAGTAGTTGGAAGAGGTGAGCCAAGAAGGGCCAGCTGCTGGAGATTTGTGTGGTTCATGAAAGGGCTTTTACAGGACTTGTCTAAGTTGGTTTCTGTGTTAAGGTGGTTAACTGGGTTGATTGGGATAGAAGCGTGGGTTGTTGGGCCCTGTTTGGAGAGAGGTCTGGGCTGTGTTTATTTCTGTTGCAATGCACATCGGAGTTGTAACATTACAAGAGTAGGGCAAGAACTCTCCTGGAGGTGTTGCAATCCTGTATCAATGAAAGAATGTGATTAGGCCAAAAAAACAACACCAAAAATTTGTGCGAACAATACTCGCCTCTTTAGTAGGGGTATGATTTATATGGGAAAGAATTCAAGTATTACAGGTAATTGAAATTCTTTAAGTACAACAGGAAAATATAACGGTCACAAATGCTCTGAATTAGAGGGAACTTGCTACGATTCTGCATCACTGTCGACATGCAATCTTTCACTACAACTAAAAACACATCCATCTGCTAATTTGTGTCTATTTGATTATTAAAACCACTATTTCTTCTTTTCTTTTCTGTTTTTCCTAATAGAAATACATATAAATTCATATTTTTATAAGTTAATACCAAGTGAAATTGGTAACCTCCAGAATCTAGAGTTTTTTAAACATCCGAGCAAATGGTTTTTTGCTGGGTCCAATTCCATTCAAGATCTTCAATATCTCAACAATAGAAGCTATTTATATGGGCCTCAATAAATTTGCAGGTTATCTTCCATCAGATATGGGCCTCTACCTTCCAAAGCTCAAACAACTTGGTCTTTAAGGAAATAAACTGAGCAGAAGATTTCTCAATTCCATCTCCAATGCTTCACTGCTCACTCTCCTCTTTTTTTTCTTTACCAAAGAGCCAGTAGCTACACAGTAGTGATTCCGTCCTAAGTTTATTAAAAAAATATTCACTTATGGAGGAGGAAAGCTGTGGTAAGAAGCCAAATAACTACGAGAGCACTCCTTCCAAAACGCCAAAACCAACACAAAACAAAACAAAGATCTAAACAGGCCTAAATAGTAAAGCAAAAAACTAAACAAGCCTATTTAACGAGCACGGAAGGATAAATTCTAAACAAGCCTAATAGAATAAAAAACTAAACAAGCATATATGAAAATAGAAAGAAAATCTAAACAGGCCTATAAAAACCACACCCCAGACCAAACAAAAGACCATAAATACTGAATATTGAAAAATCTCATTGTCGCAGGTATGGAAGACCCATCTTCTCAACACATGTAATACCTTTTAGACGTCTTGGGAGAGAAACATGCCTTCATAAATCTCATTATTCCCACTTTCGCCTTCTCTAGCCAGAAAACCAGTCGCATTGTTTCCTTCCCTATATTGATGAACTACCACAAAGTTTATTCCAACGAGCTCTGCCTTTAGATCATCCCAGAAATCCCAAAGGTACCATAAGGTACATCTCCCTTTCTGGAGCCAGTCTACAACAATACGAGAGTCACTTTCAATAATGATATTAAAAAAGTGAAATTGCTTGCAAAGGCGAATACCCTCCACGATCGCCTTAAGCGCAGCTCCGTTATTGGTCCCATTCCCAAGTGAGTTGAGAACGCTGCTTTCACCCCACCGTTAGAGTCACAGATAATTCCACCACCTCCAGTGTTCCCCAGATTTCCACGACAGCTCCCATCACAATTTAGCTTCACCCAACCCAAGGGAGGTTTGGACCAAGTCACTATTTTTACCTCCTTCGCCCCAGTTCTCGGACATTCAATCTGAAATTCTTCAAGAATTTTAATGTCTTGAATAGATAACTTACGTTTAGCTCTAAGCTTATCGGCCAATAACTTCATCCAAAACTGAACGTCTCTCCAGATTTTTTCAGCATTATCCTGTACACCTTCCATTCTGGCCTTACACCTAATTCTTTTCCACAAACTCCAAGTAATTAGACAAGGAATTAAACCAACTAATGTGCCTTTGATGGAGGATTTTTTTGCGTACTAAAACCAGACCATAACTCTAGTTTTCCAAGGCATCTGATGAGTAAACGAGACTCCCATCACAGCACTTACATGAGACCAAACAGTCAAAGCTACATCCCCAGAAGCTAAAACATGGTTGATAGTTTCTGTGTCTTTTCGTGCGTAGCAATTGCATGAAGAAGCCAGATAAATGCCCTTGCTCTGCACTCTATCATCCACGGCTAAGCAATTAGACCAAACTTTCCATAAAAACACAGAAATACGTTTCGGCAACATACTGTGCCACAACCAATCATGGTACAAAGTATTCGGGCTCCCACGCCGTGCCAGTAGATAAAAGACCATCTGGAGAAGGTTTCTAGATGAAGATGTCCTATCCACTTTTACTAGCTAGCACATTTTGTAAAATCTCCTCTGTTAGTTTCGAACCCACTAACTCCAATAAACAATCAGAGTTCCAAGAATTATTGATCTAGCAATCTTTGATGCACATCTTAGAGCTAAGTACAACCTCAACGCTAACTGATAATACGCCTGATGCAAGCCATTTGTCAAACCAGAATGAAGCATTTCCTCCTCTCACCAGCACTTTTATATTCTCCATAACTTCCGGAAGACAAGACATAACCGACTTCCAAAAGCGGGATGCATTAGGCCTCACCACATGGGACGAAATATCCTCATTACGAAAGTATTTTGAGCGAACAAATTCAAACCACAAAGTCTTGGTAGTTATCAACCAGTAAGCAAACTTCATGTGAAGAGATTTTTGTACATCTTTAAGATCTTTCAATCCCATACCCCTTTCTGAAGTAGGCTTACAAACTTTCCCCCAAGATCTCCAATGCAGCTTTCTTTTTCCATCTGCCTCACCCCAAAGAAAATTGGCCATAAGCGATTTAATACGAGTCACAATCACCATGGGGATATTCATCACCAACATAGGATGAATCAGCATGCTAGATAACACGTGTCTTAGTAAAATAAGTCTTCCTCCATGCGAAAGAGGCTTCATTTTCCAGCCTGCGATTTTCTTCCTTATCTTCTCGATTAACGGCTCCATGATCCTGGACGTTAATCTACCTGATACCAATGGCGCCCCCAAATACATAGCAGGAAATATGCCCTCCTTCAAACCCGGATTAAGGAAATATGCTTCGACATAAACAGAGCATATTTATCGTTACTAATGGTTTCGCCCGACCACTTCTCATAAGTCTCAAGAGCGTAAACGAGGTTTCTCATAGACCTCTTATTCCCATTTCCAAAAATAAGGATATCATCTGCATAGAGTAATTGAGATACCAGAGGAACACCAACTGGATGATAGAATTTTTTAATACGCCCAGAATTAAAATTCTTTCTGAGTAATCTTGTCAGAACTTCCTCCATGATAACAAATAAAAGAGGAGAAAGAGGGTCTCCTTGGCGCAAACCCTGAATTGATTTAAAATAACCAGACAAAGTCTCATTCATCATAACAGAAAACTACGGGGATTCCACACAATGTCGTATTAATTTTCAAAAATTATCAGAGAAGCCAAAGCCCTAAATACCTCCACTAAAAAAAAACCCAATTCACCATGTCGTAAGCCTTGGCCATGTCAAGTTTCATCATCACATTACCATCGATATTTTTCTTATGTAAAGAATGAACCATTTCCTGAGCGAGGGTGATATTTTCAAAATTGCTTCGCCCAAGAATGAACGCCCCTTGTTCATGTGAGACTAACTTCTCTACAACCAGAGTAAGTCTAGAGACAATAATCTTAGAAAATATTTTATACTTCACGGAACACAAACTAATCGGTCTAAATTTGTCAAAACTGGAGGGATCAGGCACTATCGGAATTAAGATAATAAAAGAAGAAGAGTAGAACCTGGTTAGGGGCGCACTCCTAAAGAAATCTCTAGCCGACTCAATGACATCATGTTTAACAATATCCCAGTAAGACATATAAAATTCTGATCCGAAACCGTCAGGACCCGGACTACGATCTTTTGGAATAGAAAAAACTACTTGTTTTACCTCATCCTCTGAAGGTTCTGTGCAAAGGAATAAATTCTCTTCCTCAAATATTTGATTTTAAATCAAATCTGAGAGGTCACACTCCTCAACACCAGAGTTCTCAAAGAGAAAATTCTGGAAAACAATCAGCAGCTTCTTTATGAACAATATCGGCCCCTTCAAGAATTCTTCCATTTTCGAGCACCATCCTAGATATTAGACCTCTTTTCCGCTTTTGATTAATCACTGAATGAAAAACTCTCGTGTTTTGATCCCCGTCTGTCAGCCATCTTTTTTTAGCTATCTGACTCAAGCAGCTAGATTCCCTCATTTCCCACAGCTGAAGTTCGCTTTTAGTAACTAGGAAATCTGCCTCAACTTCCTCGGAAAAACCACCCTATAATTGGGTTTCTAGAAACTCCATACATTCCTCATGATCTTTTAAGTGATCATCCACTCTCCCAAAAACAGTTTTATTCCAAGCACGTAAAGCAACCTTAGTACGCTTAAGTTTGATAGCAAGCTTCAGAAGACCCAAGGCCTAGTCCTGTTGATTGCACGCATCTCTAACACATGCCAGGAAGGCGTCATGAGTACATCACATGTTAAGAAAACGAAATGGCGAAGGACCATAAGAGGACTGTGGCACCTCCAGAAAGACCATTATTGGACAATGATCAGATGCTTTCCACAAAAGGAATTTAAATTGAGCCGATGGAAATTACCTCAATAATTTATCATTAATAAGCACTCTATCCAGCTTCGCCTAGCTCCTAGATATCCCTTCATGGCCATTACACCATGACATACGATGGCCAACATTAACTGTCCGAGGGTTCCCAAGCCCTCGGCAGTTCCACCTAAGGCAACTCCTTGCTACTGGTGTGGCTGTGAAACAACCACCACCATGTCAATACTGTTGGAAAACTCAAAGTCCATCCCCTCAGTTTTTTGTCTTTTAGCATCATTGTTGGAATTTCCTGCTATATCCTGAGAAACAGCTCTCTTTTTGCAAGTGGTAAGGTTTGAACTACTTTCCTTATGTCCAGAGCATAAGCTATCAAAGCATTTATCCCTGGCCCTTCTCTTCCTGCTGGCCCTTTTTTGGACCTGTCGAAAATTTGGACCTGGTCAGTATTGAATTGGTCCAAAGAAGAGACCTGGGCCATCAGATCAGAGGAACACTCGAGGCCCATAGAAGAGCTGTGGGGTCTACTTTGGTAAGATCCTTTAGAATCTTCTGCAGCAATATCCCTGAAAATCTCGGATTCCTTAAATACTTGCATGTGGCACATCCCTTCTACATCAATAATTGGCATATTTCCTTCCTTGTGTGGCTCTAAGATCCTTTCCTTATCAGGACATGGAATAGAATCTTCTATATTCCTTGAAATCTGTTCACCTACCATTTCTGAAATATGTGCCTCGATTGCAGTACTGTCCAAAATAGGATCCTGAAAATCCTCCCGAGACTCAGAGTTGCCTTTCTTAGCTTCATCCCTAACCTCTCCACACTTCCTCCATGACTGACTATCTTCTTTAGGCTGGCAGTGGCCCTCACCATATCTCTTCTTGATAATATCACTGTCTTTAACAGCTGGAGCTCGCAACCACACACCATACTAATTTTGGCCATTGCCATTAGAGGCAATAGGACAACATTTCTGGGAATGCTTAATGACTCAACATTTAAAGAATAAAGTAGGTAGCCTTCAGCCTTTCATGCTTAAAATGTACCCAAGATTTCTTGCCTTCAACAGTGATGAACCTGCCCCTTAACAGAGATTTTGAGATGTCCACTTCGACCCTTATTCTCAAGAATTTCCCCCATCCGATCCCTCTCTCATCAACATTAACTTTTAAGACCTTCCCTACACTTTCACCAATCTAAACACCTACCTCTTGTGTCATACTTGCATCCGAAACTCCTCCTTGTTCAAGAGAACCTCATTGATCGACATCTTTCCATTGCAAATATGAAGACAGAAAAGTCATCTATCAAATGACCATGGCCTGCCATTGATCACTCGTTGCATGTCTTTGTCTTTATTGAACTCAATAAGAAACTTATTGGTACCAACTTCGGAAAATTGAATCCAGCCTTCACATCTCCACACCTTAGTCATAGTGTTCTTGAAGCCTTCCTCATTAACAGGCTTATCTGCTATGATCATAGCAAGTAAGCAAAATTGTCCATGTTGCACTCCTTTTACAAAAGAAGTAGGTGGTAGCACCACCTCCTCTTTCTCCTGCTCTGTGAGACATAGCCCTTCCCACTGCTTTGATATATCTTCCTCCATAACTGACCTCTTCAAACTAGCTAAGCCAGCATAAGAGACACAACTCTTCTCTACAGAGAAAACCTCACCTAGAATGGAGAGGACCCTGTCATCACGAGGTTGTTAAAAGTGTAGAGGTTGCAAGAGTTTTAATACCAACACCAACGTTTAACCATGCCTATTATTCTATTGTTTTGGTCAGTGTTTTTCCATATTATGATTGGAAAAAAATTTCAGAGACAATGTTTGGGGACTTAAAATGCCTCTTGCATTGTAGGGAGTATATATAAATGTATTTTTTATTTATTTTTTTCAACCATTTTCTAAATCTTTATACATTTTTTAAAAATAAAAAATATCACTTCATTAATAGTCATTTTCTTAACTTCTAAGTAAAAGAATAAAAATTACAATCGATTCGTTTTATCGGCATTTTTCATTTATTAAGTCCATGCCCTAGCATCACTCACATTCATTTTGCTGGGCAGGGATGAATTCCAGGACTTGTACAGGTACTAATATTTTCACCCACAACTGTTCTCTAAGGTAATCTGCGTATTTATCTTTATGTTCCATTACAAAGTGGGACAGAGCTTAAGGGGGAGGAAAAGTCAAAGGAAGTTCCATTACACTATAATTGAACTAGAGTGGGATGAATGTCTAGTGTATAATCCTTTTTGGTAGAGCAACTGTAACGCCCCAGTCCCACAGGGATCGAAGAGTTACTCCCTATAACTTAAAACTCACAATTCATCAATAAATTTATAGACTCCAAAGTATAACGTCATCAGAATACAACAAAGTCTCTTAATAAAATCCGCCACTTCTCAGAAATCTTCTATGAGTAATCCACTATGCTTAAATAATCATCTCACCGATACTCCATAATCCTAATCCTTAGCTGGTCTATTCAAAAATCATCTGAAAAATAAATGGGGATACGGGGTGAGTTATTAACAACTCAGTAAGCAGAGGACATATACTAGTATGTCAGAATGCAGAAACAAAACATTTCAGTATCAATATGCAAATCTCAAAAAAATACATCTTATCAGAAAATCAGAGCGACTTCTCAAATATTTCATATTCATAAACCAACTTTTCATATTCAAAGACTCCTTTGGCACAACATGACTGAACATCTTCGTCTTATCATATCATATCAGAGCATCATATCAGAATAGAAACCATGTTTAACCCCCGTGGTAGGGTTGTGCATCCTACAGAAAGCCAAGCAGAACATAAATCACTGTGTTACCAAAGCGATTGCACTCAGAACAGAATACCACTATTATATCCCGTGGCGGGCCAGAGGTCACTATTGTATCCCGTGACAGGGCCAGAGGTCACTATTATCTCCCGTGACAAGGCCAGATGTCACTATTATCTCCCGTGACAGGGCCAGAGGTCACTATTATATCCCATGACAAGGCCACATATCAAAGCAAAACAGAATCAGAATCACCATATCAGAGTCAGAATCAAAGTCAGAAAGTCATGCCAAAGGTTTTTCAGATGCCACATCATAACAGAGTACAGAACAGAACAAAATCAGATCACAAAACATACTTTATGCACAAAATTTCATATTCGCTCTCTTTTCAAAGTTCAGAAACAGAATGTCAAAAATAAGTTCATGTCTACACCAGTCATGACAGAAAATAATTTATTCTTAAATAGAATCTCATGAGTAATGCAGAACAAATAACTGAGGCAGTTCAAATTTCTTTTCAACATCAAATATGTATATTTTTCAAAAATAACCATAGCTCATTTTATTTTAAATGCAAAGTCTAGCATAGAAACCCCGCTTACCTAGACATGTTAGCTTTTCAGAATTTTCCTCAAAATGTCGAACAATAATTAATCGTCACCTATAAAATAATCACGTAATTATTGTAAATTTCCGATCAAACATGTATCTCAATATTGAAACCTGAAATGCTAAAATAACCTATTTTCTTAAACTTCTAAAATTATCCTAACCCTTAAAAATATTATCACTTTCTAATTTCGTCAATAGCCACTAAAACGAATTCATACCGAAGAAAGTAATCCAATAAATATTATGATAAAAGAATACCGGTGTTTTTAAAATACTAAAGTACCCATAACGTATTATAGATTACAAGAATACTATAGCTACTTAAAAAATCCCATAAAATAAGGCCAACATGAGTTCTATTGAAAACTAAATAGTTCAAATTAACAATATAATCATCTTTTTTTTTTATCCTTATGTATAATAAAAAAAACCAAGCCCAATCATTAAACCAAGCCCATTAAAACATAAACCCCTTAAACTAAAACCACGTAACCACATCAGAAAACATCATACAAAGGGGCAAAACTGTAATAAAACTCAAAATTATTCTTCTTCCTACGTACGGGCTGAAATACTTTCCTATTTCGAAACCTTACCGAGAGGGAAGGCATACGTGTAGCAGCTCCTTGCTCACCAGAGGGGACCTCACGATAGCGGATTGGGGCGGTACTAGGTGGTCGGCGACGAGAAATAATACTGAGAAAGAGAGAATGAGAGAGTGAGGGAGAGATGAGGGAGAGCGAACAAAAAGGATAGTTGAGTTCGGGGGTAGCTTACCGAGAGGAGAGCGATGAACTTGGATGGAGTGCAGCGCCCAAAAATACACTCAGTCGGTGGCAATGACGTGGAAGAGGTTGGCGGCGGCATTGCTCGGCTAGTTTGCGTCGAACAGCTGGAAGCAGAAAAGAAAAATTGCTCTGTTTTCGGGGACAAAAACAGAGGTTTCTTTGGTGTTGTTTGACTGTGGAGGAGGCAGGGTGGCTGGGCAGTGGGAGTTGTGCTACAGTGGCTGAGAAGGGGTGCAACGGTGGTGGTGCAAGGATGGCGCTAAGGGGGGTCGTAACACAGAGGCAACAGCGGGGCTACGCAGGTTCACGGTTTGCCAACGGGTTGGGCGGTGGGGCTATCACACGAAGACTTGACTTACGGTTTCTGCAGGGGTGCACCCTCCACGGCTGGGTTGTGGAAAGGAGGAGGTGTGCTCGGTTTGTTCTTGATTGGGTGGACGCTGGTGGCAGCAACTGAGGCTGTGAAGGAGGTGGTGGCACACGGTGAGGTTTGAGCCTCGATGAAGGTCGTTTACTGGGCGTCAGTTCTACTTGCGTGGAGATGGAGGTTGGCGTCGAAATAGGAGGGCTGGGTGGTTCATGCGGCTGGTTGCAGCGAGAATGGATAGTTTTCCAAGTCTAAAATGAAAACGTATATCTATATGGGTGATAAGAAAATCCTAAAGTTTGAAAAGAGAAAGACGTGGCAAACAAAATAAATAAAAATAATAATAATAATTAAAGTCTGACAATAAAATTATTCATTAAAGTAAAGTGTAATTTAAATACAAGCACTAATTAATATCAAGAAAGCATATCAAAGTAAACTTCACAACTAAAAAAAAAAATATAAAATAAATCCAATGAGAAAATTCGATAAATTTTAAAACAAGAGAAACAATATTTAAATTAATTAAAATAATCCTTCACAAAAAAAAAAAAAAAAAACTACGCTAAAAAAAAATGCGGGGTATTACAGCAACTCTTGAAAATCGTTTCTTTAATTATTATACTTGCTATTCTACCGTGGGCCTTTTGGAGAAAAACATTTGATGTCCACTGATTTTTCCCTGTATCGAGAACCCTAAATTTGCTCGATTTCTCAGACAGGTAACATATATACGACTTTTTTGATAAAATGCAACACATTTCATAACTTCAAAATAGTCATGTACAAAGCATTTTAGAAACTACCAAGTCCTCTATCACAAAAGGACCCTCTTCTAACCAAATTTTACAACCAACTATAGAGAAAGTTTGTTTAACTAACAAATAAACTACCCCATTACCAGACCTACGAATAAAAGAGGCTTTCCAATGTAAAATAAGTTTGAAAAACTGCTTGACATCCTCTAGCACTTGCCCATACCAGGTCCAAAGTTCTTCATATTTGTTTACTGCATTCACAATCACTAAAGCATCTCCTTCAAATTGCACCTTATTAAGGCCCAAAGTAGAACATAATTGCACAGCTTAAAGCTAAGCTCTTAGCCATTGCAGAATCTGATACCAACTGCACTTGATCACTACAAGCTGCCACAATCTGTCCTTCCCAGTCTCTGATGATTATTCCCAGTCCAACAAGCTTCATTTGAGCATCAATAGCAGCATCAAAATTTGCTTTGAAAATCCCTTCTGCTGGCTTCCTCCACCTCTGTAGGACTATTCTTACCTCCTTCAACAACTAATCTCCCACATTCCTTTCTTGAGTTTCTTTATATTCCTTTAGCTATAATAAGGCACCTTTGACTACCTGTGAAGGATTAAGAAACGAGTTATCAAACAAATACTTATTCCTTCAATGCCAAATACCCCTCATGATTGAAGAAGTTTCCTCCAACTTTTCTTTGTCTAGATGGCTACACAGCTTGTCCCATAGATCCAGAAAATTATTTCCAGTGACTGTCCATTTCTGTAGAACACTACCAGATTCAATCCAAATATCATTAGTTGCAGGACATTGCCATTACACATGCATAATAGTCTCTTCAGCACTGCCACATATCGAGCATTTAGAATCTTCACAAATTTGCCTCCTACATAATGATGCTTTAGTAGGCAAAGCATCATTGTTTGCTCTCCATAGAAACTGCTTTACTACATTTGGGACCTGCAAATTCCATATTTTTCTTCAATTTTCATCAATATTTTTCCTGTTTGAGCACTCTCCCTTGTTCCTCCTTCTCTCTTGCAACATATAATAAGCACTTCTAACAGAAAATTTCCCCACCTTACTCCAATTCCATATCTGTTTGTCTTCCCCTCCCCCCCCCCCCCTCCCCCTCTGATACTAATAGGTAAGTTACAGATCATTGCAGCCTCTTCTTCATGGAAATAAGCTTGGATAATCTCTTCCTTCCATTAATGAACCTCCTCATCAATAACACCATAAACATATATACGACTTGGGAGTATTTACAACGCTGATTCGCTTGTCCATTTTTTAGTCGAGAAATTAAATGTGTAGTCATAAAATGCGCAAGTGCCATACACTCTTTTTTTAAAAATAAATAGTAAATATAAGATCTATATAAAAAATTAATTTTTTAATAATAAATTATATTCTTTTTTAAAAAGAATGTACAACACTTACATAATCTATCATTGTATCTAACGTTACTTTTTTTAATTTACTTGGAAAGTGATTGATGATATTTCTTTAAGAATGCCTGTTAATTTTGTCTTTTAATTATTATTTTTTTCACTAGGCAATTCTTTAGGGGCCTAGCCATTTTAGCCCAGTTTAACCACCGGCAGTGGTGTAGTCATTAGGCATCCCAAAGCAGTCTGAACTTTTAATTTACAGTAGCTAAATATGCATGAAGATGAGTAGTAATTTAAGCATCTACTTTTAAAGCTTATTTTCTCTCTCTCTCTCTCTCTCTCTCTCTCAACAAGCTTACTATTTTTTTATCCTAATTTCTCTCCTTGCACATATGTTATCAAGGCATTTACAAGTTCTTCATTTTTCTCCATCTCTCCTCCAATCCAAATGTGACGCCCTGACTCCCACATATAGGGACGCGAGAATCGTGACTTCGGGATGATGACAACATGGATCACGCATCCCAATGAAATGTTCCCAAGTGTGTGCAACATGCAAAAGTTACAGCGGATAATATAACTAAGTCAACTAAGTACCAGAAATTTAAATACAAGTATCCAAAATAAAGTACCTTTAAAAAGTTATACAGTTATCCCAAAATATTACAAAAGGCAAATAAATCGACAAGAGATAAATCAAATCTCGATACACGAGAGTATCCCCAGATCACTCTTCCAGCGAAGCCAAACCCTAAGGCTCATCGTCCTCATCTGTATCAAAATCTGCGATACCATAAAATGATACCGCAGGTAAGTAATAATCCAAATAACCCTCAAGATAAAAACGCATTAAAACAACCAACTAACAGATCTCAAAACCTCATTTTTTTCCCAAAAATGATTATTTTTCCAACACACGGTAAAAATCTCATTTTAGCCAAAACATATAATCCAACATTTTCCCAAAAAATGATTTACACAAAACCCAACCATTTATCGGACACTGTAGGCGGGAATCACAGGCGGGACTATACCACCATCCCTGCTTACCACCATCCCTACCGCATGCACCGTAGGCGGGAATCACAGGCGAGACACAACCATTATCCCTACTTACCACCATCCCTATCGCGTGCACCGTAAGTAGGACTCTACCACCATCCCTGCTTGCCATCATCCCAATAGTTCATTTCCACACAATGAATACATATCAGAGCACTGTAGGCGGGAATCACAGGCAGGACTATATCACCATCCCTACTTACCACCATCCCTACCGCGTGCACCGTAGGCGGGAATCACAGGGGGGACACAACCACCATCCTTGCTTACCACCATCCCTACCGCATGCATCGTAGGCGGGACTCACAGGCGGGACTCTACCACTATCCCTGCTTACCACCATCCCTACAGTCTCTTTTCCTTTTTCTCAAACTAGCCAATCCAAACATTTCAAACATACCCAAAATCATTTCTTACATGAAAACCAAGTTTTCAAATAAACATCTGAACATGCATGCAATCATGCGAAAACCCAGTTTTCAGTTACAAACATGAACATGCGTGCAAATGCAATGAACACAACACGACAATAATATCCAACAACCAACAAATGTCAACACAATCAAGTCACACAAACAACTACATTCACCAATCCATCCGACCCCCTACTCCTCGAACTCAGTCCGGCATGATCAACCAAAACAAAGTGAAATGAGTTAGTGCAAAAATACATTAAAATCACAAGAGTTCTTTGGAAAATACTTACAGCACTATATAATAATTTTCGAAGGATCACGGAGCTGCAAGAAGTGGCAACACAGCTACAGAACAATGCCAAATGCACTGTGGCCATGGGTCTCAAAGATCCACTTTTGAACAGGTGCAAACGAAGACCCGAGATTGATAGGGTAGGGCCTAGGGATGTCGGTGAAGCTAGTGGTGGTGGTGGTTGGCCATGGGTGGCGGCGTAGAGGGTGGTTGAAGTGCAAAAATACCAAAAACGGAAATGGAGTTTGATGTACTTCATCGGTGGCAGATTGAAGCTGGGGTTGGGTGCATTGGATTGCTAGGAGGTGGGGGATGAAGTGGTGAAGAAATGGTGGCCGGAGGTGGGGCGACGGCGGCGCTCGAACACAAGGACTGCTACGGCTTCAAGCCGTGCGTGGAGGAAAACGCCGGCGAGTTAGGGGCTGAGATTGGTGGGAGATGATGGCCGGCGGGAGGGGAACTTGTGGCGGTGGGCAGTGTCGATCACTGGCGGCTCACGGCGGCGGGCTGGGTGGACGAGAAAAACGCACGGGGAGAGAGAGGGAGGGGGCGTCTCGTGGGAAGCAGGGGAGGAAAAAGAAAAGAAAAGAAGAAAAGAAAAAGAGGAAATAAAAAAAATGGAGGGAAAGAAATGAGATCCAATCCTCACATCTTGGGTCACAAAAATGATCCAACGGAAACGATTTCAAAACAACAGGTAAAATAAAATAATTCAAACGTAGTGATTAAAATGAAAATAAATAATTAAACCCAACAATAAGTTAATTAAATATGAAAAGCAATTTAAATGCATAATAATAATAATTAATTATAAGAAAGCACTTCAAAATAATTTTCACAAAATTAAAATCATATAAATAAACCCACTAAAAATCCAACCAGTCTTAAAACAAGAGAATAAATTTTTGAATAAAAAAAAGAAATTCCTTCAATAAAAATACACTAAAATACGGGGTGTTACACCAAATGGGAATAAAATTTGTTTAGATTTTATCGAATGGTTTGCATTGGAAATATAAGCAAAAAGTAATAATTTAATTAAAATGAATGATATAATCGTTACCTTATTAATTATAAAACTCTGGTTATAAATTATGATAATTAAAATAAAATAAATTTTATTTGATAAATAAATATAACTCATAGATATGCGATATGATATTTTTTCTAAATAATAAAAAATTTGAAAATAAATATTATTTTATTATTATATATAATTTAAATGAATAGATTAATGTGGAATTAAGTTTTAAGTGGGATAAACGGAAGACAAAAAGAATGATATATGCAAAATTTGTCTAATGAGATATCCAATCTAATGTTAATAATAATCCTCAAGGACTAGGTTGGTTTCCAATTGACCTACAAGTCATTGGTAGAAAGCTTGTTCGATTAATTGCTCCTATTGTATGGTATTCTTCGAGAGGTCGGCTCCAATGGAGTCGGATATCCCACCTCCTAACTCTGACTTTGATTGGAATCGAAGGTGATTTTGGACTCTGATCCCAACTCCAATCAGAGTTGCACCAATCCAAGGCCCAATTTCTTTTGACTTTCAGCCCATTTATGAAAAACCTATTAAGAAATTTAAAAAAAAAATACTAAAAACCAATATCAGCCCAGTGGGCTTCAATTTCAGCCCATTGTAGAATAATACTATAAGAAAAACTACAAAAATATAAATACAATGAGGAAATTATATACATTACAAAACAGAAGAGGAAAAATATGCACAATCACAATCACAAAAAGAGCAAATTACCTATATGACATCCCCGCACTACAATCACAATCACAACCTAAATTAAAAACGCTACATTCCAGTAGCACAATCACGACCAAATGCAACATTACACCCTTGCATAGCAGCTCATTACACATACATACATTAAAGTCCACCACCAAACAACCACCACAATCTCAACCAAAAGTCACCAACTTGACCAAAGTTACAACACATTACACCCTTGTAAAGTCCACCACCAAAGTCTCCAAACATTACACCCCTTTAGCGTCACCAAACTCACTAGCAAACTCCTCAACCAATTTATTATGTATCAAAATTGAAAAAACAGTAACGATATATTAGAATTAAAAAAAGCTACAATGTATGACAAACAAAATTACAATAAATAACTCTCGGCACCAAATTCCTCCAACTCCAAGCATCCTGTATTATTTTGGAAATTTAAGAAATTTAGACATTATAGTACTTAGTCAAATTAAACATACTAACAGTAAAGTACTTCACAAGAAAGTTAATGATGTACCGAATTCCCACCCATAATGCATCCGTCTCAATGCTCCGCAATTATTTTGGGGTTCACAACTCAAGCCTGTACATCTCAGTATCATCAATAGTATCTAGTCCAATAGGCATTGACATTAACCAGTTCTATGTGCAAATGAGGGCCTCCATGGTGCTCGGAGCCAATGAACTTTGATAAACATCCAACACATGACTTCTGGTGCTAAACGCTGACTTAGAGACAACCGTAGTGATTGGAATGGCCAACACATCTCGGGCTACTTGGGAAAGGATTGAAAACTTGGTAGAATGAAACTTCCACCAATTTAATATATGAAATGTATCACTAGATGCCTCGACATCCTCTATAAAATAACATTCAACCTCAGATTTACACTGTATAATATTTCTTGATGCTCGGATTTGATGATACCTTCATATCAAAACAGTTGAACTCCTTCCATGTGTATCATCTAAGGAAGATGTCTAACCGATCTGTCGTGAGGTGCTACCACCTTGGCTTGAAGACTGACCACTTTCCTTGACAGTGAGTGGACAGTGAGCTAATTAATTGGGCTCTTGTTTCCTAATTTATACCTAATTCGAATAAGAATATAATATTTAGCACTACCCTTGCAATTCCATAATTAGGGGTAAAATACAATGGTGAGCTCTCAAACAATGAAATCATGTGCAAAATCCTAAAAATACAATGAAATCATTCATTCAAATCCATATAACATAGAATTGTCGAAAAACCCTAAACACTAAAATTGAAATTCCATAATTAGGCAGCTCTCAAACAACAAAATGAACTCAATAAATAATTAAGGAAACACAGAATAATTGAAAAATACTAAAAATTTTCAAACCCTAAAAATCAAAATCAATGGTGAGGTAGCTCTCAAATAACAAAAACAAATCAAATTAATAGAGAAAAATCTACTTATGTGGCGCACCAAAAACTTGTCTACACGCCGGGGCTAGGCTTGCGACAGCATCATGAAAAAGGAAACACGACACATTGGGCATTCAAAAGCAGAGATGAGAGAAGAGGATCCAGGAAATAGTGAGGGGGAGAAGAGGGTCCTCAATTTTGGAGCCCGATGAGCACCAAACAACGTTGTTCCACTTGAAATGGATCAACATTGTTTTAGTTAATTGGTTTAATCATTTGACATTTGATTTAAATTTTCAGAGTCGAAATTCTGAAGTAGGAGCCCATATGTGCTCTGAGTCCGACAAAAAAATTCGGAGTAACTCTGACTTCGACTTTTCCAACTCTGACTTCATGTCGGAGCGAATGTCAGCTGAAGTTGTAGCTGGTGGAGGTTATACCCAAACCCATATTCTTCTATGGTTGTGGAAGCCAATTGGTCTTCATGAATATGATTCCTCCCACTGAAAACGCATGATACCCATTTTATAAGATTTTTATGTAATGTGGAGCTTATATAAGTATTTAATATTGTGTGTATCTTTCCTTACATTGAACTATCCACTTCATAACAAGAGAGGATCTTAATTCATTGAAAATAGAGTGAATGCTAGAATCTGCATTGATCATTTATTTCTTACTCCTTGATGTATGGGTGTGCATGTGGGTCAGGTTTTATCTAGTTTAGATCAAATATTCAAGGCATGTTTGGATACTTTAAGTCTCTCAAATTTTTGTGAATAGTAGTGAAATGGTTTAAGTGAAAACATTTTATTAGATTTTGGGAAAAAATAGAGAAAAAGTTGAATAAAAATTTAATAAAATTAAAGATTATTTTTTAATATTATTTTTGTTTTGAAGTCGGTATAAGTCAAATTGATTTCTGTGTTTGAAAAATGATTAGGTAATGATTAGATGAAAAAGTTGAAAACTTAAAATAGAAAAGTGTTTTGTGTTTGAGAAGAAATTATGAGAAAGTTTGAGAATTCTCAGTGTCCAAACATGCTCTGATATCCGAGCTGGTAACTAGTATACCTTGTATAGAGTGGATAACTAGATTTGATATTTGCTTTACACCCAACCACTATCAATTTTTTCGATAGTGTTTTTAAGAAATAAAAATAAAAATATATATAATTCAATTTTGAAAATAGAAAAAAAAAACAAAAAAACAAAAAAAAAGGTCACCCACAAGGCAATGGCCCTTGGTGGCCACACACTCATTGGCCCTTTAAGGGGGGTGTAACACCCCATATTTTAGTGTATTTTTAATTGAATGATTATTTTTATTAAATTAAATATTAGTTCTCTTGTTTTAAGTTTATCGGATTTTTCATTAGTTTATTTTTATGATTTTTAAGTTGTGAAATTATTTTGATATGTTTTCTTAATATTAATTATTGTTATGCATTTAAATTGCTTTTTATTTTAAATTAGTCTATTGTTGGGTTTAATTATTTTATTTTCATTTAATCACTACGTTTAAATTATTTTATTTGACATGCTGTTTTGAAATTTTTTTCGTTAGATCATTTTTGTGACCCAAGATGTAAGGTTTGGACCTCATTTCTTTTCCTCATTTTTTCTCTTTCCCTTTTTATTTTATTCTCCTTTTCTTTTTCCCCCATTTCTTTTTCTCCCCTCTCTCTCTTCTCTCCCACGCGCGAGACCTCCCTTCTTCCGTTTGTGCGTTGTTCTCCACCCTGCGTTGCCGTGCACCGCTCATGTCCATCACCCCTGCCCTACCGTTTGGCTTCCCTTCTGGCCAACAACCTCACCCTCCGATTTCCAGCCGCTCTCGTTTTTCCATTCTCCTCCACGCACGACGTCAAGCCGCGGCCTTCTTTGTGTTCCCACGCCGCCGTTGTGCAACCTCCGGCCGCCATCTTTTCGCCACATCTTTCTTGACCTCATAGCAACCTAAACCACCCATCCTCAGCTCCGATCCGCCACCAGTGAAGCTTCACCATCCACATTTCCATTTTGTGGCCCACAAACACCTCCCACACCGCCACCCGTGGCAAACCACCACCACCATTAGCTTCACCGACATCCCTAAGTTGTTCCCTTGTAATCTCAAGTTTTCGTTTGTCCCCATTCAAAAACTAGCACTTTGAGACCCACACCCATAGTGCATTTTGCACTGTTACGTTGCTGTGCCGCCACTTTTAGCACCTCCATGATCCTTCAAAAATTATATTATATCATTGTAGAACTTTCATGATTTAAATATATTTTTGCACTAAACCATTATTATTGTGATCTGATTGGTTGTCCCAAACTGAGTCCGAGGAGTAAGGGGGTTGGATGGATTTGGGAATGGAGTTGTTGTGTGTTGGGATTTGTTGGTTGTTGGATATTGTGTCGTTTCATGTACATGGCATATTTGCACGCATGTTCATGTTTGTAAATGAAAACTGAGTTTTCGTGTAATTGCATTCATGTTCATGTGTTTATTGAAAATTGGATTTTTATGTGAGAAATGGTTTTGGGTGCGTGTGTATCATGATCCCAAGTCGAGATGAGGTATTATCTCGGTGGAGCTCCTCTGGTCACTAGGGAGAGGAATATATTGAGTGACGTCCCTTGGATTGCCATTGGGCGACAACGAGATCGGACGGGATGGTAACGCTCTCGTGCCGACTTCGTGGCCCCTCTGCTAGCAGGGGCTAGAGGATGCTTGGCCACGTACGCGCTGGACGCGGAACTGAGCATCGCTCATTACGAAGTCACTCGCACGGTATTTACCCGTGGTATGACGATGGGAGCCAGTGTGTGCAGATGGTCCCTTGGGGAGATCATCGTGCATACGGTAAAATTGGTTAATGGGCCATTTTCTTAGAAAATGGCGAGTTATTGAATAAATGGATTATTGGACTATTTTTTGGGAAAATAGTGTGTGTTGAATAAAAGGATTTTATGTGAATCATTTTCTGGAAAAATAATGGATTATTGATTTGGGCCATTTTCAGGAAAAATGGCGGGAAATGTTTTTATGGATATGTTTTGGGCCAAATGGGATTTTGACGTGCGTTGAAAAATATTCATTTTTGAGAAAAATGATGTTTTGGGCATAATGCATATTTCATCATATGCATGCATTATTGTTGGTTGCATTAATACATTTCTATTCTCAAGGGTTGTTTGGATTATACTTACATGCAGTACCATTTATGGTAACGCAGATTCCGATGCAGATGATGCTGAGGGCGAGCCTGAGGATTTGGCTCCGCCGGAGGAGTGGTATGAGATCACTCGTAATTGTATTTGGACTTTAATTATATTTTATTTTGGGATACTGTATAACTCTCTTTAAAAATTTTAACTATGTAAATTTGTATTAAAATTCTGATACATAGTTGACTTATTTAAATTATCCGCTATGTTGCTCATTGTACACTGTTATATGTACATACACTTGGCACTATCACTGGGATGCGTGACCATGTTGTCATCATCCAGACGTATCCATTCCCGAGTTTCCGTACATGGGGGTCGGGGGGCCACAAAGGGGTGGTCGAGCCCCCAACTGGGTGGCCACCATTGGCTAACTAGATTGGGTTGCACATTCCGCCTGTAGAGGGCCATTGCGGGGTGGCCGACGGTGGCTAACCACGAGGTGTGGCTCTTGTGGGTGGTGTTTCTCCTCTTTTTTTGTTCTCCTGATTTTTATCATTGTTTTAAATAAAAAGTTAAATGAGGTTAAAAAAATATGTTAAAATAGCTTAGGGAGAGAAAACTATTGTAAAACTAAAGAGAAATAGCAAGAGAATTGAAAGATTACAATATAGAAAAGTAGCTCTTGAGGAGCTTAATATTATTCACCTCAAATTTTTCGTGCTGTACAATTGATTCTCAAGACACCCTTGTATAGGCATAGGAAGATGAATAATATGAAAGGATACATAAATTAATGAGGCACATTAATGAATTTAGGAATTCTGATATTTGATACATAAATGGGCTAGAATTTAAGAAAAATGCTACAACTCTATGTGTGTATCCTTTAACCCCTTTGCTGAGTCTCCCCCATTTTTCTCTCATTTTCCTAAGTTTTTCCAACTATCAAACATCACTTTAAATCACAAGTTCATTTATAGAAAATCAAATACAAGAAGCTTGTGGTAAAAATGTAAGTACTACATCCATATTTCTAACTATTTCTCAATTACGACGTGCTTGATGTACTTTGAGGTATGAACTAATGTGATGCATGTTTGAATAAGAAGCAAATCATGAAAATATGTACGCATGACAAGACTTGAAAGTGAAGCATTCATGCATGCATGTAGAAATGTGAAGTTTCTAAACTTGAATCTTGAGATAAGAGTGTAGGATTTGAAGAAATGTAGTTGAGATCTTGATTTGTTACCATGATCATTTCAGTCACCCCATGTACGTGGGGTTAGAACATTCAAAACAACATGTGTGATGACTGTGCCAATGCAAGGGGACAGACCACCAACTGAGTGTGAGTGGAAGATAACGATGAGAGCCACTTTTTTTATTTGGTAAAAAATAGCTGCAAGTGCTGCAAAGTGCAACTAGTCCATCTTGTTGACAAGCAACACTAAGTACAAGGCTTGAAAAATCAGAATCAGATTCATAATCGGATAAAGATCAATGCAATAAATCAGGTGATTTAACAAATTGAATCGGGTGATTTATAACTATTTTGAATTGGTTATTTTAATATTGACAAAAGTATTAAAATCATATATAATGGAATTCAAGCACTTTATATCATGTATAAAAGAGTATAAAATATAATATTCATTGACTAGTTTTAATACAAATATTATATGAATATAAATAGTTTCAATAAATATGTAATTGATACATTTAATCCCAATTGTCGATATTTTTTTTATCTTCATATATGACGAAGATAAAAGAACTTGATCTTACATGCATTCACTCTTTTGTGATTAAAAGTTGAAGTCGGGTAAGTGATTAGAGAGGTAACAACATGAAAGACTTCGGCCAAACATACATCTAGTCGTGTGATGACCTCTTTTTTTATTTATTTATATATATATATATATCAACGTCACAAGGCTACTTGAAACGTGAGTGTGCTTGTTTGAATCCGTGAGTTTAGTGAGTACAGGAGCATGAACTTATGGTTGATGAACCTACATGTATGAAAGTTTTGACCATATCGAGGAAAGTGGAAGTTGAAGGCTAACATTAAAAGAAGTTTTGACCTAGAAATTGTATTGGAAGCAGAGGTGGGAGTAGGAAATGAAAAGTTTTAAGGCAAAAAGAACAAATAGTGTTGCAATCGCTTGGTTAGGTTAAGATGGCCCAAACAATATGCTTATTTTTTACAAGGGTTATTATACCTATCATCCTTACACCACACGCATGCTAAGGACAGAAAAGTAAAAGATAAGAAATAAAAGCAGGTGTGTGGTGTAGGGATAATAAGTAAAATTTTTCTTTTTGCATTATTCTGATTGAGTAATGATGATACAGTCATAGAGTGTGCAAGCATCACGTATTCTCTTTGAAACAAAATGGAGTTAACCATTAAAAAATAATCTTTTTATGTAGGTTCCATATCTACCAATTTTTTTAAAAAATAATGCGCGGTGCTAACACATTTCATAACTGTATCTAGCATTTTTCCATTGTGAATTAGTTGCAAGTGATGTATGATTACTATCCTTGTTGCCAAATATACCCTTTCTTCTACAACATATCTCGCGATCGAAACCGATCTTCCATAGCACTGAACGGACCACAAAGAAGCCTTGCAGGGCCATCATCGTGTCGCACACCGTATTCAGCAAAACATACTACAGCAACCTCGTGCACATTGCTTATATTGCTTACCCGAAAAGCACTATTGCACTTCGACTGCAACCCACGAGTAACAATTTTCATGTAACACACGCATGTAATTTGTATGAATTATCTCTAATGGATTCAAAGCGAAATTGAGATCCATTAGAAATTCATGTAAGCTTCGGTTTGAGCTTCCACGCCACCGACCATGGACAAGTTGAGCGCGCTGGAATTAATCAATCAGATGTTCCCCCCAGGTTTGCTCTTTCTCCTGCTATTTTATGTTAATTTTGTTCCCCAAAATATGTTATCCATAATTTTATTCTTTTGTGGTGCTTATAATGATGTGGGCGTTATGTGGTGAATATCCAAAGGCATCTTTATCTGGTGTTGAGCCACTCATGCAAAAGATACATAGTGAGATTCGTCCCGTGGATGCTGGAATATTGGCAGCTGTTCACCAAAAGGTCATGATATTTGGCTACTTATATTTTGATGTCTTCGTCTCAATTCTCAATATTATATAGACTGTGTTACGGTCCAACGTATATAAGTATCAAAGTTTTGGATTTCATTTCAGTGACCATTCCAATTGAAACATTGGAACAAAATATTTTGATACTAATAGGTTTATGTGATACCCCATATGATAAGGATAATGGTAGGTGGTGTATGGGATCTCACATTACTTGGAAATGAGAAGTTTTTGCTCTTTATAAGGTTTCAATAGGGCTCTAATTGTATCATTGACTAGTTATTTTGGAGTATAATTCATGTGGTTTAGACTTTCCATTGGGGCATTACAGTTGGTATCAGAGACATGTTTGAGATTCTGCATACTATAATAAGGTGTTGGGTGAAATTTAAGGTTTTAGAATTTTGTAGGCACCAGGATATGATTTTTAAGATATTTGGTTTGAGCGTTTGTAGGCTCAAGGTAGGTGGCCTAAGAAATCTGAGATTTTAGAGTGGTAGATTTTAAGAAATGATTTTTTATGACGTTTGAAGTTTTAGATTCAGTAGGCTTATTATGTAGACTTTAACAAATGATTTATATAAGATTTAAGATTTAGATTTTCAAGGTATACATAAGCTTAATCGAAAGCCAGATTTGAGGTTCTGCAGACTATAATATATGAGGTTTTGAATATCTATGGGCTAGGAAATTAATTCAGAATGGAGGTATAGAAACTTGAGGGCAAAGAGATGATATGTTGAAATTTAAGCTCTGAGACCCTGCAGATTTTATAAATTGAGTTTTTAGAAATTTGAGGTTTAGTGAAGCAGCATATTTTAAATGTGATTCGAGCAGGTTTGGGGGGTGAGATAAGAATTTTTGGTTTTAGATGAAAGTTTAAAATATTATATTTTAAGATTATTATTGTTTTACGATTTGAAAAAGTTGAATTGAGATTTGAAAAAGTTGAATTGTTTATTATATTTTATACAGGGATTTGAAAAATGTGTAATGATGAGATGAGATGAAAATTTTGTGTTTTGTCTCAGGCCCCAAACCTGCGTAGAATTTTTCAGGCTCCAGGATATGATTTTTTGATGATATGTAAGGTTTTCGCACTTGCAGACCTATGGAATGTGTCCCACAAAATTTGAGGTTTTAGATTTTGCATATTTTTAAGGAAACGACTTTTATGACATTTGAGATTTTAGTTCCGATAGGTGTAATTCTATGCACTGGTTAAATGCGTGGCTTAGTTAATTTCAGATGTATGTGAGTGAGATACAATTTGTTTAGGACTATAAGTTGTCATAGTGTGCAACGGAAGCATGGTTTTTGATAATATGATTGTTTGAGAGTTTATTTTTCTTCTAGTATGAAGTTATTATATTATGTGGAGAGTTCAAAGTTTATTATTAGGCTTGTAATTCCATTGTTGAGGTTTGTATTTTAGGCTTAAACTGGATCCCGAGATGTAGGAAGATTGACATTGGATGCGTCAAAGTCTATACCAAGAGCATTAGGAGTTATTTAAGGTACCGGGTGCGAAACATAGGAAAGTAGAATATTGGAATGTTAGGTTCGACTTAATTATTGAGGAATAAATTAGGCGTGGATACACTTGACGTTAGGTACATCAAATTTCAAGGATGAAATTTTCTTTTAAGGGGGGAATAATGTAACACCTAGGTCCAGCACCAAACAACTTTTTTTCTTTTTGGATTAATAGATATAAAGAGCGTAGTTAATTTTTGAGTATTTTATTTATATTGATTGTGAGTCCAAATTGTATTTTGGCGAATATCGAATTTTTTTATTAATGGGCTTGCTATTTTAATATTATTGGGCAGCTGCGCTCTCGGTAAGCCACACCCAATCCTTCCCAGTGCCTCTCTCCGTCTTCGTGCCTGCCTCCCTAATCACTTTCTCTCTTTCTCTCAACGCCGTGCCACCGAGTTGACTGTGATACCCTGTATTTTAATTGAAGGATTATTTTAATTAATTTAAATATTGGTTCTCTTGTTTTAAGTTTATCGGATTTTTCGTTGGTTTATTTTTATGATTTTTAAATTGTGAAATTTCTTTTGATATGCTTTCTTAATATTAATTATTGTTGTGCATTTAAATTGCTCTTTATTTTAAATTAGTTTATTGTTGGATTTAATTCTTTTATTTTTATTTAGTCACTATGTTTAAATTATTTTATTTAACTCCTTGTTTTGAAATTCTTTTTGTTGGATCATTTGGTGACCCAAGATGTGAGGATTGGACCTCATCTTTTTTCCTTTCTCTTTTTTTCTTCTCTTCTTCTTCTTTTTCCTTCATTTCTTTTTCTCCTTTCCAATGCATCTCTATCCCTTCCAGCGCGCGACACCCTCCCTCTCTCCCATCCGTTTGTTTTGTCCGCCCTAGCGCCGCCGTGCACTGCCCATTACTGTCACCGCCCCTCCCATTCATCTTCCCACCTGCCGGTGACCTCACCCCTCTATTTTCAGCCCCTCTCGCGCCGCCAATCTCCTCCACGCATGGCTTCAAGCCGCATGGCCTTTGTGCTCCAACGCCACCGTCGCGCCACCATTGGCCATCATATTTTCACCACAACACCGGTAGCCTCCCAGCTACCTAACCCACCTATCCTTAGCCCCGATCCACCACTGGTGAAGCTCCTCCATCTTCATTTTCGATTTGTGTGTTTTAACTTCAAACCGTAAACCACGCCGCCACCCACGGCCAACCACCACCACCATTAGCTTCACCAACGCCCCTAAGCCCTTCCCTAGCAATCTCAAGTATTCGTTTGTCTCCGTTCAAAATCTAGCATTTTGAGACCCACGACCATAGTCCAAAATACACTGTTTCGTTGGTGTGCTGCCACTTCTAGCATCTCTGTGATCCTTCAAAAATTATATTATAACATTGTAAGTATATTTCCAAATAACTTTTGAGATCTAAATATATTTTTGCCCTAACTCATATTTATTGTGAACTAGTTGGTTGTGTTGGACTGAGTCCGAGGAGTAAGGGGGTCGGTTGGATAGGAGGATGGAGTTGTTGTGTGATTAGGTTATACGGGGAATTGTTGGCTATTGAATATTTGTGTTGTGTCATATACAATGCATTTACACGCATGGTCATGTTCGTAAATGAAAACTGAGTTTTCGCATAATTGCATACATGTTCATGTGTAACTTGAAAACTAGATTTTCACATAATTGCATACATGTTCATATGCATACTTGAAAACTGTGTTTTTATGTGAGATGATTTTGAGTATGTTTGAAATGATTGGATTGATCAGTTTGAGAGAAAGGAAAAGAGACTATAGGGATGGTGGTAAGCAGGAATGGTGGTATAGTCTCGCCTATGATTCCCGCCTACGGTGCATGCACTAGGGATGGTGGTAAGCATGGATGTTGGTAAAGTCTCGCCTGTGATTCTCGCCTACAATGCTAGGTACCTCTTGTGTTAAAAGAAACTGTAGGGATGGTGGTAGAGTCCTGCCTATGGTACACACGGTAGGGATGGTGGTAAGTAGGGATGGTGGAAGAGTCCCACCTGTGATTGTCGTCTACAGTGCTCTATTAGGTACCTCTTGTGTGAAAAGGAACTGTACGGATAGTGGTAAGCATGAATGGTGGTAAAAGCTTGCCTGCGATTCCCGCCTATTCTGCACACGGTTGGGATGGTGGTAGAGTCCCGCCTGTGATTCTTGCCTACGGTGCATGCAGTAGGGATGGTGGTAAATAGGGATGGTGGTAGAGTCCCGCCTATATTGTCCGATAAATGATTATGTTGGGTCATTTTCTGGGAAATTGATATATTATTTATGGCATGTTTTGGGTCAAATGGGATTTTTGTCGTCCGTTGGAAAATAATCATTTTCGAGGAAATGAGGTTTTTGGGTCATATTCGAGATTCGTCATGTGCACGCATGTTTGTTGGTTGCATTCATGCATTTTTATCTCGTGGGTTGTTTTGATTATTACTTACCTGCGATATTGTTTTATAGTATCGCAGATTTTGATGCAGATGAGAACGACGAGCCTTAGGCTTTGGCTCCGCTGGAGGAGTAACTTGGGGTTGCTCTCGTGTATCGAGATTTATTTTCCGACTTATGTATTTTTCCCCTTGTATTATATTTTGGGATAAGTGTATAACTCTTTTCTATACTATATTTATTTTGGTAAGTTTGTATTTAAAATTCTGGTACTCAATTGGCTAGCTTTTAATTTAATCGCTGCGACTTTTGTTGTGCACTTTTTTCATATTGCACACACTTGAGCACCTATTGTTGGAATGCGTGATCCATGTTGTTATCATCCCAACGTCACGATTTCCGTATTTCTGTACGTGGGAGCTGGGGCGTCACATTAATTATTAGCGAGCTTCGCCTAGCACTACCCCATTGCGTCTCTCTATCCCTCTCGGTGAGTATGGGCTCCTCTCTATTACACGGGTAGTTTGGGTTGCCTTTTAGGTTCCAACCATACCAAAAAACCATTCATATTTATGGTCAATTCTCAAACATAGCTCTGGTTACACGTTTGGCTTGATTTTTAATTTACTTTATGAAGGCTTTGTTTTCAGTATAATTTTTAATATAGAAGATAGTCAGGGTTTTAAAGTATGTTACTTATTATTATATAATTTAGTATCCTAATTTTTATAAATGAATTTCAGTACTAAGCATTTAATTTTATTTTCTTTTAATGCTTCAGATGTGATTTAGTCCTTTTTTTTTCCAAATGAATCTCTGATGTTTACTGTAATAGATTGTATTATATTAAGTTGTAGTTGTCTTATCTTGTGGATGTCGATGAATTTGAGAGTGACAATATTTTAGGATTTCAAGAAATTTAGATTTTTTGGAAAAATAGGTTACTTAGCGTTTCAGGTTTAATTATTGAAAAATGTGTTGCTTTTGGAGATTCATGGAAGTTACGTGCCAACCTAATAGGTGACGAGTAATTTTCATTCAGCACCATTGTGAAGAAATTTAGAAAGTGATGAGGTCAAAGTAAATGAGGTTCCTATACTAGTCTTTGCATAAAAAGAAAATGAAACGAGGTTGATTTTTAAAATATGCATGTTTGTTTTGCAAAAAAAATGTGAAACAACCTCAGTTATTTGTTTTGCATTTACTCCTGAAATCTGTATAAGAATGAAGTACTTGTTTTCATGATTGGTGCAGACATGAGTTGATTTTAGCATTCTACTTCTAAACTGAGAAAAAGAGCGAATATGAGATCCAAAAAGTTTTGCTTTGATTAAATGAAGTTTTGTTTTTGTTATTCTTGAAAACGTGAAATGATCTAAAACTATTTAGTATATTTTTTTTTATATGATGTGTCAACTGGAAACCTTGGGATGAATTTCTGATTCTATATCTGAATATGATCTAGTTTCGATGATATTTTGTTCAGCTTCTGTTAAGGCCCTGCCATGGGTATAATAGTGGTATACGGCCTACCCATGAGTAAGTTTAAAGTTTGCCTAAACGTTAAGGTTTTGAATAAAGTCAAATTCATTGAAGATATTAATCAACTTTGGACTATCCATCATAATAATAATATTTTTTACTCAATTATTCTTTTTATATTTTGCAAATCCACTCTATATATTAATTAAGAATTTAATTTTTACTTCAAACTATTATTGCCCAACTATTTTTTATATCCTCCTAATTATCCAACATAATATAGCCTTGTTTATAAAAAAAATATTTCCTAAAAAATCTGGACATAATATAGCCTTATTTACTAATGAAAGTTTTAAAAATAATTTAATAAAACCTTGTTGGTTATTTGTGAATAAAATATGGGTTTAATGGGTGAATAGTGACTCTCCAACTTTGAAAATTCTTTTAAAATCATTGTAGCTCAAAATCTAAACTAAAAGTTTTTAGCTAGTCCAATCAGGTCATTTATACAAAACTTAACTATATTTTAGATTTCACTGACAATTGGCTAGTCCAAAGTCAGTACCCTAAGCGACGGCTAGAATCTTTTAAATTTGCATTAGTACTGGACATATATATAGCTAGCAGATCATCTAGAAGTTTATATTTGCGGGGTCAAATTATTATTAAGATATTAAAAATATTTTTACAAATTCAAATAATGAATGTTCTTGTATATACATGTCACAAATTTTAAAAACTATTATCAATATCCTATTAATTATATATATATATGTGTGTGTGAATCATGTTGGATTCTAATTTGGCTTCTCATATATTGATAGAAAATTCCTTTGCAAAATATACTTAACTAAAAGCGTCACTACAACAAATAAGGTCTTTTGGGACAAAAAGTTTCATCCCAAAACACTGGATTTTCATCCCAAAATATTTTTTGGGACGAAAATAAAGCTTCTCAAGTTCATCCCAATATAACTGTCCCAAAAGGTATTTTGAGACGAAAATCACAATTTCGTCCCAAAAAATATCTTTTGGGACAAAATTTTGTTCGACTATTTGATCACATTTAAACGGAATTTTTACTCTGGGATGATTAAATTTCGTCTCAGGAAGTCATTCGAATGGCCGAAAAACCGTTCGAACAATATGTCTATTCAAATGGTTACTTCATTGATGGTTGATCGATACCAGTCCGTTCGACCAAATATATATGAAAAAACGTTCGAACAAAAAAAATTGATTATCGAACGTTAGTTATATTAATTTTTATAATTGAATAAGCTGTTCGAACATGTTCGAACGGTTCGCAACGTTTGTGATCTACCTTTCAAACTCTAACTTGTAATGTTTGAACGGTTAGTATTTTCATGGACTACACTAATTTAAAACCAAATAGATATTTATATTTCAAAAATACATTACAAACTGTTTAATATAAATAAAACTAATATAATAAGTCAGAACTAAATAAATAAAATAGTAATAATACTAATATTGTTATCAGTACATAATTTTATAAATCCTAAAATTTATGCAAAACACGAAAATCAATTGTTTGGAGGCCTGAATTGTTGCATAAGCATTTGCATTTGTAGTTGCATCTCTCTTTGTTGATCTTCTTGCTGTTTTATGTGCATCTTCATGGCTGCTTGTTTCGTTAATTGAACCTCTAACTCATATTGTTTTGCAATCAATTATTCGATCTTAGAATTTACATTCTCTAACGCAATGGCAGTAGTACTGGACATTGATGAACAGGCTGAAAGCTTTACACAGTGACCCAAACCCCACAAATATCCTGAACATTGACCCTTAACTTATGTAAAGATTTCAACATCACTTGTTGATGAATTCTGATCTGATGCAGCTTCAACACGGAAGACAACCATTTTATCCTACACACAATATAAAAAATTGATATTGAAACAATAATTTAAATATGTTTAATTAAAAAAAATTATAATACTTCCATAATTCTCATGAGCATAAGGATGAGTCCACTCTCCATTACTATTAGTGTGTGATGTAGCATTTAATTTTGTCAGATTATAATTGGTGTTTGACTCTTGCTACAAAAGACATTGTTAAGAGATAAAGTCAATATTAAAATTAGTACCTCCAAAAGAAAAAAACTAGACAAAAAAAAAAAAAAGTACATTACCAATTTCAGAGAGAGGTGAAAGATCTTGAGCCTACATGACGATGAATCTTCAACTTCGATGTATTTGTTTTATTTATTGAACTTTTCTCCTTCATAGAAGTTGTAAAAACTAGTAAGTGAAAATTATAAATATGACACATAAATAATTCATTTAAATTACCTTATATGATGGATTCTCAAATATGCCGCAAAGTATTTCCCAATCTTCATGTCGGACATCTTGAAAAGGATTCTAGCATGCATCTTCCTTATTCTCGTACTTCTTGGAATGGTCGTGACACCCCTCTTTATGCTTTCGGAATGCATTACACATCAGCTCATCGACAATCTTATGTTCCTCTCTCCGACCAAAATTTAGTTCAAAGTTATTCTTAAAAAAGTATATACACAAAGATATTATCATTTAGAGTATTAAATAATATCAATATAAATTTATTATTTAAATATTACATACCAAATAATGCTTCTTTATAAGCTCTTTCACATCTTGCGGGACTTTATGCTATGAACTTGTAGGCAAAAGTGCATAAGTTCGTGTAAGAATGCGATGCAAGCCAAGCTACTTATTGTCCCTCGCTTCCGGTATATTCATCAGAATGTTAACCTTAATCTTATCCATTTTACAATATTTTTCCAACGTCACGCCTCTAGTAATGTCTCGTCCGTGATGAGATTGCACTGTTATCTCTATAAAACAATATTTAGTTATTTACCTTCTATTAAATATCAATTATCATAATTGAAAAAATGAGTATTAGCTATTTACCTTATTCCGTATAGTCAGTCTCTAATGGCGAGTCAGATGGAGAGCTAGGAATAGGCGGAGATGGGATGCAAACTTCCTTCCTCTTTGGTGGCATAATTGCAAGATACTGTATAATGTAAATACAAAACTGATCAATCTGTAGATTTGCTCTCATCATCTGTAGATACTTCAGACGACTCAACACTTTGATCAACTGTCACATCAACTATTTCAGCATCAGTATCTTTCCTATGTAATGGGATCATCTCATACTAGCTCAAATCCACAAATAAGTTAAAGGCAGGTTGACTATCTTGGTATGCTTCTTGAGTAGAGGGATCATCATCTTCTTCATCTTGCCCCTCCGCCTCAAGGATAACGTCATATATATTTCTAGGAGAAAATTCTTGTACTACTTGTTAGTGATTTCCTAACTTAGAATCGTTTAAATATAATATTTGAGATATTTGGGAAGCCAAAATAAAACGATCATCTTCATACCCTTTTTTTGATATATTAATACTCAAAAAATAATCATCGTGGCGTTTTCCCCTTCCAGGATTCTTTAAATCCCACCAACCACACTTAAATATATAAACCACAAGCTCTTTCACATATCTCATTCCTATTATATCAACGATAACTCCATAGAAATCAACGTTGTCTCCATCATGACTCCATTCGACAAGGACACCACTATTTTGTATTTTTCTATGTTCTCGATCAATTGTGTGATACCTACTTCCTCGCGAAATACATGTAGAATATCGAGCAACGCGTCTCAAGGGGCCACGCGCAAGTGCATATAGTAGGAGAGTTCGAAAAATATACTCTACTTTGTCCAATTCAACTCATTTGCACCTCGTTTTCTTTTCCATTGTTTTTTGCCAAAATCATTACGTCCTACATCCACAAGCTGTGCAATAACATTTTCGCCAGACAAGAATGGTGGAGGGTGCCCCCATTCAACAATGTGATAAAACATCCTATCGTTTCCACGCTATTCATGACCACCAGGTAAAATCGACGATGATCCATGAAACATAGTTTTCACCGATACGTAAGCCATTCAGATTGGGTATGTTTGTTTCAAGTTGGACATGCCATTTTTCCTTTAGTGCTCTAACCTTACAAGTTTCCATAAGCAGGAAAATCATTTATTGTCCATAACACCGCATCATGCAAAGTGAACGACTTGCATGTTGATGAATCAAATGTTAAAACCTCATTCTCCCACAAATCTTTTAATTCTGTAATTAGTAGCTGTAAGTGTATGTCTATATTATTTCCCGATGATCTCGGACCTGAAATGAGTAAACTCATCATGAAATATGGATCTTTCATACACTTCTATGGTGGTAGATTGTATGGCATAAGTGTAACTGGCCAAATACTATGACTAGTACTCATTTTTCCAAACGGATTAAATCCATCTGTTTCTAACCCAAGTCGAACATTACGAGATTTTTCAGCAAACCATGGGTGTTCTAGGTCAAATTCCTTCCAAACTTGAGAGTCCCCAGGATGTGACAAAACATTATCATTCTTGACTCTAGACGATGAGTGTCATGTCATGTCCATAGCCGTTAAACGTGACATAAATAATTTTTGTAATCTAAGTATCAATAGAAAGTGACATACGACCTTCCGCGGCACATTTTGCTTCTCAGTTGTCCATCTTGATTCATGGTAAATGGGACACTCATTCAATTGCTCATTCTCTCATCAAAATAATACACAATCATTCTTACACGCATGTATTACATTGTAATCAAGCCCGAGTCCTCTTTTCAACTGTTTTCCTTCATAAAACTTGCGGGGTAAAATATTGTCTGATAGAAGTGTCTCTTTAAAAAGCTCGAGCAACATATTGACAGCCTTAATAGAGGGACCCAACACCGTGAACGACCTCATTTCTATTCAAACATTAAAGACCTTTGAACGATAGTCGTAACGACTCCATTTCACTAACGTATCACTATCGTATCACCGCCACTGTCGACGAACAGTACTACAATCAAAGAGGTACATTTTTTATTTTGTATTTTTGTTGTTATATTTCATTATTATTTAGAATTTATATAAAACTTATTATAAGTTTAGATATAGTACTCTAGGGCTGCAAAACACAAGCCCGAAATGGTTCTATGGACATTTTGGCCTTGCGTGTGTGTTATTTTGTTGAAGAAATGAAAGGAATCATGGCTTCTTTCATTTCAATGGCCATTGAGTTCGACTTAGCCATTGCTGAGCTCGATCAAGTTACCGTTCAAACTTTTTCTATCACGTTCGAATGGTAAGAACTGAAAATACTTTTATTCGGAACAATGTCTCAACCGTTCGACTGCCTATATACAACACCGTTTGAACGGTTGTATACCGTTTGAATAATTAGAACCAAAAAGACTTTCTTGGGAATGGTGTCTCAACCGTTCGACTGCCTATACACATTACAGTTCAAACAGATTGATGTCGGTCGAACGAGTAGAACCCAAAAGACTTTCTTGGGAACGGTATCTCAACCGTTCAACTGTTTATATACAACACCGTTTGAACTCTTTGTAAGCGTTCGAACGTCTATAACCCAAATAAAGACCTTTCGAATGCTGTTTGCAGCGTTCAAACGGTTGAACAAAGAAAGCAGATTTATATTTTTTCATTAATTATATAATTTAATGATTGTTTTGTATATTATATTTTGTAACTAATCCTTTTGATTTTATTATTTAAATTCCACATTAAATGTTTGCTAGGGTGAAGTCAAAGCATGCCAGACCAGTCTACAGCTGGTTAGGAGACAGCTGAGGACAAGAGCACTGATCCTGATGGACTGGATGGCCTCTCGGATGCAGAGGTGAGGCAGATGGCTGTTAGTCCAGATGCTCCTCCTTATAATGGGATGAAGAGCATCAAATAGGTTCATTATTAAGAATTTTTCAAGATTCTGAACTTAATTATCGCCCACAACATTGACCCTCGGCAACACAAGACGAAGGTTGGCATGGATAGGGCGAGATTTATGATACGTGTCACTTGTATGATGCCTATCGACCTAGTGAGTTATATATTCGATCAGAGGTTTCATACGTTACGACGGATATTTTGCCATTCGGCCTCCTGATCACACGATTCCTATTGTTGGTTGGGGTCTTACCTAATGTTCCTGAGTGTATTCAGGAGTCGATTGGACCGATCAACGCCTCCATCCTGTCAACAAGCACAGAGCACTTGAGACTTTGTCTTCGTGCTCATACTATAGAGCCGGTCGATACTCAGACAAGAGATGCACACCCGACTGATCATGGAGTATCGGCCGGTCATACATCCACACAGCCTAAGGCATCACGCACTCTTACTGCTGATCAAATTGCTGATATAGTGCATACAGAGATCCAAATTGTCGTCGGAGGCTTAAGTACAGAGTTCATTGGTGCCATTGATCGCGTGTCTCGGACTTAGGAGACGATATATGCTCGATTGACACAGAAAGAGTCAAAAGTAGATTCAATCGAGGATGTCCTCAAAGAGTTGGGGATATAGTATGTTATATCTTATATTTTGTATTTTGTTTTATTTTTGGTATGAACAATATTTGATGTTTTCAAAGTTTAATTAATTATGCATTATGTCTTTCTTTTATAAATTAATTGTTGATTACTATTATTAATTCTTTAATTGATTATTTTTTTTTATTAAATTAGAGTCACCGTTCGAATATTAAATGGCCGTTCGAAACTGGTGATTTACACATTCGAACGATTATAATGGACATTCGAACGGCAAATTACTTTCCCGCGAATTACCACCAATTTTCCCCTCAATCATGAATGATTATTTCACTAGCCACGAAAGTTATCGTGCCTAAGTATAGTGTTTGACCGGGAAGCATGTTTCAGAAATTTTTTGGGATGAAATTTTGATTTTGTCCTTCAATCTTACAATTTGGGACGATTTTAATTTCGTTCTAAAGAAAAATTGCCCCAAAAGCTCAAAATTGTTGTAGTGCACATTCATATTTAGGGACAAAGTAACATTCATTTATTAGCTAGGGAATCAATTGGTTAAGATTTGGATTGTCTTTTATTATTTGAAAAGTGGTAGAGGCACAACTCTTTTATAACTCCTTTATTTTTCTTTTCTTTTTTTTTTTTTTTTTTTTTTTTTTTTTTATAGAAAAACTGAAATTTCATTAATCAAATGAGTTTACAGACATTAATCAAGCCAAACAGCCTGAGAAATAAATTCAGGATAACACTCATTCCATATTGAGATATTCTCAACGTTCCAAGCATATCGGGCAAGAATATGAGCAACCTGATTACCTTCTCTATAGACATGTTGAAATTTGCACTCCACAAACACTCTTAACACCTTTCTTATTTCACTCACAAATGGAGTTAACATTGCGTCAGAAACAAGTTCATTGTTGAGCACTTGGATATCCATCAAGCAATCTAATTCCATAATCAATCTATGGATCCCCATACTAGTACACAACTGTAAAGCACGGAAAATAGCCAGCATTTCAATAGCTTCAGTCTTATTCACTTCAAATTCAACCTTGCTTGCTGCCAAAATCACCTTACCAGCTTCATCTCTGAGAATCACGCCCACCCCTGCCTTATGAAGTTCACCAAAAACAGTGCCATCCACATTTAGTTTCAACCAACATGTTGGTGGGGGGCTTCCAATCATAATACTCTCGAGCTTTACCCTTGGGCATATGTTTCAGATCATCATAAGCTTTTATAACAGACAAAGCAATGATCAATGACCTGTTGGACTGCAATATTTTTCTGCTCATGAACCATTTGATTTCTTCTCCACCAAAATCCTCAAGCAATAGCAAAGAAAGAGGCTAGTTCACCCTCCAGTCTCTGCTTTAGAACTTCCAAAGCTACTTGCAACATTGGTAAGTGTACTCCTTGTAGTTGAATGAGAGGAATATATGGAAACCAGCTTGAATGAATGTCAGGGCAGTATAATAAAGCATGGGCTATATTTTTAGTATATTGTTTGCAAAAACAGCAGGCTCCTTCGATATTAACATGCTTCTTAAGAAGGTTTTGTTGGGAAGGGAGAATCTCCTTGCATGCCCTCCAAGCAAAGACCTTTATCTTATTAGGAACTCGCATTTTCCACAAAGCCTTCCACAAAGATTGTTGTTACCTGTCATTAGAACACTCCCCTCTACAGCCCTGTAATTGTAACATAAAAAATCTGTAGCAGCTTTTCACTCTAAATTTTTCACTCCTTTTTAAATAAGTGAAATTTGTGTAAAGAAAAATCTTAGGTAGATACCGATGGTCTCCAGATCAGCATTTGCACGATGGATGCATTTTTATTTTTTTATTTCCTTAAACATTAAAAAATATATTAAATTGATTTTTTTTCTTAAACATTAAAAAAAGAAATTTAATGTTTAAGAAAAAAAATAATGCACTAATCAATAGGTTCTATCCGTAAAACCACCCTTGTGTAAAATAAAGATATTTCTGCAACCATTTTACAAAAGTATCATTTATTTAAAACAGATTTTTTTTTTTTAAAACAAGTTACGACATTTTATTCAAAATAACCTTTAACAATACAGAATCCCTAACAAAATAGACTACCGAAACTAATAACATGCAAAGCATAACATGACCACTCTAGCAGACAATACATCGAACAGTTAGCCTCTAAAAGAAGGAAAACCCAGTCTATCCAAGCCACGCATATACCCTCCCACCTCATTAATGATTTCAGTAGATTTAATAGGACCAACTAGATCATGTAGCAAGTCTACATCCCATTCCCCATCTATCCAACACTCTTTAACTTGAGTCTTGGATTCTCCAAAATTGCCATTGATTCACAAAAAGGACCATTCGCCAACCACTTGTCAAACCAAAAAGATGCTTTGCCCTCCCTAATACATACCTTCATATTAGTCATCACCTCAGGAAGGACCTCCAAAATTCCTTCCAAAACCTCGAGTCTGAAGACTTTTTTTCACATAGTGCAATGTGCTCTTTACCTTCCAACACACCACTTTCGTCCTCACTTTGCCAACCAGAGGCTCTAACATATGAGCCGTAAATATCCCTGATACTAGCAGAACCCCCAAATAAGTCACCAGAAATGAACCTTCACTGAATCCCGTCGATCGCACAAGACTTACTCTTTGGCGAAATAAAATTTCCTTGGAAAGAAAGAGGGCAGACTTTTCTTTATTGATTAACTAACCCGACCACTGCTCATAAGTTTGCAATGTCATCAATAGCATCTTCATCGACCTTTTTCCTCCACTAGAAAAGATCAACAAATCATCAGAGTAAAGCAAATGGGACACCAAATGTAACGCCCATCCTTATGGTGGGACTTTTTATAAAATGATTTTAGAAAGGACGACGGGAATTACCGTTTGATTTAAAACATTTTACTTGCATACCTAGGGTGCAAGACTCTACATTATAAAATAAAATGTGCTTTTAGAATAAAAGAGGTTTACAGCGGAAAACATTAATCTTACAATAAAAAGGCCTCATACATTTAAAATCTCATGCCTAAACTTTCGTGCTCTTCCCCATGGGTTGTGTCTGTCCTGACCATTCAGTCCCTGTGGGGGGAGGGACATGCATCAAACTAAAATGAGTCGATGACTTGTAAGCATTACTTCATATAGTTAAAATATAATAACATAGGTTTTCATTCATGCATTCATCATTAATACATACTATACATGCATGCATACATGCATACATGCGTTCATTTGAAAATATCACTAGACGGAGTTTTTCTTTAAAAATGGGCTTTCTTTTTATAAAGCGGTTCTCCCGTCAGTGGCTTCATTTCTTAAAGAGTTTGTGCATTCATGCATTCATACATTATTTCTAATCACTTGCATTGGCCGGTACACACTGTTACGCCCCGTGTGTTAGGGTTAGAAGTCTTCCTTTGGACTCGGACTCTGCCCGTGGCCACGGGTTGGGAATCCCTTTCATGGGGGGCAACACTGGGTGAACTACCAGTACTACTTACCCGGCATTGCAATCTGCCCATTCATTGGTACCCTTTTCATTCATTCATATGGCCGTTACGTATTTTCATACAATAAACGTTCAATCCTTTCATTCAATCAAATCTTTTAGTTCAGTCTTTTCATTTTCAGCCTTTTTCATTTAACAGTTCATTCATGGAAAACGTCATTTAAAAGCATGGGCTTAAACATCATCTTTCATGGCATCCATAAGCATCACCTCATGGCATTCATAAAAGCATCAGTTCGTAGCATCCATAAAAGCATTAGTTCGTAGGGACATTTTAACATTAGTTCATAGGGACCATTTCAAAACACTTCCTTTGCGTCGTTTAAAGCATCGGTTTAAAGCTCGAGGCACAAGCCTCGGTGTTTCTTTTCTTTTCTTTGTAAAATAAATACAATAGATACAGCGTATAGTCATCCATTCACATGCGTACAATTAATACTTTGGGTGCGTAAACAGGGGCTGCCGAGGAGGGGCAATAGATACTTATACTTTTGAACACTTAGCATTTTCTTTCCTAAAACGTCTTTCATGTCCTTTAGTAATGCGTCGTAAAGGAAAAGCATTTATTTTTCTTTTCTTGTATTTTAGAAAACTCTAGAAGAGTATGAACGCAATACTTACCTGGATTCCATGCTACTTTCATATCATGTAGTCCATTCATGTGCATGTCAGATGTCAACCTACATGCATACACATAGCCTAATGTCATTCTCTATCTAATGCATAAGCAACTTAAACTAGAAATAGAGCTACTATTCAATTGGAACACTCTCTTTCTATCCTATGCACTTATGTGCCCTTTACTATGCTAAAACCTTCGGGGATCACTTACAGTCACTATCTCTTCCAAACTCGACGTTCTACTTCAAGTTCTCATCCACTAAAGCAAACCCATGATTCGCCTTAGGGTTATGACACTAAGACTTTCATCTTACTCTCCTTATTGAACTCATCTCGATGCATGACTCAGACCTACTAAGTCACACATCCCAATCCTAGACAATACACCAGTCACTGCCTCCATGTATCTTAAACACCGCGAAACTATGCTTAGGACGGATTACCCATTACATATGGTGAATCCGTTCGGCACATGTGTCTCACCAGGTTACACATGTACCTTACCCCTAAGATCAACATATAACACTTTGATCACTTGCTTGTGTAAACAAGCACCATACTCCGATACCAACCTTCTCTTAACCCGGCTAGCATGACTCTTCATGCTACCTGTTCCTTTTGACAATTCATCCCAACACTTAACACGACAAGACTCCTTTCACAACCACGCCTTATGTCACGTCATATAGCTCGAGACTACTACTAAGCTATACCGTGACCTTGCCACATCACCTGACATCCCACTATGCCATTCTTACGCCAACTTCTAACTCATCACGAGTACGATTCCTCACGCACTCCTAACACATCATGACATCTCGTCATGATCCCGTTGCGCCATGCCTATGCTAACTCCTCACCCGTCATAAGCACGACTGCTGGTAACCATGTCACTTCGTGACATTCCCCAGTCATGCTTTCTTGCGCACTCTTACACTCGTTCTGCTACTTCACCCATACTCCCAGCCATAAGTCAATTACGGTGACACCTATCACCTCAGACTACAGGCCACACCACGACTACTTCAGGATATTATTCCACAGTTCCCGACACTACTCATCACGTTCCACGCCCATCAATCACACAACCATCCTTATTTCTGCGACACGCCACACAGAGTGTCGCTGCCTCGTGGAGTATACTCCATGTATACTCCTTCTCACGCTACGCCACATCACCACTATGACGTACAAGCCATATGATGCATCACTCCATCACATGGAGTACACTCCGTGTGTACTCCCTTCATACAAAGTACACCACACAGAGTACCTTCAACGTGTACTCTTCCCATTCCACAATATGCCAGGAGGGTATATTTTACATATACTCTCCTTATCCCATACTACGCCATGAGAGTACACACTCTCTTCCCAATCCACATGACGTCATGCCACCATTATAGCACAGTCCACAATGCTAACAACACACTACATAGATATACCTAACACTTCACATACACAACACTTCACATCTCTATACTACACAGCAAACTCTATAAATACTAACAACACAGTTCACAACCTAATCAACTAATTAACATCTAACATAAATAACGAGGGATAGAGAGTTATACCATCGACGGGATAACCCATGCGTTGCCTGCTGATCGTCAGAGCTGATGACGTCGGAAGAGTCGTACGTGGCGGCTAACTGACGTACGGTGGCTGTTTAGGCGTTTGGATAGCTAAGTGTGGTCTTGGAAGGGCTCATGGTGGCTTTGTGACGGTGGCAAGGAGCGTAGCATGGCAGATTTGGCCTTGTGCAATGGTGGTCAGTCACGCGTAGTGACTGTCCATTGTGCGTAGTGGCTGCCCACCACATAAAGTGGTGGTTCGCGCTTAGGGTTAGACCAAGGGAGGTCAAGGGAGGTTCCTGGTGGAGCCGTGGTGGCAAGGCAGTCCACGGTGGTGGAGGGGAAATTGGCCATGTGTGAGAGAATGAGAGAGAGGGAGCATAGGTGGCAAATTAGGGCCATGTGTGGTTGAGATGGTTCGGTGGTGGGTGGAGGAGGTTGGAGATGGCGCTCACACGCCGCGGGTGGCGGCGTACAGTGGTGGAGGGTGAGAAACCCATGCGGTGGATCTAGGGGAGGCTATCGGTCGTGAGTCCAAGGGAGGAGGAAGGGGGAGACCAAGAGGAGCTTGTGGTGGTGTCTGGTGGCCAAGGTGGTCGCGCACGGCGGTGCTAGGGACCTGCACAGTGAACCCGTGCATGGGTAAGGCTGTGTATGTGCAAGTGGAGAAGGTGGCTGCATGGAGGGGGTCGAGCTCGCTGGAGGGTGATGGCCGGTGGGAGGAGGAGCTACCATGGAGGTGGTGGTGCCAGAGGATGGCGAACAATGGAGCAACAACATCAAGCCCATTCGGGCTATGCACTGCCGAGAGAGAGGAAGAGAGAGCGTGAGAGAGGGAGACTGGTGTGGTGGGACTCACCGGAGTGAGGTGGGGTCGGTGGAAGGGGCGGCATGGGGGGGAGCTGTGTACGACGTACGCTGAAGGAGAGGGAGGAGAGAGAGCCGGGGGAAAAGTGAGGGAGAAGGAAGAGGGGTCTGGGTATCTAACCCAGACCCTTTGTCTTGGGATTTACAAAACGATCTAGCGGTGGGGGATTAAATTACTGATTTGAAAATGCATAAACATTAACTTAATTAAAAACACTTAGAGGAATTAAGGTAGAATATTATTTAAACTAAACTTTAGTTTATAAAATAATATTCCTTCATCATTAATAAAATGATGAAGTCTTATTTAGTATATTTAAGATAATAAAATCATTTAATTAATTAGATTTTTCAATATAATTTAAATCTCATAATATTTTAAATAATTGAAATCATTTTAATATTGATATTAAAATGATTTCTAACAATTATAATATTTTTGGAGCTCTTCAAAGATATTATAATTGTCTTGTTTAAAATCAAGCTTACTTCAATAGTACTGAAAATACTCTATATAAATATTTCTAGTACATTTAAAACACTAGGCGTACTTTAGGAATCACATAATATCTTTAAAACACACCATCTAAGTTTGGCACGTATAACGAGGCTCGTAGTTGCAAGGGAGAAGGGTAGACTGTTGCATAATTTCTGCCCTCGGAGTTCACTTACGTCAGAAAGAAGGAGTCTTGCGAAAGAAAGAAAGAACATACGTTAGAAGGAATGAGCGGGGTGTTACACCAAAGGTGCCCCACGAGGATGATAAAATGCGCCAATTTTACCTTCTTCGAACCTCTTCTTAATAAACTTGGACAATACCTCTTCCATTACAATAAATAAATACGGTGAAAGAGATCCCCTGCCTTAAGCCCCTCATAGGATCTCTTGTGCTAGCGGTATGTTTTCAAAAATGCTATGGCCCGGAATGAAAGCCCTTCGCTCTTGGGAGACCATTTTATGCAACAAACCTTTTAAGCGGGCTACCAAAATTTTGGAGAAACTTTTATGCGTGACACAGCAAAGGCTTATGGGTCTAAAATTGTCAAAGCCTTGGGATCCTACACTTTAGGAATTGGTACTATATATGACACAGAATAAAAGCTAGGGAGCAGATGGCCCCGAAAAAAATCCAAAGCAGCTTCCAACACATCCTTTTTTACTATGTCCCAACAAGAAATATAAAAAGTTGAGCCGAAAGCATCAAAATCGAGGCTGCTTTGTGATGGAATGAAAAGTAGAGCATCCTTCATCTCAGCTTCAGTGGGCTTACTGCAGAGCAAGTTATTTTCCTCCTCAGAGACAACCGTGGAAATCAAGGAAGTAAGATCCGGTTGCACTCCTGCTCCCAAACCTGTGAAAAAAGACTTAATGTAATTAATAACAGTTTCATGAACTACTTTTGCTGACTCTCCATTTGCCAACTTCATGGATGAAAAGAATGTATTCTTGCACCTTTGATTAACACACGCATGAAAAAAATTTGTATTTTGATCCCTTTCGAGAATCCATTTTTTCTTGGCCTGTTGAGTCAACCTGAGTTCTTCTCTATTCTCCCATTCCTACAACTCTACTTTTGCCATCAAATACTCTACTTCCACCTCCACTTGATGCGCCTCTTGCAGTTGAGCTTCTAGTGATAGAACTCTCTCCTCCAGATTTTTAATAATGAGATCCACTCTCCCAAACACTTGAAGGTCCCAGTTGCAAAGTGCAATCTTTGTACACTTGAGTTTAGCAACCAACTTCACTAAACCTGACCCAAGAACCCCCTTAGTCCACACCTTTTCCACACCAGCTTTGAAGGACTCATGGGAACCCCACATGTTTTGAAACCGAAATAGCTTTGGACCATAGCACTCAAATTTTATCTGGAGGGTGACAATCATGGGGCTATGATCCAAACGTTTCCTCTTAAGATACTTTAAGCCAACCGACGGGTACTCTCTCAAGAATACATTGTTTATAACAGCTCTATCAAGTCACACCCAACTCCTCAATGCACCTGCATGACCAATGCACCATGACATGCGACTATGCGAGAATGTCAGATCCACTAGACCACAATTATCCAAACATCTTTTGAAATCCTCCATAGCTGCCAAAGTTCTCGGATTACCAGTAATATGCTGCCCATCCTCTTTAATAATATTAAAATCCTCCACCACTAGCCATGGATATGAATTCTCCTGCATCATATTCAACTCCTGCCAAAGGACCCTCCTTTCTTGTTGCTGACACTTAGCATAAATAAAATACGCTAACATTTCCCAGTCAAACTCTACTCCGACATAATTACCATCTCAAACGTGAGCGCATCACTCCACATCAGCCATTTTTACCAACCATCGCTTCACTAGCGTAAAAATTCGACAAACCCACCAAACTTGCTAAACGAGGCAAACGCTCTTCACTTTGAAAAGATTCCGAAATAGCGATAATCTGTACATTATATTTCTTCACCAAACTCCTTAACTGACTCATCGACGTGACTATCGCGTGCACGTTCCATGCCAGAATGGTATGATTCATAAATTTAGTTTAGCCGAGTGGGATATCACCCACTGGGATTGTCTCACCTGTTGATCCACTTGTCTCTATTTTCATAGAGAACTACGAGCCCCTTTATCCGACTCATACTCCTTCTCCTCTGACAAATCTCGCAGCTCATCTTCCTTTTCCCTATCTGAGAATATGGGACCTTCCTCACCTGCCTCACCCTCATGAGTAATTCCTAGCCATCGACTTTCCAACTCTAGCACTTCCGTGACAGCAACAATACCACCCATATAGCCATGCTCCTCCATCCCACTACCCTAATTCTGATCGACTCTTAACAATGCCCCATTGCCAACCTCAGCCTGTAATGAACAAACAGAGTCCGAAGGTAAGATAGCTTGTAAAGTCACAATAGCCCCATTTAAACCATCCCCATATAGTTCCTCACTACCCCCATTCCAGCTAGAAGCACCATCGAGCGACTTCAAGCCATCACCAGACCCTTCAACCTGTTTTCCATTGTCAACATCATTGTTCTCCTTTCCCACCGAAACCTCCTACTCCCTTTCCACTGTATCCTCTTTCAGCATAGTATTAATCACCATCACAGCCTCTCCGTTCTTTTTTCCATAAAAGCAAACCACCGACGTACTTACCCTGCTTGCCCTTTTCCATCCTCCTTCTAAGTGTCTTTGGCCTTTTCATGCCAAATTTCCTTACGGGGCAAGACTCTTTCATGGAGCCCTTCTTCCTTACCCTTGCTTTGTGTCCACTCTCCTACGCGACACACCACTGCCAAGTGCCTTAGCCTATTGCAGTTCCCACAGTTGAACCTCGACTTCTCATATCTTACCTCTTGCAAAATTTTTTTTGAAGCCGCTACAATAAATCCACCTCCAAGCAGATACAAGCCCCTGTAGCCCTGGTCCTATGTAGAGTCACATTTTCGGTTCCTTAAAACTATCCGAACCTTGTCGCAAATATCTGTAAGCAATCTGTCCGATACATATGAAGAAGGAAACCTGGAAGAAAAATCCATTGAGGAACTAAAGAAGGTTCCTTATGCAGATCAAAATCTTTAGTGAAAGAATGTATAAACTATAGTATAAGTATAGTATAAAAATAAGTTAGATATTAGTATATAAGTAAATTAACATTGAATGATTTAGTTTTAGTTTTAATCTTTTATAGAAATTGAAATTTGAAAGCCAACAAAAAATTATTTTTTTAAAAGGGCTAAATATGAAGCTATAAACAAAGCCCAAAAGTTGAAAGCCTAAATCAGGCTCAGCTCCAAAAACTCAGAATCGGAGTTGGAGTCGGAGTCGGAGTCGGATCGAAGCCAACACAATTCGGAGTTTGAATTTGAACTCTGACAAAGTCGAAGTCATAGTCAAATTTAGGGGAATTTGACTCCAACTAAGTCGGTGCTCACCCTATGCTCAGCATTACAACAAGTCCTTTTTTTTTTCTTTCTACCAAAAATTCATCACAAAAGGTCAAACTTTTGTTGAAAAAAATTTTCTTGCACGATGGATAAAATGATAGATATATAATCTTTTTTTACAACTTTTTTTACAATTATGTTTTAAATGAGGAACATTTTTGTAAAGTAACTTATAAAAGTAATATAACTTTACGTAAATAGCCTCATTTTAAAACATGGTTGTATAAAGAGTTATAAAAAGGATTGTACATGTATCATTAGTCTTAATACATAGGCTACAAAAGCCTAATGGAATTAATGTTGGGATCCTTCCACAAGGGATAAGGGCTCAACGACATGGAAACTTAACGTATCACAATGAGATTCAAGTCTATGAAGATATGTTCAACCAAGATATCCATGTCGGATAGATGCCATTAACGACCAAATCGTGTCAGAGAAGGTAACATTAGCTAGGCACAGAGAAGCGTAGCTATGGAAAAGTCTCACCATATCAAGTCAGCCCAACATATATAAATATCAAAGTATTGGATTTCATTTCAGTGCCGTTCTAGTTGAAACACAGGAACATAATGTTTTGATACTAATACATTTCTATGATACCCCATATGATAAGGATAAGGGTAGGTGGTGTATGAGATCTCACATTCGTTGGAAGGAGAAGTTCTTCCTTTTTGTAAGGTTTCAATGAGGCTCCAATTGTATAATTGGCTAGTTTTTTTGGAGTATAGGTCATGGTTTGACCTTTCCATTGGGGCATTACAGTTGGTATCAGAGTCAGGTTTGAGATTCTACATACTATAATAAGGTGTTTGATTTTTAAGATATTTGATTTGAGCATTTCCAGATAGGTTGCCTACGAAATTTGAGGTTTTAGAGTGATAGATTTTAAGAAATGAATTTTTATGACATTTGAGGTTTTAGATTTTGTAGGCTTATTCCGTAAACTTTAACAAATGATTTATATAAGATTTAAAGTTTAGATTTTGAAGGTATACATAAGCTTAATCAAAAGCCAGGTTTGAGGTTTTGCAGACTATAATATATGAGGTTTTGAATATCTATAGGCTAGGAAGTTAATTCAGATTGGAGGTATAGAAATTTGAGGGCCAAGAGATGATATGTTGAAATTTAAGGTTTGAGACCCTGCATATTTTATAGATTGAGTTTTTAGAAATTTGAGGTTTAGAGAAGCTACATAATTTAAAAGTGATTCGTATGAGATTAAAGGTCGTAGAAGTTTTCGGGTTCCAGGATATGATTTTTCCAGGATATGAATTTTTGATGATATGTAAGGTTTTAGCACTTGTGGACCTATGAAATGCGTCCCACAAAATTTGAGATTTTCCATATTTTTAAAGAAACGATTTTTATGACATTTGAGATTTTAGTTCCGGTAGACGTAATTCTATGGATTCGTTAAATGATGGGTTTAGTTAATTTCAGATGTATGTGAGTTAGATACAATGTGTTTAGGACTATAAGTTGTCAGAGTGTGCAGTGGAAGCGTGGTTTTTGGTAATATGATGGTTTGAGAGTTTATTCTTCCTTTAGTATGAAGTTATTATATTATGTGGAATTTATTATTAGGCTTGTAATTCCATTGTTGATGTTTGTATTTTAGGCTTAAACTAGATCCCAAGATGTAGGAAGATTGGCACCAAATGCGTGACAATGTATACCAAGAGGATTAGGAGGTATTTAAGGTACCGGGCGCAAAACATGGGAAAGTAGAATATTGGAATGTTAGGTTTGACATAATTATTGAGGATGAAATTAGGCATGGATACAGGTAATGCGGCACCCCCAACCCCCATGTAAGGAAACATAGGAATCGAGACGCCAGGATGATGACAATACGATCATGCATCCCAATGAAAGTGCCCAGTGTGTGTGTACATGCAACGGTGTACAAAACAATGCAGCGGATTAGTCAACTAAGTATCAGAATTTAAATACAATCTAAACATCAATAAGGTTTAAAAAGTAGTTATACAGTCATCCAAAATTAAAATACAATAGAGTAAAATAAAATATCTAAGCAAGTGATCCCAGATCACTCCTCGGGCAGAGCCGTATCCTCAGGCTCACCCTCCTCTTCATCTGTATCAAAATCTGCGTTATCACAAATGGTACCGTAGGTAAGTATAACCCAAATAACCCTCAGGAATAAAAATGCATTAATGCAACCAACATGCATGCATATGATGAAATATGCATTTTCGTCAAAACATCATTTTCCCCGAAAATGATTATTTTCCAACACACACCAAAATCCCATTTGGCCCAAAATATCTTTAAAACATTTTCCCAGAAAATGATTTACACAGAAATCCAACACACTATTTTCCCAGAAAATAGTTCATTAATCCATTATTACCATATGCACCATGGTCTCCCCTAGGGACCATCCGCACGTCCTGGCTTCGTAGCGATGCTCAGTTTCGCGCCCAGCGCGTTCGTGGCCACGCACCCACTACGCAACAAGAGATGTCCAGTTCCGCGCCCAGCGCGTACGTGGCCAGACATCCTCTAGTCCCTGCCAGCAGAGGGACCACGAAGTCGGCACGAGACCATCTCGTCCGATCCCATTGTCGCCCAGTGACAATCCAGGGGACGTTACTCAGTATATTCCGCTCCCGAGTAACCAGAGAAGCTCCACCGAGATAATGCCCCATCTCGGCTTGGAGTCGTGATACACACGCACCCAAAATCCATTCTCGCATGAAAACTCAGTTTTCATAAACACATGAACATGAATGCAATACACGAAAACTCAGTTTCCTTTACAAACATGATCATGCGTACAAAATGCAATGTACGTGAACAACACAATATCCAAACCAACAATTACCAACCCAATCAATCACACAAACAACTCAAATCACCAATCCATCCGACCCCCGTACTCCTCAGACTCAGTCCGGCATGTTCAACCAAATACAGCGAAATGAGTTAGTGCAAAAATACATTTAAATCATGAAAGTTCTTTGGAGAAATACTTACAGCGCTATATAGCAGTTTCTGAAGGATCACGAAGCTGCAATAAGTGACCTCTGAGTAACGTAAGAGTGCAAAATGGACTGTGGCCGTGGGTCTCAAATACTCACTTTTCAACGGAGACAAACAAAGACCCAAGAATGACAGGGTAGGGCCTAGGGATGTCGGTGAAGCTAGTGGTGGTGGTGGTTGGCCGTGGGTGGCGGCACAATAGGCGGTTGAAGTGCAAAAACACCCAAAATGGAAATAAAGTTGGAAGTGCTTCACCGGTGACGGATCGGAGCTGGGGTTGGGTCCAAAGTGTTGCTAAGAGGTCGATGATGATGTGGTGAGAAGATGGTGGCCGGAGGTGGCGCGACAGCGGTGCTAGAGCAAATGGTGGCCGCGACTTGGATAGACTCGTGGTGGCTAACAGCGGCGATGGAGGAGCTGAGATCGGAGGGGTAGTGTCGTCGGCTGGTGGGGAAGCTAATGGGATAGGCGATGTCGAGGCGGCGGGCTAGGTGGACGAAGGAAACGGACGGAGAGGGATAGGGGGTGGGTGTCGCGCGCGGGAGACAAACCGAAGGAGAAAAATGAGGAAAAAGAAAGAAAGAAGAAAAGAAAAGGAGAGGGAAGAAAAATGGAGGGAAAGAAATGAGGTCCAATCCTCATATCTTGGATCACAAAAATTATCTAACGGAAATTATTTCAAAACCACAAGTTAAATAAAATAATTTAAACGTAATGGTAAAGTGAAATTAAAATAATTAAATCTCACAGTAATTAATTTAGAATAAAGAGATTTTAAACGTATAACAATAATTAATAATAAGAAAGCACTTCAAAATATAATTTTCACAAAATTAAAAAATCATAAAATAAACCCACTAAAAATCCAACAATTTTAAAATAAGAGAATAAATTTTTGAATAAATAAAAATAATCCTACAGTAAAAATACACTAAAATACAGGGTGTTACAGGTAAAGTAAATTTCGAGGATGAAATTTTCTTTTAAGGGTGGAAGCATGTAACACCCGGGTCCAGCACCAAGCCACTTCCTATTTTTTCAGATTAATACGTATGAAAAACGTAGTTAATTTTTGAGAATTTTCTTTATATTGATTGAGGATCCAAATTGTATTTTGGCGAATATCGATTTTTTGTTATTAATGCATGGGCTTGCTATTTTAGTATTAATGGGCCGATGTGCTCTCGGTAAGCCGGACCCGATCCTTCCCACTGCCTCTCTTCATCTTCGTGCCCTCCTTCCCTGATCACTTTCTCTCTCTCTCAGTGCCATGCCACTGAGTTGATTGCCTGCGAGCTTCGCCCAGTACTACCCCGTCGCGTCTCTCCTTCCCTCTCGATGAGTATGGACTCCACTCTATTACACGGTATAGTTTGGGTTGCCTTTTAGGTTCCAACCGTACCAAAGAACCCATTCATATTTATGGTCAATTCTCAAAAATACCCCTAGTTACACGTTTGGCTTGATTTTTAATTTACCTTATGAAGGCTTTGTTTTCAGTATAATTTTTAATACAGAAGATAGTTAGGGTTTTAAAGTATATTACTTATTATTATATTATCTAGTATTAGAATTTTTATAAATGAATTTCAGTAGTAAGCGTTTAATTTTATTTTCTTTTAACGCTTGGATATGATTAAGTCCTTTTTTTTTTCAAATGAAGCTATGATGTTTACTATAAAAGATTGTATTATATTAAGTTGGAGTTGTCTTATCATGTGGATGTCGATGAATTTGGGAGTGACGATATTTTAGGATTTCGAGAAATTTAGTTTTTTGGAAAAATAGGTTACTTAGTGTTTCATGTTTAAGTATTGAAAAATGTGTTGCTTTCGGAAATTTATGGAAGTTACGTGGCAACCTTATAGGTGACAAGTAATTTTCATTCAGCACCATTGTGAAGATATTCAAAAAGTTACAAGGTCCAGGTAAGCGGGGTTTCTATACTTGTTTTTGCATAAAATGAAAATGATAGGAAGTAATTATATTATTGAAATGCGAGTTTAAGTGATAGGAAGTAACTCTTTAGCCCCATGCGAGACCAAGGCGTTACAAATAGTATCAGCGCTTATCCCAACCAAGAATGTGGGACTTGAGCCATGCCACCTATGACGGATTGGCTCGACGAGAACAAGTTTAAAGGGATAGACTATGATACTCCATATAATAAAGATAAAGATGAGTGGTGTATGAGATCTCATATTATTTGGAAATGTGAAATTCTTGATCTTTATAAGGTTTCAATAGAATTTTAATTGTATTATTAACACTATAAAATATTTTTATAAAAAATAAAAAAGTTATAATATTATTAAAAAATATTTATTTAATTATTAAGTAAAAAAATATTTAAAATATTAAAAAAAATATAGCGAGAGCTGAGCGATGATAGGAGCTTTACTCATTCTGAAACTATGAGGATAGATAAGGCTTCGTTTGGAAGCTCAACTCATCTCAATTCATCTCAACTCATCATTATAACTTTTTCAAATTCCAATATAAAATATAATAAATAATTCAACTTTTTCAAATTCTAAAATAATAATAATATTAAAAAATAATATTTTAACAATATTTTATTATCTCAACTCAACTCAACTCAACATCCAAACACAACCTTAAAAGTTCAATAACGACAACGATCAGGACTAAGATCTCAATTATTTTTATAATTCATTTTATCTCATCTCATCATTATTATAATTTTATTAAATTTTTATATAAATTAAAATAAAAATTTAATTTTTTTAAATTTTAAAACAAAATATATTTTAATTTCAACTCATCTCATCTTATCACACCTGCCTCGTTTGTTTTTATAGATGAGATAAAATGAGATTACAATTAAAAGTTGAATAAAATATTTTTAGAATATATTTTTTTAATATTATTTTTATTTTGAGATTTGAAAAAGTTGAATTATTTATTTAATTTTATGTGAGGATTTGAGAACGTTACAATGATTACATGAGATGAGATAAGATGAGTTGAGAATAGTTGTGAAAACAAAAGAGACAACTTGTCAGTGTACAGTATTCTTGGTAGGGTTGCTACTCATCACATCCCACGCTATATATTATACATATTTTAAATTTTAATTATTTTTATTTTATTTTATCAAGCTCAACTAATTAAATTTTTTTACTCATCATTCATACAATATATATTGAAAAGAAAATAAAAGAATTGTGGTTTGTGGAATGTTATTTATTCTAAGTATGCTTCATATTTTCAGATATTCTCTATGTTCTCAAAGGTCATTAAAAAAATAAAATAATTTAAATTTTAAATATTTTATTTTTTTATATAAATATTATCTAATTATTACAATTTTTATAAACTTTCAATAAACGAAATATAAAAAGCAATACAACTTTATCAAATTTTAAAATAAAAATAATATTAAAATAATTTTTAATTTTATAATATTTTTTCAACTTTTTTTTTATCTCATTTCTCAAATTTCAATAAAAAAGTCTGAACTTAAATAATTTTATCACTATTTACAGATATTATGAGATATTTCAAGTGTCGAAACGAGCCCTGATCAAGATCACTGCAAGCAAATAACTGTAAACAATTCTGAGACCGGCCTGAATCATTTGGACACTTAAAATATCTCAAATTCAATGAGTAATAGTAATATATTTTGAGTTAAAATGTTTGATTGGACTTTGAGAAAAGAGAAAGAAAAGGTTAAATAAAAATATTATAAAATTAAAAAATCGTCTAAATATAATTTTTGTATTTTGTTTTAAAATATATAAAATTTGTAATAATTAAGTAATGATTATATGGAAAAGTTGAATATTTAAAATTAAAAAATATTTTATATTTAAGTGATAATTAAAAAAGAAATTGTGAAAGTTTTTAGAGTTTCTCATCTTATGTCTTTACCTAAGCATGACATGGAGGGGTCTACCTAATAAATGAAAGAACTCCCAGAAGGCAGATATATTCAAGTAATCAAAGGTGATACGTTTGCGTGTGAAGATTATATATATATTCTATTCCGACTAGTTTGGACGCAGATTTGAATCCAGACCTCGAGGTACCACAAGAAGTCGGTAGAGGGGAAATGGTTACACAAGCTCACAGACCAAAGATCAGCTTCAATCTTAAACCTCTCATATTGCTTCTTTGCATGGGAGTAGCCATGAATGTCAAGGCCGCACAAAGACGTCTTCCTGCTGATGAAGGTAAACATTTCATGGATAATTTTTTAACTATATAACTGACTATTTTGTTTTCATTTTTGAAAGGTATAGATTAATTTCTGAGCTGTTTGATGAAGTGAGATCTGAAGGGTCACCCCTCTATTTTGAGAGCTTTGTTTTGGCCTTTCATTGAACAGTATTAATAGCGCTAACTCGAGTTTTTCAACCTATATATCCCATAATCCGGGGCAGAATTATGCTGTGCTAAAATCCTTAAAAAAAATCAAGTTTTTAAGATCTTTTTACGAGATAGATTTTATAAAAAATAATTTGCCCCCACCGCCACAACAAAAGAATAATTTATAAGTTGGCGTCTCAAATTAGATTTTTAGTTCTGTCTCTGATCTTAATCAATATACATAGAGTTTGTAAAATCACTTTCTGGCTGAAATATTTTTTTAAAATATTTTTATTTGTAAAGTTTGAATAAATTGTATTAATTTTTTAAAATTTGTAATAGTTGTAATGATTAAGAAATAATTAGATGAAAAGTTGATCATTTGAAATTGAAAAATATGTTTTATTTGAGTGATATTTGAAAAAGAAATTGTAAGAAGTTTTAAAAAGTTTTGAAGATTTCTGATCATCTCATTTCATCATATCATCGGTGATACACCAAGGCCTTGTTTGTTTACACAAGTATTCTCAGTTATTAACAGATATTTTCTTTCTCAAATATCACTCAAATATAATTCTTTTTTTAATTTCAAATTTTCAACAATTTCATTTAATCATTACAACTTTATCAAACTTCCAAACAAAATACAATATACAATATAAAATTTTCAAATTTCAAATTTCAAATAATACTAAAATATTATATTTAATCAATTTTTTAAAACCCAATAAAATATCTTGACTCAAATGATTTCACTACTATTTATAAAATTCTCTTTCTCATTTGTTTATCCTAACATGCCCAATTAGTAATTAAGGAGGCTTTCAAGGTCCTAAAGCTGCGGTTCAAACACTGCACACAACCACCTACAAATTATTTTATGAGTTTTGCTACCCATCGATATCTCCACACACCACACTTTTTTTACTTATTTAAATATTTATTTTTTTATTCTTTCTAAACTAATTGAGTTCTTTTACTCATCATCCATACACCACATATTTGATAAGAAAAAAATAAAAAATAAAAAATTATGTATGGTGCATGTGTATTGGTGTGTGGGGATGATGATGAGGAAGTCATGGTGGAGCCCATTAAATATTCTAAATGTGTTTGGAAGAAATCCTTTTTAGCGTTTTTATTATCACCAAAATTGATTTTAAAGATGGTATTCAAATCTGTTTTGGAGAGGAAAAATTATCTTTAAGGTTTCGAACATGCAGCTTAAATAGATTGAAAATGGAGTAAAACGTCTCTACAAAAGTAGATCACTATCATTTTCACTATCTAGCCAGATATTTTCACTATCTTATCATTCTTTTCATGATGTTTTCACGATGATCTATTGTGTTGTCAAAAAAAGTATTTTCAGAGGTTAAACACATGCATGATCACCAATTCTATGAATTGAATTCATGTTGATAAGATGAAAATGTTTTTGGGAGATGAAAAATTCTCTTTAGCATTTTTAGGTTACTTGAAAATTGAAACAAAATCCTACAAATGATTTATTCCACTGTCTAGACATGGATCAGGAATATTGCAATAAAAACAAACCAATCGCGCGTGTTGGAGATATTTTACAAAATGATTGGATGTAAAACCCTTTCGTAATAAAACCATTCAAATTAATAAGATATGGATCTTTTTACGTCAAAAAGAAGAGGAAAATATTTTCACAACAAATTTAGATAAATTAGTTACGAAAAATTGATAAAAGAGATGTGCCTTTGTCATTCTTTCATAACGAATTTGGTACATTTTGCAGTTGAAGCCCTTCGAGAAATAGCCGCAGAGCTGGGGAAGGCTGGCTGGAATTTCGATGTAGACCCATGCAGTAATGACACAAGTTGGGAAACACCAAGGCTGAAATTGGATCCAAAAACGTACAACAATTCAATACAATGCAATTGTACATGATACCCTGATGGTGAATGCCACGTGGTCGGACTGTACGAAATCTATCTTTAGTTTCCTTGTATATATCTTCTTGTTGAGGTTTTTTGGATAACTAAAATTTCTTAATAAAAAACTAGAAATTATTTATATTATACTTAAAACGTCTCTAAATTGCTAATGATATTCGAAACACAAGGCATCAGTACCTCCCTTTATACAGAATTCATTTATAGAATTAAAGAATGATGGATTATATATGATTTCTCATTCTCAGCCGGTTTGGATGTTGAGATAGTCTTAACTAATCTAATTTTATCTCAACATTTCAATTTAAATTTTTAATTTTTAATCTTTTCATCTAATCATTACCTAGGTACTAAGCATTACAATTTTTTCAAATATCCAGATAAAACACAAAAAATAATTCAACTTTTTTAAATTTTAAAAACAACAATAATATTAAAAAAAATAATATTTTAACTTTATAATTTTTTTTTCTCTCATTTATTAAAATCCTGTAAAACATCTCAACTCATAAACTATGTCACTATTATTTCACTACTATTTACATATTTATGATCTTATTTCATTTCATCTCAACGGTATTACGTCGCATTACATCTATTTGGGATCTGTGCCATATGAATATTATTTTCAAAGCTTGTGAGTTATTGAAAAATGACTTTCAAAGTCGGATATAGAACCTGCAGTACCATGCATGGATCTGACACGATCTCATAATTTTGGTCGATGAAGATTAATGCGTTGAATTATTGTTTACATTTGAACCAGTGTTCAAACAAGTTTATCACATTAATCCTTTAATTTGCCTTCAACTATATATCCTTGCCATACAGATTTCTTAAAGGGCAGGATCTTTCTGGTGTGCTTACGAAATCCCTTGTGAAGCTACCTCACATAACGATGATGTAAGTAAAGTAACCAATTACTAATTAATTAATCGTTAGTAGTACTTGCTACTATCTGAAAGAATAAAATTATTTATAGCTCAAATCTAATTGCAAGCTTTTCTCTTGGTTTCAGTGAGTTGCCTCGAAACTATCTGACTGGTACAATTCCATCCGAATGGACTTCTCTAAAGTTGGAACGTCTGTACGTACTGTATTTTATTGGGGTTTTAATATAACACATTATATATATTACATTAATCACTCACTTCTCAATTCACACAATATGCATGTATACTACTGTAGTTAGCCACTAAATTAATGCTCATTCTAGTTGAATTTAAATATTGGCTACTGTACAGGTCCATTTCTGTAAACAAGTTATCGGGAAGAATTCCGAGCTACCTGGGAAACATTACCACTCTTAGATATTTGTATGCTCTTTTATTTGGGAAAATTGACTGATTTCCTTTTTTTTTTTTTTTTTCCCGGCTTTCAATTTGACGAAGATCACTATATATATTTTCAGGAGCATTGAGAACAATCAGTTTTTTGGAACTGTTCCCCCTGAGATTGGGAAGTTGGTGAACTTGGAGAATCTGTCAGTAGTTTCACCTATCCTGTTGTTCGATGATTTATGTATTAAAAATTTTCAAATAACACTAACTTGAGCTGGTCTGAACTTCCCATTTGGTGGCTGCAGTATTCTCAATGCTAACTTCCTCACTGGAGAGTTGCCAGTCAATCTAACTTATCTCACAAACTTAACTGAACTGTGAGTGCAGCCATTTGTATTCTAATACTAATTTTACATGTTTTATTTTTGGAACAATTCATGTTTCTATGTTACCCATTAATCTTGTTTCTGCCTTGACCAAATGCAGTAGGATTAGCAGTAACAACTTCACGGGAAGAATACCTTATTTTTTCAATAGTTGGAAAAAGCTTCAGAAATTGTATGTATTTTCTTCTTCGAAATAATATCATTTAAATCATGTCTTCTGGTAGATTATTCTAATGAAATCTAACAAAAGAGAATTATGCTCTTATAAATTATAGAGAGATCCAAGCTAGTGGTCTCGCGGGGCCTATTCCTCCAAGCATTTCTGTCTTGAGTAATTTAACTGAGCTGTAAGTTCTATAGTCTAAGAGTTCTCCAGTTGTAAAATCTATATGGATGATATCAGCTTCAGCTTTGTATTCAAATTAATAAGATTTATTGGTTAAGACAATAACAGTCGTGGATGATGCAATTTTGTGCAGAAGAATTAGTGACTTACTTGGTGAGGGTTCTATATTTCCGAACTTAACAAGCATGACAAACATGGATAGATTGTAAGTCATCTTATACCAAAAAATTTTAAGAGCTGAAGCAATACAAAGTTATAGCATTTATGCTTAGATGATGTTCTTCAACGTTGCAGGATGTTAAGGAGCTGCAAACTCTCGGGACAAATTCCGCGAAACATAACAGATTTAATGCCAACACTCCAAACTCTGTAGTTCTTCCGTCTTTATTTTCTGTCTCATTTCTATTTCTAATGAATGAAAAACCAAAGTGGAATGTGTGCATAAGTACTAGATATATATATATATATATATATATGAGAGATGATATTTGTAGGTATAGAGTATGCAAATGTCACATATTCATTTTTAAAAAGTGAGTAAATATATATATAGAATTTACATAAAAAAATTAATTTTTTAATAATTGATTACTCATTTTTAAAATGAGTGTGGCTCGCATAACCCATGACTGTATGAGTATTACTCATGTACTAGTAAGACTTTTATGGTTGTACATTTTTTTCTTCTTCTTATTAGGATTGTTCTTAATTTACTCTTCAATAATAAAGATTTTTCTCGTGCTTTACTGGATTTGAGATCTCTGAAACGTTATAACGAGGTCATGTACTTGATCGGCAACCCACACTTCTCCATCTTTTTTCCTTTCCTGGATAGTGACTTTATTTCTTTCTTCCGGATCATTAGTATTCTTTTGTTTTTTAATTGTTTGATTTTTAGAAAGCTGCAGCTATGTAGGGTTGTATTTGTTTTTTGCTCGGCTCCTATATGTAGTTGTCAATTTCTTCCCATTGTCATTGTATGCACAGCAGCCATGATCTATCCCTCCTGAGGTCCATTGCCGCATCTGCCTCTGCCAGGAGATATCTATGAACATTAACGTGCATTTTTTTTAAGCTGTTGTGTCAGCAATTTTGTCTTCATGATTGGAAAGAAAAATCCATTAACTAATTATTTATAGAACAAGTTTTGGTCCGTATAAATCTCCACTGCTATATATATATATATATATATATATATATATATTGTCTTCGTGATTCTATCTTTAAACCGCATTAATCTCTTCGCAATTTTGCTATTCTTTTGTACAATGACAACTTTATCATTACATCCTTGCAGAGATCTGAGCTTCAATAGATTGGAAGGAAATGTTCCAGAGTATGACGATAGTGCAAAGTTGCAGCGCCTGTATGTGTTGATTCAAAACCCTAAATCTAGCTATATTTCGGAGAAGTTTTAATAAATAATGAACAAGTACTAGGTCGAATTAAACATACAAAGTATTTTCCCTCTGAATTTTCTTCCGTTGTTAATGAATATAAATCTCGATAATGTTTGTTGGTCCGAGCCTGAATTCATGATCATAATGAAATTTTCAAAGGTAAATTGAATTTATATATTGGTAACTGGCCAGAAAATTTAGTGTTAGGTTTCGATGCGGATCGATTGGTTGTCTTTAATTAACCAGAATACGTAAGATTATCCTGCTATTTGAACAGGTATCTGACAAGCAACTTACTCAACGGGACAGTTCCGGACTGGATCAAACGAAGAGATAATCACGAGTACATAAATTCATCTTAAATTCTACTTCAAATTTCTGTAACCTTATTAATTTTTTTCCTTTCTTCCTTAATTTTTGAATGTATGAAGAGTTATTTATGGAAACTATGTACATCTATTTGCAGTGATCTAGATCTTTCTTACAATAACTTCTTAGAGAGTTCTATGTCACCAACTAATTGTCGAGACACACTGTGAGAAAAACTTCGCCATTTTTAATCTTAATTTCAGCCTACTTGATCAGTACTGCATACTCTGTACTTATCTTTAAAGATTACTAGGTTTTCTAAGCTGACTAGTTTCTTGTTTCATCAGAAATGTATTTGAAAGCTTCTCTAGACGGGACTCGTAAGCTTCTAAACTTGTGAACTTAATTACAATAATAACCATCTTGATTTCCTTTTACTTTGATTTTGCCAACTTTTTCCCGTTTCCATTATATACTTTTTCACGAGCTCATGCACGCTCCTTTCTTGTACTGTTTAACCCAAATATAGATCAGCTGGCCAGTGCTCGAAGAACCTTCCTTGTTCAAAAGGTAACTATACCTTACCGTCAGATTTTCATCAGACTTATACTTTAATAATCCAATCGCCAAGCTTTCCTCTTTAGAGTAATGATGGATATAAGCACCATCATTAAAAAGTTTGCGCGTCCCACAAAAAAAGTGTAGAATCTAATTCCTCTTTTTATTAAAAGACTTGTACAAGATTTGCATGAACTTGCACTAATCATTTTTTGATTCCCAGTCTGTCCTGTGCAAGTTTGGTGCAAATCAGTTTAAAGTGAGACCACAAAATAAGTGAAATTTGCATGCAGCTTGTATCTAACGGTGAATCTATGATGTTTGGTTCTATATATCCCTAATTCCTAAATTAAAAGGATGTTGTTTATAATGTGTAGACTGGAATTCAGTGCATATAAATTGCGGTGCAAACCAAGTCAGTATTGGAAACATTAAATACGAAGCAGATCTTGATGCATCAGGTGCGGCAAAATTTAATCCCACCACAGAGAATTGGGGATTCAGTTCCACTGGAAATTTCTGGGATGTTAATGCCACCTCGATTGCATACATAGCAAATAATGCGTCAATACTCGGAATGAACAGCCCTGACTTGTACACAAGTGCACGACTCTCTCCTCTTTCTCTCACGTATTATGCGCGTTGCTTGGTAAATGGAAAATATACCGTCACGCTACACTTCGCAGAGATAATAATAAGAGGAAACAAATCATTTTGCAGTCTTGGAAGACGGATTTTTGATGTTTATATCCAGGCAAGAAATTTAAATCAATATATTTGTTTTGCTAGCATGCACACACACACATACGTACATACATTTATATATATATATATATAACGTCCCAGATTTATCGAGTTTAATTAATTGTTTCAGGAAAAATTGGAGTTGAAGGATTTTGATATCGAAAATTACAGGAGGGGTCGACAAAGCTTTAGTTAAGAAAGTTAAAGCAGTTGTGAGTAACAAAGTCTTACATATCCGCTTTCATTGGGCTGGCAAAGGGACAACAAATGCCCCAATAAGAGGAACATATGGTCCTCTCATATCGGCTATCTCTATAGAAAATGGTAATAATTCCCGAAGGTGTAATATATACACACACCAAACATATATATATCATGACGACAATCTTAATTTTACCGTCCCACTTGCTCCTCGTACACTGCTAATTAGATTAATGACAAAAATAAAGATTAATAAATAAATTCACAGTTGATAGAGTGGATCATCAGCTGGCCTATTTGTTCAATTCTGCAGATAATCCCTCTGATAATGTCAAAACCACAATATTCATTGTGACTGGAGCTTTAGTATCGGCGCTATTACTCATTTTAGGCATTCTTTGGTGGAAAGGCTGCATAGGAAGCAGGATATCAAGGGAAAAAGGTAATCAATACGAGCGCGTTTTATAGAAATTAGATAGGTTTTTTATTTTTTATTTTTCCTTCTTCAACTATTGCAAATTTGCATGAATTGAGTTGAGACGTAATTGTACAGAGAAATTGAAAGGGCTCATGTATTCTTGCAATTCCTAGGTTTTTTTATAGAACATTTTCCTCATATTAAGGATTCATTGGGCAATACAATTGTTTTCAAGTATTTTTAGATATTTCCATCTCAAACATTCCTCAAAAGCAAAACACTTTTTAATTTCAAAATTTCAACTTTTCATCTAATCACTTGGGAAATAATGAATGTTGAACTAGAACATATATTGTTTCCTTACCTATTCAAATTCAGGCTGAGAATTCAAAGAATCTCAATTCCTTTTAAGTACGTCCGGGCATTTGAATCTGTTCACAATTGTGATTGTTGAGCAGATGTAATAAATATAATAAAACATTAACATAGGGATTAAAAAGCTAGTCAAGAGGCACAAAATATATATATAAATGAAATGTGATTCCGCTCATTTATAAGGTAAAATTTTATCACTAGCGCCCTCACCTTTGTCGTTCCTTTCACAGATTTGAGAGGATTAGATCTACAAACAGGTTTTTTCACTTACAGGCAAATCAAAGCTGCCACAAACAACTTTGATGCTTCAAACAAGATTGGGGAAGGTGGTTTTGGATCTGTATACAAGGTATTCAAAAACTTAATTCTTCATGCATAATTTAGGTTTTTGATAAAAAATTTCTTGTCTGTCAATGATACATAGCCAAAGACATTATCACATGCATATATGCCTAAATATGCATGTCTTTTTTTTTTTTTTCTTTTGAAATGCAGGGTATACTATTAGATGGTACCATAATCGCAGTTAAGAAACTTTCTTCAAAATCACGTCAAGGAAATCGTGAATTCGTGAATGAAATAGGCATGATATCTACTTTACAGCACCCGAATGTTGTTAGATTGTATGGAGGTTGTGTTGAAGGAAATCAACTATTCTTGGTATATGAATACATGGAAAACAATAGCCTGGCTCGTCCTTTGTTTAGTATGCTTAATTTTTTTTATTAGGTGCTTTATGTGGAACAGTGATAGGAACCTAACACTAAGGATGGTTTTATGTTAAGAACCAAGTTGATTATAAACTCCCCCATTTGACTTTCTACAAAAAACAAATGTAGGTCCAGAGCAATACCAATTAAAATTGGACTGGCCTACACGGCAGAAAATATGCGTTGGCATTGCAAAGGGCTTGGCTTTCTTGCATGAGGAATCAACACTGAGAATTGTTCACAGAGACATTAAAACTACAAATGTGCTATTGGATTCGAACCTTAACCCAAAGATTTCTGACTTTTGTTTGGCCAAGCTCGATGAAGAGGAAAAAACCCATATCAGCACCCGAGTTGCTGGAACCATGTACGCTACATCTTTTCTTCTATCCTTTAATTTGGAGCATATTTTTGTTATTCACAAGGAGATAATCAGGAACAGATGTTGATCTTCATGCATTTAAAGTTTTTGCATATTGGAGATGTTCCTATTATATAGAACTCTAGGACTTAGTATTCGGTAGAAATTTTAATATTTTAGTTGTCTATATTTGCAACACAAGTTTGTCTGCATAGAAATTTATTGCAATAGGAATTATCATTCAGTATTCATAATTAATTGAGAGTGGTCTTGACATAAAACATATTCAAGCAATCTTCTAAATTTCTTTTATGCTTGATGGGTAAGAGAGAGAGAGCTGTTTATTCAATCATTAATATGAATCCTACCCCAAAAGGTTGAAATAATGTAGTTGAACGACCGGAAAAGCTAGTTATCTGCACTCCACCAAAATAAATTTTTGTATCTCTCATGGAATGAATATTCCGCTCTATTCTTATTGCCTTATAACTATTTGCATAATTGTATGCCAAGTAGAAAAGAAACATGATTCGGTGACTACGTTTCTGTAAATGTTGGGTTTTGTTCAACATGGAAGATCATAACTAATTTATATATAATACAAAATATTAATCATAATAATGCAATCTTTGTTACGCAGAGGATACATGGCACCAGAATATGCATTATGGGGCTTTTTAACATATAAAGCAGATGTCTACAGTTTTGGGGTCGTTGCATTGGAAATTGTTGCAGGGAAGAGCAACATGAAATTTGGACCAAATGAAAGTTATGTATGTCTTCTTGATTGGGTAAGATTTATCAGTAGTCTTTCCATGCACCAAAACTGGTGATCTTGATGATGATTTATAAAACAAACTAAACAAGATTGAAACAATATGTTATGTACGATTGCCAACTTCATAATTCTTTTCTATTGATTTGCCAATATTTCATTTCCATCATTTCATGTGTACATATTTCAGGCTCTTGTTCTGCAACAAAAGGGTAATCTAGTGGAGCTGGTGGATCCAAAGTTAGGCTCTGAGTTCAACGTGGAGGAAGCAATTAGAATGATCAAAATAGCTTTACTATGTACGAATTCATCTCCAGCTCTCAGACCCACAATGTCTGCAGCAGTAAGCATGCTCGAAGGCCAAACAGCTGTTGATGAAGTTATTATGGATCCAAGCGTATACGGAGATGAATATAAGTTCTAAGTTTTAAGAGAGCAGTTCAATCAGATCCCGCAAGAATCGATGGACTCAATTGGACCTGAGAGCCATATTCGTTTGTCAGATGCAATATGGACAGGAACTTCTTCTACGTCTGCCCAAGATCTTTATGATCCACGTAATCTTGATACTCAGTAATGGTAGCAAAATATTTCTCTCTGATCATGCAAAATACTTTTTGTAATAAATTAGTGACTCAATTTGCTTCAGCAATCCACAAAGCTAAGGAACATCTGTTTGTTTCATTATAATTGAAAATGAAAAGATAAAAATATATGAAGCTAGCTTTCTATGTGGTATCAAGAACATAATATATAATTTTGTTGTTAAGAGAAGCTCTGGCCAATGATCACTTCTTTTACGTTTCTAGAGAGTATGACATGGCTAATATCTTTATATATATCATTTATTTTATTAACTATATATATATATATATATATATATAGTTAATGAAATATGGTGAAGAATATCTAGAGCAGAAGAGTGTTTGTACTGTAACACCCAGGTCCAACACCAAACTCAGACTAAGGCGCTTTCTATAATTTTTTCATTTTCCAAAGGTTGACATTTATAGAGAGCCTACTTGAGATATTTTTTAACGAGTATTTTGTTTATATGCCTTGGGCCCAAAACTCTATTTTGGCAGATTATGATTTTTTTCCTTAGGTTTGATAATTAGACTTAAAATCTTTTATGGGCCAAAAAATATATTGGACAAGTTGGATTATTTTTTTTTTGAGATTGATTCGAGGCCCAAAACACAGGAAAAAGCCCACTTATTAATTTTTATGTACTACCAAACATGGGCCGAATTTTTTCAATTGGGCCAAAAGCCCATGCCCCGAGATCATGTAGACCCCATAGCATGGACGTCTCTCAAGCAGTTTCTCCCTCTCATCCTTTATAGGGTTAACTTTCTCTATATATATAACTTCACATAGAACACCTCAGGCATGCCCGATTCCATTGCATACACGTGTCTCGCTAGGGTTATCGGTAAACACTATTTATAAGTTTTCACTTCACAAATCACGCCTAGTTCCCCATGCATGTTTCCTTCCACCTAGAATATTCATGGCATCATGAAAAATGCTAGACTCCACTCATGCACGCTTCGATCAAGTTCGTGCTCCACGGCTTGCCGATGCACGTCTCTCCTTCCTTCTTTCTCTAGGTTTTTGTATTTGATCCCCTATATATATATATATATATATATATTTGCACATCACAACCATCCCTCATGCATGAAGAAACCCTACGCTGCCGCTGTCCTCTTTTCACGACCTCAGCCATCTAAACTCCTCAGAGCATCTACCCTCCAATGTGGACCACGGCAACCACAACAACCGAGAGCCAAATGTGTCAGAAACCACTCAAGCTTGTAACACCCAAACCCAAGTTCAATTTTATTTATTTATTTATTTTGTTTTAGTTTGTTTTATTTTGTTTATTTATTATTTTTTTTACACGTTAACTTCCCCGCATGTTTTATTTATTTTTTATTTTTTTTCTTTCTTTCTGTCTATATTTTTCTTCACCCCTAGGTCTTCCTCTCGTCCACGATATGCATACACACGCACGACTTAGTTTTTCATTCGCATGCACGTCTCCCTCATCCCTCTAGGGTTTTCGTATCACATATATATATATATATATATATATATATATATACACACGTTCTTCATGTTTCGACAAAAAACCTAGTATAGCCTCTCTTTTTTTTTCCCCCTCCTCTCGGTTTTCCCACTGCCGAAACTCAGTTGCTGCCCTCCTCAGCCAGACCCCCCTCCACCGCAAACCACCAACACCGAGGGATTAGCCACTGCAGAAGACTCCTCCACTCACGACCAGTGCAGCACCCTATTTAGCCACCGTGTGAAACTGTTCTACTCCTTGCACCGCATTTAGCGACGCTGACCAGCATGCCAGGGTCTTCCACGCACGTTGTAAGCCACCGAGCCACTCTTTAAACCTCCATTGCTCTGCCCTGCACCACCGTACCTCACACTTAGCCACCCAACGTAGAAGCTTTGTTGCACGCATCAACACCCCTGTTTCCGCATCTCAAAACAGAGCAATTGGTTGCTCCTCCAAGCACGACAAGTTTTGCGCTTAGACCAACGCTTTAAGACGTCTCCTCCATGGCACAAAGGGAACCCATAGTCCAACATCTCAGCCACGCCTAGCTGTGCCACCGTCGATAGCCACCCAGGCCGTTGCTGCACGTAACTCTCTCGGTAACACCTCCATGCACACGCCGTGTTTCACTCTGTATATCATGACTTTGAATATTAGTAACCAATGTATTCTTTTTATTTATAAAATGTTGCTAGTATTTTAAATATTTTGAATATTAATTTTTATTGAGTTTTATATTTATTTTAATACTCGCTTGATTAAATTCTTATTCGGAACGAATTCGATTAAGTGGATATTGATGGTTTTGGAAAAATGAGGGTATTTTGGGAATTATGAGAATTTTAGGTTCTTAGGAATTAAATAAGTTATTTTAGAAGCTTAGGATTAAATATCGAATATGAGATTAATTAGAAATTTACGAGAATTACGTGATTATTTTATAGGTGACGATTAATTATTGTTCGACATTTTAAGAAAAATTCTGAAAAAGCTAAGAAGTCAAGATAAGCGGGGTTCCAAGCACTATGCTAGACTTTGCATTAAAATAAAATGAGCTGAGGTTGACTCTTTTGGAAAATATACATATTTGGTTATGAAAAGAAATTTGAACTACCTCAGTTATTTGTTCTGCATTATTCATGAGATTCTGTTTGAGAACAAAGTATTTTCTGTCATGACTGGTGTAGACATGAGCCTATTTTTGACATTTTGTTTCTGAACTTTGAAAAAAAAAGAGCGAATATGAAATTTTGTGTATAAGTTATGTTTTGTGATCTGATTCTGTTCAGTACTCTGTGTTGACAAGATGTGGCACTTGAAAAAATCTTTGACATGACTTTCTGATTATGTTCTGACTCTGATTCTGATTCTGATTCTGATTCTGATTCTGAAATGGTGATTCTGATTTTGTTTTGCTCTGATATGTGGCCCTGTCACGGGATATAACAGTGACCTTTGGGCCTGTCACGGGATACAATAGTGTCCTCTGGCCCTGTCACGGGATACAATAGTGACCTCTGGCCCTGTCACGGGATATAATAGTGACCTCTGACCCTACCACGAGATATAATAGTGGATTTCTGTTCTGAGTGCAATCGCTTTGATATTCTTGGTGATTTATGTTCTGCTTGGCTTTCCGCAGGATGCACAACCCTACCACGGGGGTTAAACATGGTCTCTATTCTGATATGATGTTCTAATATGTTATGATAAGACGAAGATGTTCAGTCATGTTGTGCCAAAGGAGTCTTTGAATATGAAAAATTGGTTTTTGAATATGAAATGCTCGAAAAGTCGCTCTGATTTTCTGATAATACGTATTTTTGAGATTTGCATATTGATACTGAAATGTTTTATTTATGCATTCTGAACTCTGTGAAAATGCTCATGTTTACACACTAGTATATATCCTTTACTTACTGAGTTGTTGATAATTCACCTCTATCTCCAAAACATTTTTTAGATGATTTTGAATAGTTCAGCTAAAGATCAGGATTATGGAGCATCGGTGGGATGATTATTTAAGCATAGTGGATTACTCATAGAATATTTCTGGGAATTGGCAAATTTTATTAAGAGATTTTGTAATATTCTGAGGACTTTATATTTTGGAGTCTATAAATATATTGTTGAAAGATGAGTTTAAACGTTAGGAAGTAACTCTCCGACCCGTGCGAGACCGGGGTGTTACAGTTAGTATTAGAGTCAGGTTTGAATTCTGCATACTATAAACCTTGGAGGTTTAGATATCTGTGGGGTTCATAGGATGTAAAAATTTCAGTATAGGAACTTGAGGACTATAAGGATGATTATGTGGATATTTAAGGTTTTTGATTTTGTAAGACATTATGATTGAGTTTTGAGATTTTGAGGTCTAGGGATTTTAGATCCGGCAAGCTTAACTCGGGGGACTACAGGAGATAATCTTTATAAGATTAATTTAAGGTTTAGAATTTTTTTTGAGGTTTAGATTCTAAAGACGTACAGGAGTTTAGAGCGATGTTGGGTTTACAATTATAAATGATAGGAAGAACTATATGAGTTGGTTAAAGAAATGGCTAAGAATGATTAAAACAAGTTCCAGATTTTATTGATTCATTTATTTATTTATTTACTTGTTTATAAATATTTTAGCTGGTATTTATATTTTGTTTATACATATTTTGTTTTCTTTCCCTAGAACTTTTATCTGAGTTTAAGATTTCAGGATGGCTGCTCGTCGTCAAGTTCGAAACTTTGGAGATTTGAGGTTTAGAGATTGTACATACTTTAAAAGTGATTTTGATGAGATTTAAGATCGTTGATTTCTGCGAGTTCCAGGATATGATTTTTGATGATATCTAAGGTTTTAACACTTGCGGACCTATGGAATGAGTTCCGCGACATCTGAGGTTTTAGATTTTCACATATTTTAGGAAAACAATTTTTTTAAGACATTGGAGATTTTAATTCTGGTAGGCGTAATTATATGGACTGTAGGATGGCGCGACGGCGGCGCTGGAGCAAAGAGAAGGCTACGGCTTCAAGCCGTGCATGGGGACTCACAGCGGCGCGAAAGGGGCTGGGATTGAAGGGGGTGGTCGTTGGCCCGTGGGGAAGGGAAGGAGAGGGGCGGTGTCGGTCACGGCGGTGGGCTGGATGGAGAACGACGCACAGACACGTGGAGAGAAGGAGACCGTGCGGGAGGGAAGAGAGAGAGAGAGAGGAGAAAAGAAATGGGCGGGGGGAAGAAAAGAGGAAGAAAAGAAAAGAGGAAAAGAAAAAAAATTGAGGGAAGAAAATAAGGTCCAATCCTCACAACTTGGGTCACAAAATTTATCCAACGAAAATTATTTCAAAACAACAGTTTAAATAAAATTAATTTAAACTTAGTGACTAAGTAAAATAAAATAATTAAATCCAACAACACAATAATTTTAAAACCCACAAACAACTAATTTAAATTAAGAGAAATTTAAATGCAAAATAATAATTAATATTAATAAAGCATAATAAAATAATTTTCACAACTTAAAAAATCATGAAATAAACCAACAAGAAATCCAATAAATTTTAAAACAAGAGAACTAAAATTCAAATGAATTAAAATAATCATTTAGTTAAAATACACTAAAATATGGGGTGTCACAATTTCCATTTGATCAAAAACAGATCCAAATCATTTTCATATCATATGTACAAAAATCTCAATTTTCATATTCGCTTTTGTGCACATTTCGGAAACATATCAAATATTGCTCATGTCTACATTATTCATGTCAAAAGCATTTCTTTACTCTTTCATATATAGATCTCATGAGTGAATGCAAAACATATGCTGGGGTTGTTTTTCACCCTTCCTTTTTAAAACAACATGCACATTTTTATAAACCAACCTTAGTTCATTTTCTTTTTTTTTTTTTGTGCAAAGTCTGGCATAGGAATCCCGCTTACCTGGATTTTTTAACTTTTCAGAAAATCTTCACAATAGTGCCAAACAAATATCAATCGTCTCCTACAGAAAATTCATGTAACTTGAATAAATCTCAAATTTGAACAGTTACTTCGTAATTACACTTGGAATACCTATTTTAATACCTCATGACCTAAAAATTCTCATAACCCCAAAAATACCATCACTTTCCAAATTCTTCAATATCCACATATTATATTCGACTAAGATATTAAATTCTAACTTATTTACTATTGAAATGAGACTATAAAAATTTAATACTATATAATATAATAAAACTATTATACTTTAAAATCCTAATTATCTTCTGTCTTAATATTTTATACTTAAAACCAAGCCTTCACATAGTAAATTAAAAACCAAGCCCAATGTATAACTAGTGGTATTTTGGGAAAAAATGCATATAATGCATGGATGCTTTGGTGAGTACGCTACAAAAATAAACTTCTGAAAATACAAAACATAACCATGACAACACTAAGCAAACCGGGAGAGAAGGAGCCACGACGGGACTGGGCGGCTGAGGTGCAAACTCCAGCGGGCTGGGCGTCTATGCACTAAGAGTGAGATAGAGAGAGAGAGGGAGCAAGAGAGAGAGACTACGAGAGAGAAGGAGAGATGAAGATTTACCTTGGCTCCCGCCCGAGCGGGAGGTAGACTTTGCCATTGAACTAGTCCCAGGCACAACACCCATTTCAAAAGTACCTTATCGGATGGCACTGTCTGAATTAGTGGAACTCAAGGAGCAATTGCAAGACTTGTTGGACAAGGGTTTTATCAGGCCCAGTGTATCACCTTGGGGAGCCCCAGTTCTCTTTGTGAAGAAGAAGGATGGATCGATGAGGATGTGTATTGATTACAGGGAACTTAATCGAGTGACCATAAAGAATAAGTACCCGCTACCTCGTTTAGATGATTTGTTTGATCAGCTCCAGGGTGCTCAGGTATTTTCAAAGATTGATCTTCGATCGGGTTACCATCAATTGAAAATCAGGGCAAAAGACGTGGCTAAGACGGCTTTCAGGACCCGATATGGCCATTATGAGTTTTTGGTTATGCCTTTTGGCCTGACTAACGCCCCAGCAATATTCATGGATTTGATGAACAAGGTGTTCCATGAATTTTTGGATAAGTTTGTGGTTATTTTTATTGATGATGTATTGGTATACTCCAAAAGCAAGTCTGAGCATGAGGAACATTTTAGGCTTGTACTTGGGACACTCAGAGATAAAAAGTTGTTTGCTAAATTGAAGAAGTGTGAATTTTGGCTTGATTCAATTGCATTTCTGGGGCATGTAGTTTCGAAAGATGGCATTTCAGTGGATTCGGGAAAAGTGGAGGCAGTGGTTAATTGGCCGACGCCGAAGAATGTTCATGAAGTTAGAAGTTTCTTGAGATTAGAGGGTTATTACCGCCGGTTCATTGATGGTTTCGCCAGGATAGCAGTTCTTCTCACAGCACTCACCAGGAAAAATAATAAGTTTGAATGGACAACAAAGTGTGAATAAAGCTTCCAGGAGTTGAAACTGAGATTAGTAACAGCTCCGGTGTTAACTGTCCCCACTGCTAGAGGTGGATTTGTAGTTTATAGCGATGCATCAAGGCTTGGTTTGGGGTGCGTACTGATGCAACATGGGAAGGTTATAGCATACGCCTCACGCCAACTAAAAGTGTACGAGCAGAATTATCCCACACATGATCTAGAACTTGCGGCAGTCATCTTCGCACTTAAGATTTGGAGACACTATCTGTATGGGGAAAAGTGCGAGATTTATACAGACCACAAGAGTTTGAAATATTTCTTCACCCAAAAGGAATTAAATATGAGGCAGAGGAGATGGCTTGAGTTGATCAAGGACTATGAATGCACGATCAATTATCACCCAGGCAAGGCTAATGTGGTAGCTGACGCCTTAAGTAGGAAGTCTATGGGACCAGCAGTTGCAGCCCTTACCACTCAACATAGGTTGTTAATGGACCTAGAAAGAGTTGGTATTGAGTTTATCACTAGTGATACAAGTACTCTCTTGGCTAGTTTGATAGTTCAACCAACCTTAATAGATAGAATCAAGGCTGTTCAGAAGGTGGATTTAGGGCTGGTGAACCTAGTGGAAGAAGTCAAGAACGGGGACAAATCTGACTTTAGCATTTCCGAGGATGGAGTTTTAAGGTTTAGAGGTAGATTATGCGTGCCAGCTAATGAAGAACTAAAAATGGTAATTCTTGAAGAAGCACACCGTTCCTTATACACAGTACACCCAGGGAGTACCAAGATGTATCGGGACTTGAGAGAGTCTTTTTGGTGGAATGGCATGAAAAGAGAAATTGCTAAATTTGTGGAACAGTGCCTAACTTGCCAACAGGTGAAGGCGGAGCATCAGAGACCAGCAGGATTATTACAACCACTCCAGATTCCAGAGTGGAAGTGGGAGCATATCACCATGGACTTTGTGACAGGCCTACCGAAAGCATTGAATGGACAAGATGCTATATGGGTGATCGTGGATCGCTTAACAAAAACTGCCCATTTCATACCCATTAAAGTCTCTTATAAACTGGACAAACTAGTCGAGTTGTATGTGCGGGAGATAGTGAGGTTGCATGGGGTACTGGTATCCATTGTGTCGGATAGAGACCCTCGTTTCACCTCCAAGTTCTGGCGAAGCTTACAAGAGGCAATGGGTACTAAGTTAAATTTCAGCACTGCATTTCATCCTCAGACAGATGGACAGTCAGAAAGAACTATTCAAATCTTGGAAGACATGTTAAGGGCATGTGTGATGGATTTTAAGGGAACTTGGATGCAACATTTACCATTGGTCGAGTTTGCTTATAATAATAGTTTCCAGGCTAGCATTGGAATGGCACCCTACGAGATTTTGTATGGCAGAAAGTGTAGATCTCCATTGTATTGGGATAAAGTAGGTGAAAGGAAACTTTTGGGACCAGAGATTATCCAGCAGACCACAGAGAAGATAGATGTCATTCGGGCTAGAATGAAAGCAGCTCAAAGCCGACAAAAGAGTTACGCAGATAAACGACGCCGTCAGTTAGAGTTTGAGGTTGGGGAAAAAGTATTTTTGAGAATAGCACCGATGAAAAGAGTTATGAGATTTGGAAAGAAAGGCAAGTTGAGCCCAAGGTATATTGGGCCATTAGAGATTCTTGACCGGATTGGACCAATGGCTTATAGAGTAGCACTTCCATCGGCACTTGCGGGAGTGCATAATGTATTTCATATTTCCATGTTGAGGAAATATATTCCCGACCCGACGCACATTATTGACTATGAACCACTTCAGATTCAGGAGGATATGACTTATGCGGAAGAACCAATTTGGATTTTGGAAAAGAAAGAACAAGTGTTACGGACTCGAACTATCCCTTTGGTTAAAGTAATGTGGAAGAATCATGCTACTAATGAAGCTTCTTGGGAGTTGGAGGAAGAAATGTGAGATAAGTACCCACAACTCTTCGAAGTGGGTTTTGACTTTTGATAACAAAATTCCGAGGACGGAATTTTTATTAGGGGGGGAGGATGTGAGACCCAGCCACTAACACTCATGCACGTGGTTCACGGCTCCATAAACTGTCGCACGGGTTCACGCCTTACGTCGTTTAAGTTCACGTTCTCATTTCCATTTCCATGCAGGTCCATTCCTCACTTTTTCCTCTAGGTTTTATTTCCTTACTTCTTATAGCATATATATATTTGTGTTGAGCATCCTTGACCTAACTTCAGTGCCGCTACTACCTCTTCATGTTCTTCAGCCACTCTGAAAATCACCACCGTGCCCACTGCCCAGCCACCGGAAGCTGCTGCCCAACGTGCCGTAACCTCTATTGCAAGTCTCGGTTTCCCCTATTTTAGATATAAAAAACAGAGCATTTCAGCCACCATCCAAGCCGCTGCAGTCACGCTCCATCGGGACCTACACCGTGCCGTGCCCCCACAGAAACTGTCAGCGAGGACCTTCCATCACCCCGGTCCGCCGCACACTGCCTCATCCCACGGTGAGCTCGCACCACTTCCAGTGGCGGTCCTTGCATTTCGGTCTCTCCTTCGTCCTCTCACCGTGGTCTCTCTCTCTCATTTCTTTCTCTTGCTCTCGCAGCTAGTGACCAAGCGCCACCTTCGTCCGCCGTAGCCAGCCCCAGCTCCACGTCGTCGTGCTTCCCCACCTCTCCGTAAGTGCTTCCGCCGCACTGTACGTGTGAAGTATTTTTTTTTCTGTGTTCATGTATATATATATATGCGGATATATACGTAAATCCATTTTTTTTCTGGCGTAAATATATATATATATATATGTATATATACATATGCGGATGTATACGTAAATTATGTTAACTTAATAATAGGAAATAATATCGTTTTGTTTTTATTTTCCGTCCTCTTATAGTACGCCTCCAAGGTTAGTGTTTAGGGTGTTAGCTTAATTAAGTTTATGTTATGTACTTCAGATTTGAAATCATGAGTATATTGCGTGGGTTGTAAAGTATGTTTTAATTAGGCGTAGACGCATGGATTTATTTTGTTAAATGGGTATTTTTTTTAAAGGGCTAATATTTTATTGGAATAGTTAGTTAATAGACTAATAAGTAACACTTAAAAAGAATATTTTAAAATACTCTTTTAAATTATCCTTTTAAAAGAATATCTTTGTTTTATTATTATTTAAACAAAAGTATGAATTTCTAATTATAATGAATTTATTATAGTTATGTTACTTTGTATTATAAATTATAGTAAGATCTCTTTCATAAATAAGTTAGAATTAAATGTTTAGTCGAAGTTGGATATTGATGGGTTTAGAAAGTGATGTTGGTATTTTGAGAATATTGAGAATTTTGAGTTTGAGGAATTAAAAATGGACTATTTTAGAAGTTGTAGGCTTGAATATCGAAATACGAGATTGATTGGAGACTTATGGAAATTTACATGATTATCTTATAGGTGACGATTAATTTTGTTCGGCATTGTTGAGGAAATTTTCAAAAAGCTAAGAAGTCCAGGTAAGCGGGTTTCCTATGGTAGATTTGTATAAAAAGAAATGAACTGAGGTTGGTTTGTAAAAATGTGCATGTTGTTTTGAAAAGAAAAAGTGAAAAACAACCTCAGTATATGTTTTGCATTCCCTCATGAGATACATATGAAAGAGAAAAGAAATGTTTTTGACATGAAATGTGTAGACATGAGCAATATTTGACATGTTTCTGAAATATGCAAAAGAGCGAATATGATATCATTGAAATTTTTATGCATGTGATATGAAATGATTTGGATATGTTTTTGATCAAATAGAAATGATATGAATATGTTTCGCACGTGTTTTGATATGATATGGATATGATAAAACTTTGGCATACTTATCTGTTCTGAATATGGTTCTGATATGATGATATTGTTCACGTGATATGGTTGGTACCACCATGATATGATATGAGTGTACCCACTTTGGAAACAAAGTGGTCTTTTTACGTGTTCTTTCCTGTGTGCATACTCGGGGCTCCGAGATTGAAAAAGGAGAAGTTCACTACATGACACTGCCTGGTTTGGCCACCGGGGATAGCACAACCCTACCACGAGGGTTAAACATGGAATTCTGTTCTGATATGAGATTTCAGATATACTGTGCCAAGGAAATTTTGAATAAGAATATTTTTAAACTATCGCTCTGAAATTTTTGATAACATGTTATGACTCTGCATTCACAAAATAAGAAGTGTTTTGTTTATATTTTGAAATCTGTAAATGCTCATGTTTACATATTAGTATATACTCTCTGCTTACTGAGTTGTTGATAACTCACCCCTATCTTTATAATATGTTTCAGATAATTTTGATGCAACAGCTGAGAATCAGGAATAGGGAGTTTTTGCAAGTTTTGTGGATCATAGAAGACTAAGTGCCTTAGGGTGCAATGACTCTTGGAGAGTAACTTTTTGGTAGTATTGATATTTTATGTGACTTTGGTATGTTGAGTAATGAATATTTTTAGTCTTTGTGGAAAAGTTATGTATAACGACGAGACACCATTGATGTGTCCTTACGTAAGAACATGGATATTTGTGTTGAACAAATAGCTTAATATGTTATGGAGACTCTGGTTTATTTTAAACGCATTATTTGGAGTTGATTTTAGGTGATATGAGTTAACTCTCCGGACCCTCTAGGACGGGGCGTTACAGAGGCAGTGAGGGGCTCACTGGTGGCTAAGCTGAGGTCTACGGCGGTGGTTGGCTGCGTGGTTGTCGAGCGGAGTATCACGTCCATGCTTGTTGCTCTGTTTTGAGTATGGAAAATAGGGGTGCTTTTCTTTGGGTGTTAACCGAAAGGAAAGCGGCTCACGGTGGTGTTAACCGTGGTGGTTAGTAGTCTACAGGGGCGTCTCAAGGTGACACTGTGGTGGTGAAGGGCTGAGGTTTAGGCTGTGGGCTTGCGGTTTCTGTCATGCTGGGTGATCTCGGCATGATGGCTTCCACTCGGAGTTGCTATGCTGCCAGATGGGGGCGGTGTTGTCGTTTATGGCAGGGGACAAGGTGGTACCAGTTTTCTCGAGGGACTGGGCAGTGGCTCACGGTGTCGCAGCGTGGCTGGTGGTCAGTCGACGGAAATGGGGTTGTTGGTGTGGAGGAGCATGCTGTGGGTTGGTTTCTGTTTGAGGACACGGAGGTGCTGAGCCGTGGGGGCTATCCCATCTTGCTGCAGCTAGGCACGACTGGTAGCTTCCAGTGGTGATCTGGTGAGGTGTTGGGACGTGGCTGGTTGGCAGGAGGCTGGGCTTCAGTACTTGGTGGTTTGCGGCAGTGGCATTGCCTTAAGGCCTGGGTCTGTGGGCTTTGGGGTGAGGGCGAGAAACTGATGTGGGGGAGAGGGAGAGAGTCTGATGATAGTGAAATTTTTGAAAGTGAAGAAAAAGATATACGGTTGAGAAGTTGAAGAAAAAAGTGGGTGTGAGATTCGGAACAAACAAAAACTGAAAATCAGAGAGGGAGAGAGGAAGAAACCGTCTGAGGAAAAGAAAAAGAAAGGAAAACAAAGTCTTAAAGCCTTACCTGAAAACGATGCCGTAATGCTCCTTTGGTGAGAATTGGTCTGGGCTTGGGTTTTACAGATTGCCATCCTCAAGGTTTAACAGTTTAATATAACTCCACCATCATGTCAAATGCATATTAACTACTATTAACTAATAGATCTACTATCCATCTGATGGAACACCAAGATCCGACAAAGCTACCTCTAAATTTCTAATGATCCGGATAAAAAAATAAAGATAACATCAAATAAGAAGAAGAGCGACTAACAATAAAAATGATATATATATATATATATATTCATAGAAGAAGAACAGATAGAAGATATAAATCGAATCCACGAAAGATTGGAATAGGCAAACATTTTCTCATCTGGAAGATACACTGATACAATGATCGGCTTAGGAGGAAAATAACCTAAACAATAAATCATGTTTTGGTAACAGTTGAACGTTTTACAGCCCCTAAAGACGCTAGGAAACTAGGAACCCCCACCAACAACAAGAACATGCAGTCAAGGTTCTCTGTTCGATCATTCAACATGTTCTAACCATCCAAGGAAGTAATGCATTTTCTTGGAGGAACATTTAGAAGACAAGGCGCCTCTGAAAGTAGTTTCATAATTTTTTTTTGGATAGCTTCCTTAGAGAAGATCCTCGCTGTAGATAAACTAATAAAACAAAGGATCATTATGATGGATGAGTGCTACATGTGCAAGAAGAAGGGAAAAACGGTAGATTATTTGCTACCCCATTGTTAGGAACTTATGGAACGACTTCAATCATTCACATTTTAGAAAATTGTTGTAAGCTCGACACCACTTTTCAAAGGGTCTAATATCAACATGAACGATGCAATTACTGCTGTTTTTGGCCAAAACTCTACAAATTGCTCCTCACGTTTCTAAATAGTTTGAAAAAAAAAAAAAAAAAACAGAGCTTCGACGAGAATAAACGGTTCGATCTCCAACTCAGAGACATTACATTAATTTCTTTCAACTTTGACCTGCTTTAATATATAATAAATTATTAAAATTATTAATTAACACCTCAATTAATTATCAAATCCATTAAATTTGGTAAAAATCACGTCATATGTGTCATTTTTATGGGTTTTAACGGTCAAATTTGAACTCAGAGTGCAAATTTCTAAACTCTAATTAGTTATGGATATCATTACCAGTTTTACTAGTTTAGAGTACTGAATATTTACAAAAACCATCAAATTAGCTATTAAATGCAATTTCGTTGAGGAATCAAACCAACAAAAAATAAAATAAAATAAAATAAAAAATAAAATAAAGTAAGAGAAAAAAGTAGAAAGCTAGACATAATGTTGCATAATCTAATATAACAACATATATAGAAGAAGAGAGACTCTACTTGCACCCATGGTGGGAACCCCCTGCGTACCCATCCCTCCACGTGGGCAGTAACGAAACGATGCGTTGTTGAGACTCTCGAAACACGAAAGATCAAACTTGACTTCTCCAGCAGAAGAAACACCCCCACTGCACCGAACAGAACAAGCTGTAGCAGTAGACGACCATAATAAATAAAGATAAAAGATATTTATAATCGTAAATTGTGCAACTGCCGCATAATCGTTTTGAAAAAAATGAATACAACATGGGACCCACATAAAAAAATTAATTTTTTAATAGTAGACCCCACTCTTTTTCAAAACGATTACGCGATATTTACGCACTTCATAGTTGTATGTAGAATTACTTAAATGCACAATTAACTTACCATAACATGTATCATTTTCACACATTTAGCAAGTGGATGGACATGAACGCTGACATTTTTGAGGGCCTATGACAAGCCTTTGTCTTTTTTTTTTTTTTTTTTTTTTTTTTTTTTTTTTTTTTATAATCAAAGATTTCATTGAATCAAACAAAACAATTGTCCTTACACCGTGTTGTCGCTATCAAGCCAAATAGCTTGTGATACAAAAGAAGGACACCCATCCCAGCATAATTCAATATCTTCTAACCCCCATGCATGTCTTGCTAAGAGATGAGCAACTGAGTTTCCCAATCTATTGACATAAGAACTCTGAATATATCTAAATCCACCCATTACCTTCTCATATCTCTTAGTAAATAATCAAAATCTGTTATAAAAGAAGAGCCATCATGTAAGGCATTGACCAGAACCAAGCAATCAGATTCAAGTATCAAATTCGGTACCCCCCATTGTGCACACAACTGGAAACCTCTCAACATAGTTGTTGCTTCAATAAATTCTGAAGAGATCACCTCCCGTTCTACTTTACTACAGGCGACAACCACAACCATTTTCATTTCTAAGGATTACACCAATACCCGCTTTCTATTGATCAAAGAAAGTAGCACCATCAACATTCATCTTCAAAAACACCACTGGAGGAGGAGCCCAACAAAACACTCTTTTAACATCTCTACAATCCACATCAAATGCTTGCACCTGCTTGAACTCGTAATGCACAGCCAAAGAATAACAAATAGCAGCTTTAAAATCCAAAAGTTTGTACTCAAACAGAAACTAGTTCCGTCTATACCATAAACCCCAAGCAATATAAAAGAACTTTGAGAGATCATCTATTGAGCCCTTCTCCTTAATCAATTCAGCCACTTCCCAAAATGATAAACTAGGTTGAATATTATGCAAAAAAGGCAGATATTGAACCCAAACATTCAAAACATCAGAGCAATATAACAACACGTGTGCTACATCCTCACTAGCCTGATTACACAGAGCACAATTATCATCCACCATTAGGGGTGTAAATTTAAACCCGAAAACCGGTCCAGACCAGACCGATTCTTGTAATGCATAAACTGGCCAAAACCGATCCGATTCTGGTTTTAGGATTTCCCGGATCGAACCAGATCATTTGATAAAATTATATGTGAAAATTTTATATATAATATATATAATTATATATCATATATGAAATAATTTCATATTATAATTTATAAATTATAACATAAAATGTTCATCTTAAATATGAACATTTGTAATTTGTTTGATCATATGCTATTAATATAATTATATATAAGATAATGTTATTATAAAATGAAAGTTTAATCTTAAAAATGAAAATTTAGTTGATCATATATTATATAGCTATACTAATATATAGTTCATAACTAATACTAATATATAGTTATACTAATAGTCTAATATTAATACTATTATATTATTATAGTCTAATAATTTATATAGCTATACTAATATATAAGTTTATAGCTATACTAATATATAAGTTTATAACTAATACTAATATATAGTTTATAACTAATACTAATATATAACTATACTAATAGTCCAATATTAATACTATTATATAGTCTAATATATTATATAGCTATACTAATATATAAGTCTATAACAATTTAACTAATACTAATAGTTTAATATATACTATAGTTATACTTATACTAATATAGTTATACTAAATCACTATAACTAATACTAATATATAACTATACTTATAGGCTAACATTAATACTATTAGACTAGTCTAATATATTATATAGCTATACTAATAAGTAATATATAAGTCTATAACTATTTAACTAATACTAATAGTTTAATATAGACTCTAGTTATACTTATACTAATATAGTTATACTAAATCACTATAACTAATAATAATATATAACTATACTAATAGTCTAATATTAATACTATTATATAGTCTAATATATTATATAGCTATACTAATATATAAGTCTATAACTATTTAACTAATACTAATAGTTTAATATAGACTATAGTCATACTTATACTAATATAGTTATACTAAATCAATATAACTAATACTAATATATAACTATACTAATAGTCTAATATTCATACTATTATATAGTCTAATATATTATATAGCTATACTAATATATAAGTCTATAACTATTTAGTTAATACTAATAGTTTAATATAGACTATAGTTATAGTTATACTAATATAGTTATACTAAATCATTATAACTAATACTAATACTAATACTAATACTAATACTAATAGTATATTAAAACCCTAATCCGTGTGTGAGTGTTGTGTTCTTGGCTTATCTCCAAGACAAGAAATAGTCTTCCTCTAAAAAATGTCACACTCATGAGCTTAAAGCAAATTAGGTTTGAATCTTCATTCCTTTGAAAAGGAAACCCTAACTACCCGAGGGTGTGTGTGTGCATGTGCTCATGTGGGAAACTTCATCAAATCCAAAATTCCTTTTCTTTCCTTGGTCGTGTGTGTGTGTGTTTGAGCATGTGTTCATGAAAACCTCATGGAACCCGAGACTTTCTCCCTTTGGCCATGTGTGAGTTATAAGAAAAGAGAGTGTTTGGTTCCTCACCTTGCGTGGCTTTCCTTTGTAGATGGTGTCTCTAGCTTGGCATGCACATGGAATGGTGTTTGATTGGAATGATAGTGGCATGGGACGTGTTTGGATGGACAAAAAGTGATAGAAATGGAGAGAAAATAAGATGGCCAAATGACTCAAGAAAATATCACCAAGTGACTAAAAGACCTCAAGGTTTTTAGTCATCTTCTACCCTTATATAGGCATGGGATCCTTCTTGAAAAGCTAAAGCTCTTTTATATGGATGCCATTTGACATCCAAATAGTGTGCCTCTTCCCCTTCTCCATCATTGGATTGTGTTGAGAACCAAATGTAACTTTTTGGACAAGTGGCGTGGCTCGACAAAAATTGAAACCCTATCTTCCCTCTTTTACCCTTCATCTTGTGTCTTGATTCATTGTACCTAGTGGCGAAAGAGTTGTTCTTCCAACCAAGATCCTCCTCAATCCTCTACAAGTGTGCATGTGTGCCATGTGGTGTGTGTTAGTGTTGGTGGCCAAAATTCTCTTCTCTTTCCCAAGAATATGTTTCATCTTCCAATGTCTTGGATATGGTGTGATTGGTCATGGTGGGTGGCAATGCACAAGTCCCCTTGCCGTCCACCTCAAGTGTGCTTCTCACAAGATTCTTCTAGAAGCTTTTAGGCGTGTAGGTCCTCCCTTTTCATGCAAGATTTCGCCCTTTCTCAAGGCTACCTTCTTCCCTTTTTCAATATTTCATTTTGCATGCATGACACTTGGCCAAATCTTCTAGAAACAAAATCCCTTCTAGGGTTGCCTTGCCCTTTTTGCCTCCTGGCTTGCCTAGGCGCCACTTCCATATGTTTCTATTATTTCTTTTTTCTATAATCTCTACCTAACTAGTGACATGTGTCAAAAAGTTCCTTTCTACAAACAAGGCTTCTTGCATGCATGTCAAGTGGCAAAAAGGTAGGTAGAAATCCTAGGGTAGGTGTGTGGCGCTCCAAACTTTAAATTCTCTCACCTCCCTTCCCTCACGTCACATCCAAATTCATTTGCTCCTAATGTGGGTCTCGATGGATGACAAATGGCACCAAGGAAATGGGTTGGGCGTGTGCTTTAATTCTTCTAGGGATTTTAAACCCTAAATTACTATAGAGGCCAAACTTGCATGGGCCTTGTGGGCTTAGATTCCTAGTGCATCAAACTCAAGGTCTCTAAAAGGGTTTCACCACCTTGCATGGCCCAACTACCATGCACAAACCTACAATAAAATAAGCACAAGGGCTTAGCTAGTCTGGGTCATCACAGTAACAAAATAGTCAGTGGTAACTCAATCAATAAATTTGCCACGTGCATGGTCTTTGAAGTCTTGGTTTTCTTACTGCTAACTTGTGTATGTTTGATTATTAAAAACTCTAATTCTTTTTTTTTTTTTGGTTCTAATAGAAGTACATATAAATCCATATTTTGACAAGTTGAATACCAAGTTAAATTGGTAACCTACAGAATTTAGAGTTGTTTTCAATTGGAAGGAATGGTTTTGTTGGTCCAATTCCATTCAAGGATCTTCAATATCTCAAGGATACAAATTATTTCAATGCCGACCAATAAATTCTCAAGTCATCTTCCATCATATATAGGCCTTTCCCTTTCAAACCTCAAAAAAAATTCTCTTGGTGGAAATAAACTGAGCCAAAGACTTCCAACTCCATCTCCAATGCTTCATTGCTCACTCTCCCAAACTTGAGTTTTAAGTCATTGTCAAGCATAATTCCATAAACACTTGGCAATTTAAGGCCTCTTCAGCAGCTTAGCCTAGGAACTAATAATTTGACCATGGGAAGTCAAGAATTGAATATTTTCTCTTACTTATCGAATTGCAAAGATCTCACAATACTATCTTTTTCATTCAATCCCCTTCACAACTTTCTTATCTTATTCCCAGTTCCATTGGTAACCTTCCTCATCTCTTCAAAGTCTTTACCTATCTTCTTTCCATATTAAGGGAAGCATTTCGGTAGTGCTTGGGAATCTAAGTAGTTTGATTATTTTCAACCTATCCAGCAATGAATTGGAATGACCTATTCCAACTACATTAGGAAGATTGCACATGGTATAAGTATTGTCCCTTTGAGCTAATAAACTAGAGGGGTCATATCTTGTCTGATCTTTCTCATCTAAAGAACCTGTATGTGTAGGCTCTAGATAGCAATAACCTTCTTGGACATATTCCAACATGCATAAGCAATCTAACTTCCCTTAGATCTCTCTACTTGGGTATCAACCAATTAACACCCATGATTCCTTTGAGCTTGTGGAGCCTTACAAATCTCCTCGAGGTTGACTTGTCATCCAATTCATTAACTAGCCTTCTTTCTTTAGAGATTAGGGATATGAAAGTCCTGACGACATTGAATATGTCAAGAAATCAACTATCAAGGAATATCCCGATAAGAATTGGTTGCCTTATAGATCTAACTCATATCTCTTTAGCAGTCAATCAACTAGAAAGTTCAATTCTTAGTCTTTTTGTGAATTGTTAAGCTTGGAGATCTTAGATCTATCTACAAAAATTTATCTCGAAGGATTCCCAAGTCCTTAAAAGCACTTTTATACCCCAAGTATCTAAATGACTTTTTCAATAATCTATGAGAGAGAATTCCATATGGAGGACTATTTGTACACTTCTAGTCTGCTCCATTTAGCTCAGATGATGTGCTTTGTGGTGCACCCAAATTACAAGTTCCCCCATGCAAAGAAGATTCTCCTCACAAATAAAGGCCAAAGTATCGAATTTAATGAAGTATTTATTACCAGCAATTAGGTTAGCGATGCTTATAGTGGTCCTTTCATTAGCCTATAAAATATGTAAAATAGAGAATCATGGATTTCCACTGTACAGACTTGTACAATTTACCTACATGTTAAAGACCTTCTCACCGAGAACTTGTACTAGGAACATAAATGTTCAACTCAAGCAACTTACTTGGTGAAGGGAGTTTTGGATCAGTATACAAGGGAACACTTTCAGATGAGATGAATATTGTTGTAAAAGTTATAAATTTACAAATAAAAGGCACATTTAAGTGTTTTGATATCGAGTGAGAGGAATTACAGAATGCTTGTCATCCCAATTTGGTCAAAATCATTATCATTTATAGCAAGATCGACTTTAAAGCCCATGTATTGGAATACATGTCAAAAGAGAACTTAGAAAAGTGGTTATACTCTCATGGTCATTGTTTGGATTTTTTACAATGGATGATATTGCATCAGCATTGGAATACTTTCATTACGGTTACTCAGCAATTATTGTTCATTGTGATTTGAAGCCAAGCAATGTCTTACTATATGTGGATATGGTTGCACATGTTGCTGATTTTGGCATGGCCAAACTCTTAGGTGATGAGAATTCTATGATGCAGACAGAATATGTATATCACCTAATTTATACTAAATGTTTTATTTAATTGTTTTTCACATTTCATCATTTTTTCACTTTTTTATAAGTTAATAACTAATTTTATTCATGTCAAATAATAAATTGGAGAAAAATGGTTATAAATTCGGTGATATTTGGTGCATGTAAGCTAGTGTTTTCCGAGAATTATTATTTCTATGACTAATAATTTTCATAGATATCATCCATTATTATTACAACAAATTATTTATAGATAAATGAATAGTAACGTATAGTTTTCTAATGGTTTGATGTCACATCAAGGGTGATGAAAGCGTACTAGTTAAAATGATAATAATCAACATATGTTTTATTTCTGCTCTCCTACACAAACTATAGCTAGTAGTTTGTATCATTTTATTTTTCATGCGGCTCATCATATGACTACATGAAAAATCCCTTTTTCCGACACCTAAAATGCCACAAAAAGTCCCCTATTTCAACGGAAAAAACTTTTTTCATCGGCATTTAACCCGCTGCACGTTGGATGCCAAAGTAGGGATACAAGAAGTTTAATGCGACAAATTCTTAAAATCGACAATAATATCTATTTTCGCGTCGATTCACATTATGATTCTAAAATATTAATAATCGATAGAATAAGGTGACCTGAGGGATGGACAACTGGTTCATTAAACTTTTTTGTGGCGAGTTGTAATTGCCACTAAAAGTATATGTAATTGCCGCAAGTATTGATGATTTCTTTTCCTAGCAACTCCCTTACTCGCTGAGATTTGTTTTTCTGGACAAATGTTTCAACGATGAGAAAATTGTTTTGTGGTGAATAGGAATCATTGCAAAAGATTGAAGGTGCTGCTGAAAATACTAAAGCGTATCATTTTTGAAGGGATGTTTATTCGCTGCAATTGACCATGGTGTCGTCGAAAATTTGTTATGCCGTACGTACATACGATCAAATAGTAATTGCAACAGACCAAAATTTCATTGGAATTAGTTTCTTACTATTCTCAGGAAAAAAATGATCAAAATCGGTTACCCACTAATTATTACTTTATGATAAATGCATATTATATTCAAGAGATATTCTTAGTTTTTATCTCCTCATGCATCCTTTTCAGGGGTTTTGCTATTTTCAAATAATCAAAAATTATAACATCTAATTGTCACAAACAATCATCATTAGCTATGCCTTCTTGAGTCAACAAGCAAGTGGCTGACAATGTTATTGGATGAATGTTCATAGGCAAGAGTATGGAAAAAATGAAAGACGATTGTGGGAAAAAAAAAAAACTATAAGGGACACAATTCCAAACATGATCTAGAACATTGTTGTCCAATCTTCAATGATGAATTATTGAATTCAAGTCAAATATGTGATGGATCAACATGTGCATGCATACTCGATAAACAAGTCTAATCACATTAGAATGTAATAGATACATTTTAAGTAAACCTATTACTTATGTCTCACATGATATTCATAATCTTGACCTCCCATTCAAATTTCCTTATATGCTAACATAATTCATTACCTTATGTTTGGAATCTATGACTGTTGGGCTGCTTTGCTTGAACTAAACTTGCTGTTGCACCTACTTTATCATCCTACCATGATTTCCCAAAAACTGAGCTTGTAAGAGAATATTCTTGGATGGGTCTATTTATCAGCTTCACATAACTTGAAGAAGTTTAAAACAATAGCAACACTCTGTGAGTCATAACTACAACTTTAAGCACCATTTTCTTATGTTATTAAACTCATCAACAAAATACCTACCATACCTCAATGTTCTAGATCTTGAATGCAAAAATCCATATAATGCAATTGTTGAAATAAACAATATTGGAAAAAAAATAAACCACACATGTTTTCTCTAATTGTGACAGTGTGAGGTATGAACAGAAATATTAATAATAGAAGTGTTCATGTAGTTAACAATAATCTTACATTAATAATATGCCTAGGTGCCTGGCCAATGGCATGGACTATTAGACTTGAGATTTCATGGGTACTCTAGGTGTTGTGTACTTCATCTTTACACACAATAGGGAATTCAAGTATCTACACATAACAAATACTATACAATAGCACAAAAGAGCAAAATAGGACCCATTTTAAACTGAATCCATCTGCTTACATTACATATGCACAAACATGCAAGAAAACATCAAGAAAGAGGTTGTTAACTCTTAATTGTTCACCACAAGTATAGATAATTTAGTGAGCCATCCACAACCAACATTCACAAACTAAATGTTGATAAGATAATATGTAGTGGCTACCAGCATCAACAAACATCACTTCAGCACACCAAGAAGAAAAGCAAAAAAACAACATTAATATAAACTCAGGCGCCAAGCTTATAGAGAAGATGTAGTAGGGCTTTGCACATTACCAACCTTGTAAATGAACAAACACTCATAGAGAACATGGCAATTATACAAGCATCCTCATAATTAATGCTTCACTATTTACTTGTGGCAACCTTTAACCAATAATCAGTTTGAAATTCAGACTAGCAAGCAGGTTAAGACACCATAATTCTACATATAGTCTATCCTAACTTGTACATGATTTACACATTATGAACCTACACCCAGATTATTTTGCTATAACTTATATATTTATCCCTGTAAGGAATGTTTTGGATAATATGGTTCTACTTTTGTAACCTGCATTGCCCATCTCTTGCCCCAAACCTTATACAATCAATTCCACCATCCTCCATTTGGCTGATCCTCAAACCATTACAAAATAAGGCACCCCAGCTTGCTTACTACACTGCATCAGAAACCTATTACCTCTAGCCTCAAAAAAAAAAAAAAACACACTCCTACAAAAGGATGCTAGCATATCAATCTTAAAAAGGAAAAATACATTATTAGAGCTTAGAGGACCTAACATCCTAAGTAGTAGGGAGAGACTCTTTTAAGCATTAAATCCTTGCCCACTGATATGTTGATGTTGTTTCTGGCATTTGGAATGCTTAGGTTGAATAGTATTAGTAGTATGTTGTAATTGATAACATGTGCATTTTCATGGTTTTGACTAAGGATGCAAGAGATCAACTCCTAATTTATGTGAGAGTGTATGAATTTCGTAAAGTAGGGGTCTTTGTCTCATTTTAGCATGGAACGATTTGCTTAGGTGCGTGTTGAATTGGGTTTGATACGATAATGTTAAATTCAAGAGATCTTAGCCTTAGGCTTTTTGGATAGTTGATATGAGTGCACAGCCGAAGCGTGATACTTAGTGATATGATGGTTGACTGGAAAATTTGTGATTATCTTCAAGAATCAGTTGTGACTTGAGGTTACATAGGAATTTAAAATTTGAAGCTATACTTTTCTTTGGAGATTGAACGTTCGGTTGGGGGAATTATGGACATTGATGGTTAACTTGAGAAGAGACTGATAGGTCACCTAAGTGTGGTGTACAATAAAGGCTTGGAAGTTGAAGCTTAGGCATCAAATGGATAGCATAACCTAATTTATGAGGTAATGAAGCATTAGGATCCAAGGGTGTTATAGAGTAGTTTATTGTCGAGTGGAGATTTTGAACCGCATGGCATGCATTGAGGTTTTAAAATGTGATGTACTGTTGGAAGAACTAGTCATGCTAATACTAGAAGAAGTTATGAAAGTAAAGGCTAAGATTGTTAGCTTGATGGGCCCTTTTGGAAGTAGTTGTAGTTAGCTAAGCAAATTTCGAGAATGAAATTCCTTTTAAGGGGGAGGATGTGAAGCCCAGTTAATTTTTGTTTTCTTTACAAAGATGAAGCCCAACATGTTGTTTAAGTGGATGTTATTATGTGTGGGTGTGACAGACGGGCCCAGCCCGTGGGTGTGTGTGTGTGTGTGAGCAAGCCCTGCTCGTGCAATTGAACCTATCCCCTCCCTAAACTACGTCGTTTTAGCCTAAGGAAGGGGAAAACCCTAACTTCTTTTTTCCTCTTCTTTCTTCTTTCCCCCTCCCTTCTCCTGCTCTGCACCACTCCCAAACCCCCTTCACTCTCATTTTCTTCTTCCTGCCACCGTGACCTTGCCATTGCTGCTGCTACCACTATCCAACCACCATAGTTGTTCCTCGTCCATAACTCCTCCACTTTATCACCCTCTTTCTTCCTTGGTAGGTCTTGGCCGCCAATCCAAACACCACATTTTCGTCGTCCATCCCTTGGTATCACTGCCACCATCCACGTCTTACAACCTTCCATCGTCATCGAGCCCTTCCCTCTCCCTTTTCTGTTTCTTGGCTCTCTCTCTCTCCCTCTCTCTTCTTCCTTCAGCTTTGATGTCGCCACCACCAACGTTCGCCATCGTTAGACCTCAAGGATGGGTAGATCTACTAGGGGTCTAGGCCAGCCTCTCAAATCCGCCATCGCAAGGTCTCCTTATCCATGCCTTTTTCCATCGTTTTTCTTTCTCAAATCCATCGCTTTTCCTTATCCATGAGCTAAGGCTCCTTTTAGGCATTGCTCAGTTGTGCGTCACTACCCACTATAGCACGCCACCATTTTCACAACCACCTTTGTAAGCCATGTGACCTTGTATGTTTATTATAATTTGTAGTTGGCATTATTAGTTATTGATAGATTTTCCCACTTGCAGTGACACTAACACATGCACACTTATTGGATCTCTTAGACGGCATGCGCGATCATCCAGAATCTTCGTTCTGTATTGGTAAGTAAAATCCTAGACTGACTCTTGGAATACTAACATTGGAAAATATTTAAACTGTGTTTTATTAAAATTTGGTTGTGAATGCTTAACTGGTCGAAGGCCTGAGAAGCGTTGGGATAAAATTTGTGATTGGTGATGGATTGTTGGCTGAGGGTCAGGCAAAACGTTTGGAATTGCGTGTATTTATGATTTGTGAATCTATGAATATCTGTGTTGTTCTACCATTGGTTGATGTATTTATTGTCATTTTATCCAATGACTATCTGTTCACGCATCTGCATTTTTATTGTATTATTTCTATTTATCTTTTAATTGTGCTCTACTCTATGTTAATGCTATAAAATTTAGAAATAGTGTTTTTGGTTTCAAAAGACTAATGAGATTTTTGTGGGTGTGTGCATAACATGACCCCAAGCAGAGATGGGGCATTATCTCGGTGGAGCTCCTCTGGTCACTCTAGAGTGCGTAAAACTAAGTGACGTCCCCTGGTTTGTCACCGGGCAACAACGGGCTCGGATGAGACGATAACGCTCTCATGCCAACTATGTGGCCTCTCTGTGGGTAAAGGCTAGAGAATACTTAGTCACGTACACGTCAGGCTCAGAGCTAGGCATCGTTCATTACCAAGTTACACGCATGGTTGCTACCTGCAGTATGAAAAAGGGAGTCAGGATGTGTGGATGGTCCCTAGGGATACCATGGTGAATGTTGTTATTAAATGAATGCTTTAAAAATGGATATGTGGATTTTTTAGAGTGGTTTTCTAGAATTATTGAGACAGAAATTGGTTTAGTACATTTTTTGTTTTTTTTTTTATAAGGAGAATTGCATTAATAAAATAGAGTTTTACAGACATTTATCAAGCCTAATGGCTTGAGAAATAAAATCTGGAAACTAGAGTACCACATCTCAACAACCCAAGCATGTCGGGCTAAGCCATGAGAAACTTCATTACCCACCCTATTTACACGTTGAATCTGAATGTCATCAAAGAAAAACATCAACTTCTTGGTTTGTAACAATAAAGCACCCAGCCTAAAGGAAGACTCATCTAATGCTTGAAGTTTCCTCACCATCAACAAACAATCACTCTCAATCACCACCATTTTTATACCCATAGGGATACATAACGGCAGACCCCGAAACATAACAAGTAATTCAATATCTTCAGGTGCATAAACCTCAAGCTCAACCTTACTAACTGCCATAATAACACTCCCATTCTCATGTCACAAAATGTCCCCTACCCCTGCTTTATGTTGATTGCGAAACATTGCTCCACCTACATTTAATTTCAAAAAGCCAACCGGAGGCAAAGTCCATCTACAAAGCCTTTTAACATTTGAATTGGGGCGCCGTTGTACAGTAGAGAACAACTCTTGAAGAGAAAGAGCATGTTCCACCTCCTACCTTGGCTCAAATACCACTTGGCCATACATCTTTTTGTTACGTCTGTACCAAAAGCCCCAAGCTATAGAGAAGAAGGTAGACAAAGCATCTATGTTTCCCATAGCCTAGAAATTCAAAGCCACCTGAATAAAAGAACATGTTACATCCACATTCTGCATAATAGGCAAGAAACTATTCCACTAATTTTGAATAGAGAGGCAGTTAATCAATGCATGCTCTAGATTTTCACATTTTTCAGTACAAAAACAGCACACTTCCTCATTAATGAGTTTCCTTTTTTTCAAATTACATTGAGTAGGTAGACTATCTTTACAAGCCCTCCAAGCAAAAAATTTGGTTTTATTAGGGATTTGCATCTTCCAAATTGCTTACCACAAAGCTTGTTGTTGTCGTGCATTAGAGCATTCACCCATTAAGTTCCCCACAATGGTATTCCCTTGCCTAATAATTCTATAGGCACTTTTCACACTAAAAAGGCTGCTTTTCTCAAGAGAAAACATCCATTTGTCAAGTTGGGTTCCAGGGCATATAATGATTTTTAGAATTTCCAAAGAGACATTAGGACTAAATAGACTTCTTACTTTCGCAACATCCCACCAATTGCTATCCCTATCTAGTAAGGCGCTCACTGCATCCTCTTCATTTATTTCATTACCCTGTGAAACAGCCAAAGAAGCATCATTAAACCCAGGAACCCAAGGTTCCTTCCACACTTTAGCAGTCTTCCCATCCCCAATCCTCCATCTACATCCCTTGAGCAGCCAAGGTTTTGTTGCCCATATTCCTCTCCAAGCATAGGAGGGGTTACCCCCAATTTAGACTCAAAAAAGCTACTTCTGGGAAAATATCTTGCCTTATAAATCCTGAGTAAGAGGGAATTTTGAGCATTAAGTATTATCCACCCCTGTTTAGCAAGTAATGCTAAATTGAAGGATTTCAAAGCTTTAAAACCCTGCCCCCCCTTTTGCTTTTGGCTCATACATCTTCTCCCAACTAACCCAATGGATTTTTCTCTCCTCATTTTTCTGACCCCACCAAAATCTAGCCATCATAGTCTCCAATTCTGAACACAATGTAGAGAGTAACATAAAACAACTCATGGAATAAGTAGGAATAGGTAAAGCTACAGGTTTAATTAAAACCTCCTTGCCCCCTTCAGAGAGTAACTTTTCTTTCCAACTTTGTAACTTTTGCCACACTTTTTGTTTAATCTCAGAAAATGCCTTAGTTTTTGATCTACCAACAACAGAAGGCAGGTTTAGTGCATTTTTGGTATTGCTAAAAGATGTATATTTTTGCCTTACTGTAAAATGTGCATATTTTTTTCGTGTTTGTATTTTTGGGTGTCACTATATTGGTTTTACTTGCTGAAATTGTAAAATCTCAATGTGGTGTCCCCACCTACGATTCCACTTTGCAGAACCATAGACTTTAATGCAGATGACGGTTATAAGCTCGGAGGATCGGTTCCGCCTGAGCAGTGAAGGCATGAGTACCTTTCCCCGTTTATAGCGTTGTTTGGGGTTTTCTTTTTAATTAGTGAAATGACCATATAAATTTTATGCCGAGGATTGGAAGACCGGTTGCTTATGGATATTTTGCGTGAGGTTGTAATTTAAATTTATTGGTACTATTAGCAGGTCAATCTACCCTTTTTATTTTTCCACTATGTTTATAAAATGTACACTTTTATATTGCATGCGTACACACACTTTCTTCCACTTAGCGCTTGGGGTGTGTGACCCAAGTGGTCGATACCCTGACTTTGTGACTCCCGTGAAATCACATGTGGGGGTCGAGGGCGCCACAATTGTCATCCAAATCTATCAACAAGTAAAACCCATCATTCTTATATTGTGTTCTCTCAAAATACCCACGAAGTGCATCAGCACCTCTTTTGCTAAGTCTAAGGTGTCGGGCCTTATCAATATAATTCTGTGTATCTTTCTCAATAAATTTCAAATTCTCGAATCCACCAGCCTTGACAGCCAATGCGTTAAAACTTTTGGTCATACTTATACCTGCCTTGTCGTTAATGTCTAATTGCCTCTTTACAGAATCAGCAATAGCTCGATTACATCTAAAGAATCTTGTCTTTCGTGGACTTAGCCTATTGTTGTGTGAATTTTGAACAGTAGTTATGCGCAAGATATCACCAACCATGATTGCATTAATTTTCACCTTACAATCGGTCTTCGTTGTCGGGCATGGTTTCGAAAGGTTGGTAGTACGGTCCCTCGTCTCATCACCACGAGCAAAACCAAGTGTTACATATCTAAGACTCCCATCATCATCACTTTTACTTCTTTGGGTCATTATGCCAAACCCAGTTTGTTCCCATATTGCTTATAGTAATCAATAAGTTCTTGCTCAGTTTTAAAAAACATTCTCAACATTGGCTCTAAAACTCCATCATCATCATTCCTGGGTGTTGGCTCTAAAACTGCATCATCAACGTCATTCTCTGGCGTTGGCTCTAAAACCCCATCAGGTACTTCCTCATCATCTCTCACATTTGGGATATCTGGATAAGTACTACTTTCAAAAGATAACAGCGATTGCCTAGTAGATGAGGTGGGTTTTGTCATGTCCTTAAGATTACTTGAACATCCTAGATATGGAATTTGTGGTCTAAATGGGACTCCCGTAATTTCCTGAAAGTTCCAATATCAAATCATAAATGTAACCTCAAAAAATCCCTTGCTTGGGACATAACCAATTTGAAAATTAAATTTATCACCTCGTTTCTCCATAAAAAAAGGTTTGGCATTTGGACGCGGTGCAAAAGGTGGAAGATATGGAGGTGGCATAGCCCCATGGTATCCATGCATATAGTTATACGTTGACCAATCTAAATATAATGGTCTTGATATTTCCTGAAATAAAATCAAGTAATGATTTATAACAAAATTACAAATCAAACCGATAACATGACTTTCGAATGAGACAAGAATACCTGAGTAAATGCAGCAGTGTTAGTAGGCATTGTTGCCGTATTAATAGGCATTGTAGTAGTGTGGCCAAGCATTGTAACAATGTTGGTAGGTATTGCATATGTGCTATCTTCCTCTTTCTCCAATTAGTTGTACACCAAGAATATCTATATGGAGTACAAAACTAACATCAAGAATGAACCAATGAACCATCTTGATATATTTAAGCACAACAGAAAATTAAAATAATTAAAATTAAATAAGTAAAAAGTTGTGGTACGAAAAAGAAAACTTGTGTTCCAAAGAAAAAACCACACTTGTTGATTCTAACATCACAAAGCACAAGCCTGATTCTAATAGAAGACGTGAGATTTTACAAATTGTATCTTTTTTTTCACAAACTTGATACTAAAATATGATGAAAAAACATATGGGAGACTTTTGGGCGACTCAACAAAAATTACATGAAAAAAATATAGATTTATACCTTTGGACCCAAAACCCAAAACACCTATTGGAGACCCAAGATAATGTGAGTTTCATCTGATTTATGCCTACAAGAGATTCATCCCAAAAGATCCAAATGTCTGAAACACTGGATAACTACAAGCATATTTTCAATGTACTTGTTTTATGATGTCTTTAACAAATGTAGAGACTTCAATAAGAGAAACTTGGGCTACGGTATTCCTCCGCCATAAGTGAGGGTTCTTTTCAATAAACTTGAGCCGGGGTCACTCTTAGACATGTGGCATTCGTCTTTTTTTTTATATATATATATATATATATGAAAAAGAAATACTTCAATAAGAGAAACACTTGGTATTGATTTCTTTCTTCTCTTGTTTTCTCTTGGAAGATGGGCAGTGGAGGACACGAACACTATGACTCTGTCAATGATGGAGGAGGCTGGTGATGGGAAGTGGAGGTCATGACCATGGCGACTTCGTCGATGGTGAAGGAGGTTGGCGATGGGCAGTAGACAAAGACTGAAGAGAGGGAAATTTTTTGGACCTCTTTTCCATTTCTCGTTGTTTTGTTTTTCAAATAGCTAGGAATCAGGGGCAGTTTGGTCATTCACATGAAAAACACATGCGCACATATATAGGAATACAAGGGAGTCCCCAAATGAGACTGTACGTAGCAGCACTCCTAGCGTATATTGGTTGAGGTATTGGAAGTATATAGTAGTGTTGTTCTAGTGAGATGAGGAACAAGGGAGACATCGCTTGTAATTGAAGTGATTCCATCGTTCTGAAATTACGATTAGGAGACAAAAGTGGGTCTAGAAAAAGAAAGAAATCAACAGTCAGTAAATTTTTTCTAGACTTCAAAGAATACAAAGCATCTTCAATGCAAAGTTTTGTTCCTTTTGGCAACATGATGTCGACTCTTCTGGAGCCTTCAATTAGGTTCGATGACCTAGAGATTGTATTGACGGTAGCCCTATATAATGTCTAATTTTGAAAATATTTATTATCCTTAAGTATTGTGTGTGTTGCACAATTGTCTACCAGTCACATATTTTTACCAATCATGTTTCAATGGTTCGGGAAATGTTATGGAAATATCTTACCAAAGATTCAAAGAGCACGACAATTGACTAGAGTCTCGTGCTGATAACTAACGTGTTACAAAACTAAAGTGAAGTAGCAAAAAAATTCAAGATAAACTTGGCTCTTCAGGAGCTTAACATTATTTACTACTAATTTTTATTTTCTTTGTGTAGTACACACTCATATTTATGAAGAGTCCCATGGGGACCTTCGGTTCTCTCTCTCTCATCACTCTCTCTCTCTCTCTCTCTCTCTCTCTCTCTCTCATCTTTTTCTCTTATATTTTTCTCTTCTTTTATTCTCATCTTTCTCGGTATTTTAAGCTCTCAAGGAGCTTCTTTATTTATAGATAACCTTCTTCTTCCATTTGAATCGAAAGAAGAAACTTAGGTGTTACTTTTAGATTCTTCTCTCGAGAAGTGTGTTGAGCGCGCTGCGGGTAAATTGCAATTGAATATTGGCTTGAGCGGTATGTCAAGCGGAGCTCAAGCGAACACTGAGGTTAGTGATTCGCTCGAGCAGTGTGTCGAGCGCCTATCAAGCAAACTCATGGTTTGATCTTCGCTCGAGCTCCAGCTCGAGCAAACTCTCTGTTTGTGCTTTTTCTGCTCACAAACCAGGCTTCACATTTAACCCGACACAATATGATAGAGTCTATAAGGTCATCCACCAAATGTACAGTAATATATTAGTGCTACGTGCATGGGACATTGTTTCTATTTTCTTTGAATTTCCAATTCATTTCTTATTTCACATAATTTCATTAAGAAGTTCGAGGACATGAATCAAAATTTTCAATCCTATTTGGTTTGTTTTATCATTTACTGAAATATAATATTTTTTTATTTCTATATCTTATCATAATTAGTATAATCCACCAAGAGTCTAAAATTACTCAGTCTCTTCGCAAGTCTTCTATACTAATGTGCCTCAGGAAATAAACTCAATTCGACCCCACGTCCATGAAATAATAACAACGCCATTAGCTTACGGCCTATTTACGAATAGTTCTAACTTAAACTTGATAAACTCAAATTCAGTTCATTTAATAAACGAACACAGTTTTAAATTTGTAAAATTTCGTGTTTATCACTGTTTTATTGATTTTTTTTAACTTTAAAAATAATAAAATCTTAAATATTTAAAAAGATAAAGAAACAATAATGGTCCAATGTGATAATATATGTCATGATTTAATTCTTAATTTATTCATTGATGTAGATATGTAACAATTTATGTAATATTCTAGCTGCTAGTTCGATAAAACTTTTGATAAAAAGTTATAAATGGTTTAATTGTCACAAGTAATGAAATTTTATATATAGTTTACCTAACCCATTAATTAAATGATGTAACTCGTTAATAATAAAAATTGGAGAAAATATATATAATTTCAATAATGAAATGTATTTCTTCTAAAAATGAATAAATAAACTAAACAATTCATGAACAATAAATTCAAATTTGTTTTTAAAAAATAATTTATAATGTATGAAAGAAAACCACCCAATAACAAGCCAACTCAAGTTAACTCGAATACCGCTCAAGCTGTCTTTCTAAAGGACTTGCAGCAAAACTATACCACTATGAAATTCTCATCGTTAAATGAAAAATCCTAATAGTCGAGGGCTTTGGAGTTGTAGAAGAATTGCAAGCTCACTAATTTGTGAGATGATGCTTGGAATAAGGTCAGCCTTGCAAGTAGTCACTCACTAATGATAATGATAGAAATTTTTTTGGTTCTTTTTTGAGTGCGTATACTACACGAAGTTGATAAACTCTAGCCGAGCACCAATAGATTCTTTGCCCAATAGTAGGCTCACCGACATGCGGAAACATGTAGTTTTCTACTGACAAGGTCAAGCTAGCTTGACTTTAAGGTTGCCATGCGGGGTAGAAAATGTCGATATAGCAAAGAAAAATCAACCATGATTTTTAATTAATGGTCATGACCTCTGGCATTGACTGGAGGGCCTAGAAATGAAAGGCCTTGAGGTTAGTAGTCCTGATGAATGTGACTAAATAGATATGACAAAGGCTGTCACAAACCCCCACTTTCATGTCATGTTCAACAATCCTATCATAGTCTAATTAGTGACAACACATGACAAGCTGACAAGCTGTCGTGACTAGAGAAAGATTTTTTTATATTGTTATGACTAGGATATTTTAACAGATTAAAAAGGAATAGATAATATCACTTCAAGAAATTAGATTTTTAAAGACGCAATTTATTAAGGACGTCCTTAAAATTATTTATTTAGGATCAAAATTAAATTTTGTCTCAAAATATAGAAGTGATTTTGTTCGAATAGTCATCTTTAAAAAGAACAACCGTTCGAATACTTCAAAAAATATTTAAAAAATATTTTATTTATTATTCAATTGATTACATAATTGTTCGAATAATAATCATGACACAGATGTATATATAATTGTGCCGGGATAAGGTAAAAACCATTCCAAACAGAAATTTAACAATTTGAACTATAATTTTGGTGGGAATTAGTTATAAGTAATTCTGATGGGGAAGTTCTTATACCGTTCGAACTGACTAATAATAGTTCGAATAGTATTTTAATTCATGTTCGAATGTTTTGGTGAAAAGTTATAAATAAATTTAGCCAGGATGGCTGCTACATAGTTCAATCAGTATTTTTATGTTCGAATGGTGTATTCAAATATTTTAAAATTAAACATTCTTTGAGTTTATTAATTATCATTTTGAAGAGATAAAAAAATCTATCTATACGGATTTATTATTATTGATGTTAAATAAAAATATATCATATTCCTAGGAATTTTATATAATTAATTTAAAATTTAATTAATAACTTTTATTATGCTAAATAAAAATTTGCAATTAAAAAAACATTACCTTATACGGAGTGTCATTTTTTATATGATCATAAACTGATAAGTAAAATAAGGAAAATATTTTTTGACAAGAAACAAGCTAACTATATATAACAAATAAAAAAGAAATATTAATTAAATCGACAACATGTTAATTACAAAACAAAAAGTCAAATAAAAAATAAAACTATTGTGTAAGATTATCCAAGTCCTCCTAGATGACAGCAATGCGTCCCTCAATCTCATGCAGTCTAACCAGGATGGGTGCAGTGATCCTCTCCATATCCTGGATCAAAAGTGTGTGATGCTCATCGAGGAGGGATCGTATCTACGTATAGTGGCCCCTGCAACCTATCTATCAACAATGGCATTAGTAGAAGTTGTATCACGCTCCGTGCCACTATGTTGTGCCACTGGAACATTAATGCGAACTTTTTGCAAGCGGCCCTTGCTCTTGCTGAAGGCAATCTTGTTGAGGGGTTCGATCTATGGTTGCTTCCGCTCTGTCACTAGCACATTAACCCCAAATTGGACTAGGTCATTAGAGATCATCAACGCATATAGTAGACTGCCTCCACTCTAATACTGTGACTCAGATTGGATGCAGATTAGATTAGGAAGTATAAAGGTAGATCAATCGGCTCTCTTCGTGCTAGCCATAACATAAATCGAGTCTGTTCAATGCTAAAATCAATCTTGTATTTCCTGAAATCAATATTACGTGATACAATCAAATTTAGCATGCGAACAAATGCAATACAGTCAACCTGTTTGATCACCTTGCTGCCATAATATGGAGGAGCCGAATCGTCATGCATCAACTCACGAATCTCGTAGTCTGTGGGACCCTCATCTGTTGGAGCCTCATCCTCAATGGCATCATCACCATCTGTCCCTACTGCCGATTATTGTGCAGGGTATGCACCAATTTGACGTGGGATCCCAAGAAAATCAATGATAATGTCTACTAATATAGTAATGGTCACTCCTTGAATAGTGAACGAGAATGACTTCACTTTAGCCTCCATCTGACCCATGGCCCGATAAAACTCAGTGACCATGTTTGGATAGGCCACTCCCCTCTATTGACAAATCGGGCCCCATCCTCTATCGCTAATAATAGAAAAATGGCTCCAACTATCCCACTCAAAATTACAAAAGTCTTCTATAATGATCTCTCACTCGACCAATATCGGGCTCCTCACCTCACTAGCTTCACCACTTGGTTAGCCCTCTCTCCCACGTTTTTTTTCCCTGGGTGCCATGAGCTCATTGGTCATAAAAAAAATACACAACAAATATAAATAAATTGAAAAGTTCTAATTATATTACTGTGATGTTCGAACAGGAACTATTCTGTTTGACAACCACATACCTTGTTCGAACGGAAATACTACGTTTGAACAATATCTCTAATGATTTGAACGGTTTATAATCATTCGAACAACATTCTAACTTGTTCGAATGATTACTACTCATTCGAAAAAAACAGTATATAGTTCGAACAATATAAATCCTATGAGTCTATGACCTTCGAAATACATAAATGTGTCGTTCGAATGGGGAACCAAACCTATTGGAATGGAATGGCAGCTCAATTTTTAGCGTTCGAACGTGTTGTTGCTCGTTCGAACACTAAAATGTATGTTTGGCTAATTAGTGTTCGAACAGGTTAGAAGTCGTTCGAATGCTATCAACCATGAAATCCATGGTTGAGTCGACTCAGAACCAAACGGGTAAACCAAGGAGTCATCAAGAATCATTGAGTTTAATCTGTCCAAATTAACACTACGGTCAAATGCCTTGTGTGGCAATTGGAAAACACCAAAAGGGGTCGGATTGGATTCGAAATCCAACCCCATTAGTTCCATCCTTTTATCATTATAAAATGCATCTAAAGTTTGGTGAGATGGCCATACCTCTTAGACGGCATAAAACGGCCTTTGAACGAAGTTGTTGGTGGCCAATGGAAGTGTACGGCGGAGGTTGGGCTTCTCACGACTGTTTGTTGCAAATGGAAACCATTCAACGTTCGAACTAGGTATTTTGTACCAAGTAGTCACACTCGAACGTGAGTTTGAAATGCTTTTTTTGTCCAAAATAATGTGTTTGAATAGAATTATTGACGTTCGAACGCTAAATTGTCTATTTGGCTAATTAACTTTCAAACGTGGTCAATGTTTTTGAAATACTAGTATACTATATTATAGTATGAGAAATGACACTTGTAGTCGTGAGTGTACAAATGTCGTGCAGTTGCTTTGAAAAAAGTAAATAAATATGGGACCCACATAAAAAGAAATTAATTTTTTAATAGTGAACCCAACTCTTTTTCAAAACGACTGCATGACATTTGCGGATTTTACGACTGTATGTAGCATTATTATTATAATATACAATTACTGTATTATTTAGATGATAATATAACATTATACTATAATATTATAGTATATAATATTATAATATTATAAAATGTATTACCATATAAGTATATAATACTATATACTTTTATATATTGTTATATTTATATGATTAATACTTTAGTTTACTAATATGTTATTATAAATTGATAGATTAGTGTTTATCCATTTACCATTAGTATTACATGTTATTATATTTATACATTAGTAATTTAGTGCTACATGGTAGTAATATTGTAAATTTATAATAGCATGATATTTACATATAGTCATATACTAAACTATTATTAGTCAATTTAGTCTATATATTAATAGTATAAATATATTATTTAACTAGTATATTATTGTATTTAACTAACTATATAAGATATAGTTTGACTAATATATATAAGATACAGTTTGACTAAGATATGTATAGATCGGAGGCGGAGTCGAAGGGTAAAGTCGGAGTTAGATCGAAGCGGAGTTGAAGTCGGTCTGACTCCACCTCTGAGGGCCGGAGCAGAGTTGGACTCAGAGTCAGATTTTCAGATTTTTGCTCAGCCTTAGATAACGTATTACCCCATAATTTTTATGAAGCGAGAGCTAGGATTCAATTATAATATCATTCACGTATATAAGAATGATTGTGTTCTCTTATGGCAGTAATATGCAAAATTTGAATGTCTAGTGTGTCATGAGTCAAGATGGACAACCCCTAAGCGTAATGTATCCCAAAAGATGTTAAGACATTTTCTTTAGATTCCTAGACTTCAGATATTATTTACGTCCAATTGATTGCGAAAAATATGTCTTGGCATCACATAGAAAGAATCTGAAGTGAAAACTTTCTTTCACATCCTGGGGATTCTTTACAATAGAAAAACTTTGATGCCAAGTACTCATGGTTTGCCGAAGAACTTTGCAATGTACAATTTGGGTTAGCAACGGATGATTTTAATCCATTTGACAACATGAAAACTTCCCATAGTACTTTGATAGTCATATTAATGCTCTATAATTTGCTACCTTGGAAGTGCATGAATGATCCATATTTTATGATGACTCTTCTGATACAGAGGCCATGGAATGAAATAGACATATATCTTCAACCACTGATTGTAGAGTTGAAAGAATTGTGGGATAATGGTGTTAGTACATATGATGAGACCTCAAAGCGGGAGTTCAAGATGCATACTGCAGTGCTGTAGACAATAAATAATTCTCAAGTATACGAAAACTTGTCTATGTGGAGTACAAAAGGTAAAATGACTTGTCCTATATGTAATAAAGATACTCAGTCTTAATGGTTGATAAATGGTAGAAAATTATGTTTCATGGGATACCGTCAATATGTACCAAATGATCATGATGGTGTTCAAATAGAATGATAATTGATGAAAGAATTAAACATAGGTCATTACCGTCAGAGTTGTCTGAACTAGATATTATCACATAGCTCATGAATGTTTTAGAAGAAAGAATGTAGTGAAGTTGAATTGAATAAAAAACAAAAAAAAAACATATTCTTTGAGATGTCGTACCTTAGTTAAAGAAGTACATGTCTTTTAATGAATATGTAATTTTTAATTTTTAAAAATGTTTAAAAGAGGTTAAAAAAAAGTAGAAAAGTGCAAAAATCCTCTAGGATTTATCGGTGACCTAGCAGCTAGCCTTCATTATATTTTTCTGGTCTGGCACGTCATGTAAACGTGGATGAATAACATCAACTACTGATATAGAGCCTGCATTAATGCGGATCGATGTGGTCTATAATAATCGATATACGAAATAATCAAACTGTCTTTTTCAGGTAGATATAGATCATTATCAGGCCGCTCAAGGGTGGTTGATAGCATTAAATGACCGAGGATTTTTTCTTAAGGGTGCCGCGGCTCAACCCCACTTGCAATGGTGATTGATATGGTCTAAAATCATCGATATATGAAAGAAAAAATCTACTGTGTGAAGCAGCCCAGCACATGTAAGGTGCTGGTGAAAAAAAAAAAAAAAAATAATTTATACGGGGATGGTGCGACTTCCGGCTGTTCCCAGAAAAATTCTATATGAAATGATCAAATGCTCTTTTTCAAGGTTTGTTGTTAAGGTAACGGATAACCTCTTGTTGATCATGATTTGGGCCCTGATTTGCACATTAAGGACCTGGATTTATACGTAGTTCATGGTATTGAATATTAGTACTCACGATTAATTAATATAAATTTTATTATTAAATATATGAGTGTAGTCCACATATTATATCTATCTCCATTTAAATTGTAGAAAATACTCGAGTAATAAATCTCCGTTAATTGCCGTAAATTTATTCCAAATTAACATGAATTTCTTTACCAGCAACTTTGCTAAATGGAACCATTCCAACAATAGGGAGAGCATTTCGACAGAATCTACCGCCACATTTTCTTGTACTTGACGTGTAAAAAAGGAAAGAATATGATAATTAAGAACCTTAATATAATCAGCTTGTACAAAATTAATCTATTTATTAGATGAAGTTCTTTTAAGATTACTGTAGCAATTAGATTGTTGACATGAGATAAAAACGTACATGAGATAGATTTTTAAAATACGAATTATAGTATATAGTACTACTGCACTAACTACATCTCATTCTTCGTATCACTTAATGAACGTGACATTATTTATCAATTTTTATATGAATATTTAAAATAAATTAGTGGATAATGTTGCTTCATTATAATTAGATAAATCGACTCATATTGCTATAATGGAAAATGTTAAATATACTTAAGAAAAATTTACAAGAAACCTATTTTTCTACATGTCTGTTAATTTATTGATATGTTGAAAATTATTAAAATTTGAAATTAAAAAAAAAAATTAATAAAATAAGTCTTACAAATAAAAATATAAGTAAAACTGTAAGTACAGATAACACTATTCTTACTATAATATATAGCCTTGTCGTCTTAATAGTAACGTCGCCACATAAATTTTTAATTTCAATAATTATGAATTTCAACTCATCGTATAATATTTGCTTATTTTTAATAACATTATTTGTTTACAATTAAATAATACAAAAATTATTTTCAGGGCTAATTTAATTATATAAAATTAAACTATTTTATCATTATAATTTTTTTAAATTTATATATAAGATATAATAAATAATTAATTTTTTAAAATTTTAAAATAAAAATTATATTAAAAATTATTTTATTCAATTTTTAATAAAATATAATATATCATCTCATTTAAACTGAATAAATAATCTAGACTTGGTACGTTTGGGTAGTGAGAATACTTGAGAAATATTGAGAATATTTGTGAATAGTTATGAGTAGAGATTGGAGTGAGTTTGTGGGTAGGGCTGAGCACCGACAATTTCGGAGTCGGAGGGCCCAACCTCCGACTCCGACTCCGACTTTTTCGGATCCGACCTCCGACTACGACTCTGACATGTAGAGAATCCGCTCCGCCTCCGACTCCGACTTGTCGGAGCGGAGTCGGATTTTTTGACTTTTTTTATTTTTTTTTTAACTTCATATTTGACCCACTTTTTTTAAAAAAAAATAAAAATTGTGGGCTTTCAAATTTCAATTTTCTCAAAATTACAATCCAAACTTATTAAACTTTTGATTATAATAAAAAATACAACTAAATAAAACAAGTAACATACTAACATACATTCAAAATTTAAAAATAAAAAGAAAGTCATATTTTTACATGTACTCCCATCATCCATGATTCCATATCCACATCCAACTAATCACTACAATAAACAAAGACACCGCATACGAAATGAAGATTAAAAAAAAAGGCACCGTATAGTTACTATAGTATACTATTATAATTACTATGAATCTATTTTTAATTATATTATATATATATGATATATATATTATTATATATATGAATATTAAAAAAAAAGGTACCGTATATGAAATGAAATTCAAAAAATAGTATTACTATTTTATATATAATATAGTATTAATATATTATACTATTAGTCTATTACTATATCTTATGGTATAATTACTAATACTATAGAATCATACTATTAGTATGTTAGTGATTTAATATTAGTTGATATATATATATTAATATATAATACTAATCATTAAATCTCTAATCTCTTATACTTGATATATATATATATATATATAAATATTAGTAATACACTATTAGTATTAATATATTAGTATTAGTATTAGTTATACTAGTAGTGATATTAGTTATACTAATAATTATATTAGTATTAGTTATTATTAATACTATATATTATATTAATAATGATATTAATACTATATATAGTTATAATGATTAGTATAACTACATTAGTATTAGTTATAGTGATTAGCATAACTATATTAGTATAAGTTATAGTGATTTAGTATATGTATAATACTATAAGTTATAACTATAGTCTATAATAGTATTAATATAAATATTAGTATTAGTTATAGTGATTTAGTATAACTATATTAGTGTAAGTTATAGTGATTTAGTATAGGTATAATACTATAAGTTATAATTATAGTCTATATTAATATTAGTTATAGTGATTAACATAACTATATATTAGTATTTGCTATAGTGATTTTAATTTAGTATAACTATATAATATTATTAGTATAAATCATTATACTAACTATATCACTGATAGTATTAGTATACTAGTATATCACTATAGTTAATAGTATCATATAGTAATATAGTATTAGTAATTAATAGTATAGTGATTTATATAGTAATTTATATATAGACTTAAAGTAGATTACTAATAGTATTAGTATTAGACCATATATCTAATTAATATACTAATGTATATCAGTATTACTAACATATTTATCAAAATGAATATGTTGAGAATTTATTAAGTCAAAAAATATAATTAATACAAGATATTATTATATAAAATTTATATGAATAATACTTTAGTTATTATATATTAGTATGATATGTTATTCTAAATTTATAAATTAGTGTTTATCCATTAGTATTACATGTTATTATATTTATACATTAATAATTTATTGTTACAACTTACATTTAACATGGTAGTAATATTGTAAATTTGTAATAGTATGATATTTACATATAGTCATATACTAAACTATTATTATTTATTAGTCAATTTAGTCTATATATAAATATATTATTTAACTAGTATATTATTGAGTTTAACTAACTATAAAAGATATAGTTGTATAAAATTTAAATGATTAATATATAGAAAAACACATATATTTTTATAACATATGTATAAAATCGGAGGCGGAGGCGGATTGTCGGAGGTGGATCGGAGCGGAGTCGGAGTCGGTTCTTCAATGACTCCGACTCCGACTCCGACTCCGACTTCGACTCCGATTTCCAATAGGGAAAAAACTCCGACTCCGACTCCGACTTGTCGGAGTTGGAGCGGACCCGGAGCGAAGCCAGAGCGGAGTCGGATTCGGAGTCGGATTGTCGGATTTTTGCTCAGCCCTATTTGTGAGTCCCATTGAGAGTATTTTGAGTTGTTTAGATGTGTGAAGTATATTGAGTTGTTGACTTTTGGATAGGTAGTTGAAAAAGGTGTGGGTCCTATAAATATTATAGTGATTTCATTTTTAGTAATAAATATTATAGTGATTTTATTTTTAGTAATAAATATTATAGTGATTTGATTATAGTGATTTTTTAATATTAATAAATATTGTAGTGATTTTATTTTATTTTTATATATAATAATGATAAATATTATAATAATTTTATTTTTAATTTCTAAAAAATAGTGATAAATATTATAATGATTTTATTTTCATATATATAATAGTGATAAATATTATAGTAATGTTATTTTGTATTTAATTTTTATATATTATAGTGGTTTTATTTTTTATTTATATATAATAGTTATAAATATTATAGAATGTTTATGAATAGTTATGAGTAGAGATTGAAATGAGTATACGAGACTCATTGAGAATATTTTAAATTATTTGACATATAAAATATTTCTAATAATACGAGTATATTTGAAAGGTGCTGAGATATGTTAGCTAGCGAAAGTAAGCTTAACTGCACTCCAATTGTCATGCAGATGTCAGGTCATATTTTTTTATTTGAAATATACAAAATGTGAAATAATTAAAATTAGATCTATTCCCCGTCTTAAATTCCACACTCCCCCAAAATCCAAAGTCGTTGTCCCCAAATCCCAGCCTCCCTAAATGCAATCTCCATTCTTCCAACTATTTCTTCAACTCCATTTCTCCTATCTATCTAACTAAATGGAGCTTGAAATGTATAGGTGTAGAGAGCTTAAACTAGTACCAGAGGTTGAAAGCTTGCAAATGGACGAAAAAATAAGGAGAACAGAGTTGGAATGGAAGTGGAAGAGAACATCATTAAAAAACTGACGAAAGAACCAGAGGGGTGGGGGGAGAGAACAGAGTAGGAAAAGGGAAGGGGGAAAGAGAACAGCGTTAGGAGAGAAGACTCCAACGCCTTCTTTTTTACTTGTTCTTAGGAAATGGGTGAATAGATGTTGGACACGTATAAACCGGTGTGTGGGGTGAGATATCAAACCCGCTTAGAATAGATTTTCTCTTCTCCTAATTCAACGCACAAACCACCCCAAGGCCCCCAACTCTCTTTTCTTTCCTGTTTACAAAAAATAAAAAATAAAACAAAACTCTCTTCTCTCCTAATCTAAATTTCGGACCCCACAACCTCTATAAATATCAGCCTCACTCGTTCTTCGTTTGAGTACAAGTACTGCAACACAAATCGAGTACCTCAATCCACTTACAAAGTCATGGCCAACCCGCGAGCAGCTTGTTTTCTCATCCTCCACTTTATTACGTTGTTTTTGGTACAGTCTTGCATGTTTAACTTTGCTAATTCTGCAATTCTCAACGTTACCACTGATCAATCTGCTCTTTTGGCCTTGAAAGATCATGTTTCTTATGATCCTCATCATGTTTTAACAAACAACTGGTCCACCTCTACTTCTGTTTGTAATTGGGTTGGTGTCACTTGTGGTTCTAAACATCTCCGAGTCAAAGCTTTAAACCTTTCCTACATGGGCCTTGTTGGTACCATTCCCCCGCACATCGGGAACCTTTCGTTCCTTGTTAGTCTAAGCATAAGCAACAACAGTTTTCATGGCTCATTGCCAACTGAGTTGTCGCGTCTTTATCGGTTGGAATCCTTAAACTTTCGATACAATGAATTGGGTGGAGAAATTCCATCTTGGATTGGGTTGCTAACAAAACTTCAATTTTTGGATCTATCTGGTAACAAATTCGGAGGTACCATTCCACCATCTCTATCTAACATAACTTCGTTGCAAGAATTTTCTCTTGCATATAACCAACTTTCAGGATCCATACCTTCGTCTATATTCAACATATTTGGCTTGCAGAAAATTATTCTCAGCGGAAACAAACTTACGGGTCCGATGCCATCCATCTTGGTCAACATGTCTTCGTTGCAATACATTTATCTAACCGATAACATGTTGGTTGGTACACTACCTATGTACATCTTTGATCATCTTCCTAAATTACAAGTTATCTCTTTGAGTAGGAATCATTTTCATGGTCAACTTCCGTCCACTTTGTACAAGTGTAAACAGTTACAAGCTTTATCCCTTTCCGTGAATAATTTCAATGGAAGGATATCTCCGAAAGTAGGGAATTTATCCAGGCTTACAACGTTATATCTTAGTCAGAACAACTTTGAAGGTATGATTAGTTTTGTTTCAGTCAATTATATATATATATATATATATATATATATATAATAATATGAATATTTGTACCATTGTTTTAGTAAATATGTTCCATGACAGTATCTTATTAATTAGGCATAAATTCGATAGTTGTCAACCACGTGGAAACTCGAAGATTTTAGTGAGTCTAATATTCTAAGATTTTAGTGAGTCACTTCTTCCATTACATGTTTTCATCTTTTTTGAGGTTTGAGGCCGGTCATGGTTCTAGCTAGAGATTACGGAGCATTACTTTTTGTTTTGGAAAATATTGCTAGTTAACCAACCTTTTTACCACCTGGCCTTTCATCACTCCAATGTTTTTATTTTTCGTATTTTTTAATTTTTTCTTCTTAAGTTGTTCATGAATAAAAACCAATTGGATAATATATCATATATAAATTAAGAAGATATATGTCCTGATAGTATCAATTTGCTACAATAGAAACTAAGTTGATAGCTATAATGATATACTCCAAGATGCTTGCAACAAATTATAACAAAGGTATAAATTAATTTAGTTAATCGTTTATGAGTACATGCTATAACTGGAAAGTAGTTGTGGAATTATTAATTATAGTTAGAAGTAATTAAGTATATTTCCAATATATATATATATTATATAGCATACATCTAATAATGTTGGAGGCCAGAGGTAGGGTCGGAGTTTGGCCTTGTCAAAATCTAAGGAATGGTCACCCAAGTCCCTGTCAAAATCTAAGCACTCTTGGCCAATTCCTAATAATTGCTGGCCTGAAGTAGATAACAAGAAATATTATCTAATGATAAGTTATAGAAACATAAAAGGATCTTAAAAATAAATTCATCAAATTAAAGCAGCTCGTGGGTTTGAGGGGGTTTTGAACCTTGTAGTATGAAGTGCCCGTAGCCATTTGTAAAGCCATTTTTGGAGGAGACTTCCCATGTTGAAGTGATTCCTTATGGACATTGAAACAAGAGCCAAAGTTATTATTAGAACTACAGTGAAAGGGATTTGAGTTTGTTTGGAAGGTAGGAGTGGGTTTGGAAAGATCTGATTAGGAGACGGAGATGGGGACGATTTTGTCAAGACATGTTGTTCAATTGTTATACAGAATGCAAAGCTCGACTGTTGGAGGGGTTTCTGTTGTGCCGAGTAGTTGGAAGAGGTGGGTGGAGAAGGCGACAATGGATAGTGAAGGTGTTTCAGTGGTAAGGTGGCAGTGGGTGGATTTGAGGGAAGGTGGTCGATTCAAGTGGTGTTGGTTTTGAGTTCTGGGGCATGAGGTGGCCATGACTTCAGGGCCAAGTTGTGGAGTGCAGCGAATTTTCCTTATTATGGCTTGGATTATTGGCGGGTTGGATAAGTCAGGTGGGTGGATTGGGAAAGGGCTTTTACAAGGCTTGTCCAAGTAGGTTAGTGTGTTAAAATGATTAATTGTGTTGATCGGGAGAGAAGTGGGGGTTGTTGGTCTGTTTGGAGAGAGGTGTGGGCTGTGTTTATTTCTCTTGGAGAGTGTTGCAATGTGTATCAATGAAATAACACGATCGATTAGGCAAGAAAAAAAAGCACCAAAGATTTTTGCGAACAATATTACTCTCCTCTTCAGCACGGGTAGGATTTATATGGAAATAATTCAAGTATTATAGGTAATTAGGGTTCTTTAAGTACATCAAGAAAAATATAATGCTCACAAATGCTTTGAATAGAAGGGAACTTGTTGAGATTATGCATCACAGTGACAAATCATTCACTACAACTAATAACACCTCCATGGCCCACATAACAAAATAGTAAGCGGTAACTCAATCAGTAAGTACTCTGCCATCTACATGGTCTTTGAGGTCTTGGTTTTCTTACTACTAACTTGTGTATGTTTAATTATTAAAATCACTATTTTTCTTTTCTTCTTTTTGTTCTAATAGATGTACATATAATTTCATATTTTGACAGGTCCAATACCAAGTGAAATTGGTATTCTCCAGAATCTCGAGTTTATTACCACCTCAGAAAATGGTTTTGTTGGCCCAATTCCATTCGAGATCTTCAATATCTCAATGATACAAACTATTTCAATGGGGTTTAACAAATTTTCAGGCCATCTTCCATCAGATATGGGCCTCTTCCTTCCAAAGTTCAAAATACTCGGTCTTCCAGAAACTAAATTGAGCGGAAGAATTCCCAATTCCATCTCCAATGCTTCACAGCTCACTCTCCTAGACTTGAGTCGTAACTCATTGTCGGGCATAATTCCCGAAACAATTGGTAATTTAAGGTTCCTCGAGTGGCTCAACCTGGAATTTAATAATTTGACCATGGGAAGTCAAGAATTGAGTCTTTTGATCTTTTACTTAGCGAATTGCAAAAATCTTAGACAAATATCTTTTTCATCAAATCCGCTTCATAGCTTCCCAATTCTGTTGGTAACCTTTCTCTCACTCTTCAAGGACTTTACCTATCTTATTGCCATATTAAGGGAAGCATTCCGGCAGAGCTTGGGAATCTAAGTAGTTTGATTACTTTGGAACTATCCAACAACGAATTGAAAGGACCTATTCCAACTACATTAGGAAGATTGCGAATGTTACAAGCTTTGTCCCTTGGAGATAATAAACTAGAGGGTCATATCCCGTCTGATCTTTCTCATCTAAAGAGCTTGTATGTCTTGTCTCTAGATAGCAATAAGCTTTATGGACATATTCCAACATGCATAAGCAATCTAACTTCCCTAAGATCTCTCTACTTAGGTTCCAACCAATTAACTTCCACAATTCCTTTGAGCTTTTGGAGCCTTACAAATCTCTTGGAGGTTGACTTGTCATCCAATTTGTTAACTGGCATACTTTCATTAGAGATTGGAGATATGAAAGTCCTAAGGAAATTGAATCTATCAAGAAATTAACTATCAGGGAATATCTCAATAACAATTGGTGGCCTCATAGATCTAACTAGTCTCTCTTTAGCAGTCAACCAACTAGAAGGTTCAATTCCAGAGTCTTTTGGTGCACTCTTAAGCTTGGAGATCTTAGATATTTCCTGCAATAATTTATCTGGAAGAATTCCCAAGTCCTTTGAAGCACTTTTGTACTTGAAGTATCTAAATGTCTCTTTCAATAATCTACGAGGGAAAATTCCTACAGGAGGGCCATTTGTACACTTCTGGTCTGCTTTGTTTATCTCAAATGATGCGCTTTGTGGTGCTCCTCGGTTACAAGTTCCTCCATGCAACGAAGGTTCTCCTCGTAGAAAAAAGGCCATAGTATCGAATCTACTAAAGTATTTATTACCAACAATTGGGTTAGTGATGCTTGTAGTGGTTTCTTCATTAGCCTATAAAATATGTAAAAAAGAGAATTCTAAGTTTTCACAACAAACAGATTCATACAATTTACCTACATGGAGAAGAATTTCTCACCAAGAACTTGTACTAGCAACAGAAAGATTCAGTTTAAACAACTTACTTGGTGAAGGGAGTCTTGGATCAGTATACAAGGGAACACTTACAGATGGGATGAATATTGCTGTAAAAGTTATAAACTTGCAAGTAGAAGGGGCACTTAAGTGTTTTGATGTAGAGTGCGAGGTATTACGGAATGCTCGTCATCGCAATTTGGTCAAAATAATTAGTGTTTGTAGCAACATCGACTTCAAGGCCCTTGTATTGGAATACATGCCAAATGAGAACTTAGAGAAGTGGTTATACTCTCATGATCGTTGTTTGAATTTCTTACAAAGGTTGAAGATAATGATTGATGTCGCATCAGCATTGGAATACCTTCATTATGGTTACTCAGCAGTTATTGTTCATTCTGATTTGAAGCCAAGCAATGTCTTATTAGACGTGGATATGGTTGCACATGTTGCTGATTTTGGCATCGCCAAACTCTTAGGTGATGAGGATTCTATGATGCAGACCATGACTCTTGCTACTTTCGGGTATATGGCACCAGGTGATTTTTTTAATTTACCACTAAAACTCTATTATTCATTATCTTACTTGTACACAATTAAGTCTGATCATATGATAGACCATTCATCTACACAATTTATCAATTTTGCTTTGATTTTTTTTTTCACTACTATCAAGTATTGAAGTAAGTTCTAACAATAAGTTGTAATAATGTTATGCACAGAGTATGGATTAGGAGGAGTTGTTTCTACAAGAGGAGATGTGTATAGTTATGGCATTCTACTCATTGAGACTTTTACAAGAAAAAAACCTACAGATGACATGTTTGCAGGAGAAATGAGCTTGAAACATTGGGTAAATCAAGCATTGCCCATTTCAACGATTGATATTGTTGATGCCAGATTGTTGGGAAACGAAAGATATTCTATTGCCTTGGTGGAGTGCATATCTTCAATTAGGAGATTGGCTTTAGATTGTTGTGCAGAGTTGCCTGAACAAAGAACTAACATGAAAGTTGTTTTAGCCACGCTGAAGAAGATCAAAACAAAGTCTTTAAGAGATATTGTTGAAGGGCACTGACATCAGCCTTGTGTTTGTTTAAATGTTTTCATTATGTCTTTTTTAATGATAAAATATTATTGAGATTGCGAAGAAGAGACAACTTGTACTGTTGAAGTTACTGTTTATGGTATATAATAATTATATGGTCATTGAGAATTAATGGAATACACTAAAGTTTCCAGACTACGGGTATAAAAAAATAAATATAAATATGCTGAAGTCAATAAAAAAGTATAGGTACTGCTACGTACTTAGCGTACCAAATATATATATGACTGAATTTATGCTAAATGTTTTATATATTTGTTTTTCACTTTTCATCATTTTTTCATTCATATACAATAATATATATAGGTCAAGTCACCAGAAATAATCTTTTCTAACTACTTTTTCTCCATACGTACGTTGGAATGTTTCGCAAATAATATCTCATCTCTGGCGATTTGCATGGCCAGAACTAAAAAAACGTTTCCATGCACTATACTTGTATTGTCGGCCTTGGTTTTATTAGTGAATAACCAATTTGCTAGCAATGGTAGTGATACATCTCCAACTCTCTTACAACTATGTTACAATAATCAACCAATTATATTGCAATCATACCATTTCTATAAAAATGAAAAAGTTTTATAAAACTACCAACCATTTCATATATAATTGTAAAATAGTTGTAAGATCGAAGAGAAGGTTACAACCACATAATGATATCTCTATAACTCTTCTACAACTATTTTACAAATAACTAAGTATTGTTTTAAAATAGTTGTAAAAGAGTCTGCTAATTATCATTTTTCCATTATAAGATCAATTCTCTCACTTGCAGTATTTCGATTTTTAGGTCAGTTCAATCTTGGCTACATTAATTCTCAAGAAATCTTTAGATTATTTATAATATAGATTCTAGCTAGTCTTCAAATTGTTATCAAACAACACCTTTCATGGCTAGATGAACTTCTTTGGATGAACTTCTTTGGTATTGCATTGAGAAGGGCTAGACTAAATCCTAGGACCTTGCTATTGCAATTGGAATAGTAGGATTAAATGCCATTTTCATAGTTGTCTCACCTGAGGAATTAAAGCGAATGTCAAGGTGAGAGATTGTTAAGGAGGCTTCAGACGTACTAAAAGCTACAAACAAAGGAACGAAAGTGGTAAAAAGTTCTAAACTCCAACTGTTAACTTCTAGGTTTGAGGAAATAAGGATAAAAGGTGATGTGTCTAAATCTAATGACTCAGATTATTCTTCTAACGAGGACGGTAATTACATTGCTTTTCATACATCTCTTGTAATTAGTACCTCTACAAAATGTGACTATGAACCATCCATGTCAAGAAAAGAGCTTTTCCTTTATTTTTAATTGAACTATGAAGAACGGTCGTGAATAGTGAGGCTAAGAATGATTATTAATGGACGTTTCTCCCAAAAAACACTTGGCTTCAAATTTAGTAAGGTAAAAAACAAGCGAGTTCCTTTTCTTGAGGCTTGGGCTACAGCTTTATGATATGGTTGGGGCAAGTTTTAGCCAGCCACCTAGGCCTTGTCAAAATCTAAGCACTCCTGACCAATTCCTAATAATTGTTGGCCTGAAGTAGATAGTGACAGATATTACCTAATGAGAAGCGATAGAGCATAAAGGGATCTTACATAAATAAATTCATCAAATTGATATAACTTTTGTAAAGCCCTTTCTAGAAGAGACTTCCCATGTTGAAGTTGATTCCTTCTGCACATTGAAACAAAAGTCAAAATTATTATTAGAACTATGGTGGTAGGGATTTGAGTTTTGTTTGGAATGTAGGAGTGGGTTTGGGCTAGGGGAAAGATCTGTTTTGGAGACGGAGGTTGGGGAGGATTTTGACGAGGCATGTTGTTCCTTTGCTATAGAGAATGCAAAGCACGACTGTCGGAGGGGTTTCTATTGTGCCGAGTAGTTGGGAGAGGTGGCTTAGCTAGGGAGGGTCGGCAGCTAGAGAGTGGTGTGCTTCATTACGATAGTGATGGGTGGAAAAGGGGAACAATGGATAGTGGAGGTGTTTCAGAGGTAAGGTGGCATGTATTGGGTGGATTTCAAGAAAGGTGGTCGATTCAAGTGGTATTGGTTTTTGGTTAAGAGGCATAGAGATGACCATGACTTCAGGGCCAAGTGGTGGACTGCAGCGAATTGCATATAGGGCTTGGATTAGTGGTGGGTTGGACAGGTCGAGTGGGTTGATTGGGAAATGTCTTTTACGGGCTTGTCTAAGTAGGTTAGTGTGTTAAAATGATTAATTGTGTTGATTGGGAGAGAAGTGTGGGTTGTTCGTCTGTTTGGAGAAAAGTGTGGGATGTTTATTTGTGTTGGAATGCGCATCAGAGCATTACAAGAGTAGAGCAAGAACTCTCTTGGAGAGTGTTGCAATGTGTATCAATGAAAGAATGTTATTGGGGAAAAAAAAGCACCAAAGATTTTTGCGAACAATATTACTCGCCTCTTCAGAACAGGTATAATTTATATGGGAAAGAATTCAAGTATTAGAGTTGTTTAAGTACACTAAGAAAATATAACGCTCACAGTCACAGATCTTTCACTACAACTAATAACACCTCCATGGCCCACATAACAAAACAGTAAGCGGTAACTCAATCAGTAAATATGCCACCTACATGGTATTTGAGGTCTTGGTTTTCGTACTACTAACTTGTGTATGCTAAATTATTAAAACCACTACTTCTTTTCTTTCCTTCTTTTTGTTCTAATAGAAGTAGTACATATAAATTCATATTTTGAGAGGTTCAATACCAAGTGAAATTGGTAACCTCCAGAATCTAGAGATTATTAGCATTGGAATCAATGGTTTTGTTGGCCCAATTCCATTTGAGATGTTCAATATCTCAACTATACAAGCTATTTTTATGCCGTATAACAAATTTTCAAGCCATCTTCCATCAGCTATGGGCCTCTTCCTTCCAAAGCTCAAACAACTATGTCTTTCAAAAAATAAATTGAGCGGAAGAATTCTAAATTCCACATCTGCAATGCTTCACAGCTCACTCACCTAGACTTGAGTCAAAACTCATTGTTGGGCATACTTCCAGAAGCACTTGGTAATTTAAGGCTCCTCGAGTGGATCAACCTGGAAATTAATAATTTGATCATGGGAAGTCAAGAATTGAGTCTTTTATTTTACTTATCGAATTGCAAAAATCATAGAAAAATATATTTTTCATTCAATCCCCTTCATAGCTTCCTTCCCAATTCCGTTGGTAACCTTTCCTTCTCTCTTCAAGGACTTTACGTATCTTCTTGCCATATTAAGGGAAGCATTCCGGCAGAGCTTGGGAATCTAAGTAGTTTGATTATTTTGCACCTATCCAACAACGAATTGGAAGGACCTATTCCATCTACATTAGGAAGATTGCACATGCTACAAAGTTTGTACCTTGGAGCTAATAAACTAGAGGGTCGTATCCTATCTGATCTTTTTCATCTAATGAGTTTGTATGCCTTGTCTCTTGATAACAATAAGCTTTTTGGACATATTCCAACATGCGTAAGCAATCTAACTTCCCTAAGCTATCTCTACTTAGGTTTCAACCAATTAACTTCCACGATTCCTTTGAGCTTTTGGAGCCTTACAAATCTCTTGGAGGTTGACCTGTCATCCAATTTGTTAACTGGCATTCGTTTATTAGAGATTGGAGATATGAATGTCCTGAGGATATTGAATCTACCAAGAAATCAACTATCTAGGAATATCCCAATAACAATTGGTGACCTCATAGATCTAACTAATCTCTCTTTAGCAATCAATCAACTAGAAGGTTCAATTCCAGAGTCTTTTGGTTTGCTTTGTTTTTCTCAAATGATGCGCTTTGTGGTGCTCCTAGATTACAAGTTCCTCCATGCGAAGAAGGCTCTCCTCATAGAAGAAAGGCCATAGAATCGCATCTACTGAAGTATCTATTACTGCCAATTGTGTTAGCGATGCTTGTAGTGATTTCTTCATTAGCCTTTAAAATATGTAAAAAAGAGAATCCTGAATTTCCACAATAGGCAGACTTGTACAATTTACCTACATGGAGAAGAATTTCTCACCAAGAACTTGTACTAGCAACAAAATGATTTAATATAAAAAACTTACTTGATGAAGGGAGTCTTGGATCAGTATACAAGGGAACACTTTTAGATGGGATGGATATTGCTGTAAAAGTTATAAAGTTGCTTGTAGAAGGGGCACTTAACTGTTTTGATGCAGAGTGCGAGGTATTACGGAATGCTTGTCACCGCAATTTGGTTAATACTCTCATGATCGTTGTTTGAATTTCTTACAAAGGCTGAAGATAATGGTTAATGTCGCATCAGCATTGGAATACCTTCATTATGGTTACTTAGCAGTTATTGTTCATTATGACTTCAAGCCAAGCAACGTTTTTTTAGATGTGGATATGGTTGCACATGTTGCTAATTTTGGCATCGCCAAACTCTTAGGTGATGCGGATTCTACGATGCAGACCATGACCCTTGCTACTTTGGGGTATATGGCACCAGGTGATTTTTTTAATTTACCACTAATACTCTTTTATTCATTATTTTACTCGTACACAATTAAGTCTTATCATATGATAGAACATTCATCTACACAATTTAACAATTTTGCTTTGATTTTTTTTTCACTACTATCAAATATTGAAGTAAGTTCTAACAATAAGTTGTAATGTTATGCATAGAGTATGGATTAGGAGGAGTTGTTTCTACAAAAGGAGATGTGTATAGTTATGGCATTCTACTCATTGAGATTTTTACAAGAAAAAAACCTACAGATGACATGTTTGTACGAGAAATGAGCTTGAAGCATTGGGTAAATGAAGCATTGCCTATTTCAACGGTTGATATTGTTGATGCCAAGTTGTTTGGAAACAAAAGATATTCTATTGCCATGGAGGAGTGCATATCTTCAATTATGAGATTGGCTTTAGAGTGTTGTGCAGAGTTGCCTGAACAAAGAACTAACATGAAAATTGTTTTAGCCACGTTAAAGAAGATCAGGACAAAGTCTTTAAGAGATGTTGAAGGACATTGACATGAGCCTTGTGTTTGTTTAAATGTTTTCATTATATGTCTTTCCTAATAATAAAACGGTATTGAGATTGTATAGAAGAGACAACTTGTACGTTTCTGGTTATGGTATATAATTATTATCTGGTCATTGAGAGTTAATGGAATGCTTCATGAGTATATTGAAGACCCGTTTGGATTGTGAGATGAGATGAGTTAAAATGACTTTAGATAAAAGTTAAAAGTTGAATAAATATTATTTTTTAATAATATTATTATTTTGAGATTTGAACAAGTTGAATTATTTATGATATTTTGTATGTACATTTGGAAAAGTTGTAATGATGAGATGAGATCATTTGGGTCTAGTTAAGAATAACTGCTCTATTATTGGTTTCATGTATTTTGAATGTCTAAGACCGCTCGAATTATGTGACAGGCTTGTGGTCTGAAACGCGAGATTATATCAGGTTTTTGTGAACGGTTCAAAACATTGAATTATTTTTATTTCTTTTTTTTTTTTTTTTGGTTGAGAACTTGTATGTATGATACACTAATGAGTTTATCTTGGTTATACTAATTGCATTAAAACACCTAATGAAAGAGCATATAGATAAAACACTGGTGTGTCACTCTCTCTGTAGTTGGAATCGTAATGATTTCAGAACATGATGAGAATTTCCTAGAGCATCCTGGTTTCCAAGGTGTTTCTTGCAAATGTTTCTTTACACCTTGAATTACCTTCCTTAGAGATGCATCAATGAGCAAAGTATCAAATATTTATAATTTCAAATTCATACTGCTTTTTATATTATATATCCTCATTTCGCCAATCTACTTGTATATAACATCCAATATGGTTGTAAACTTATTAGCATGACCCCAACTCGGCACAATTTCTGGGGGTTAGTGAAGCGATATGGAGATCCAAAATTATTGGAGAAATAAGGTTGGTTACTCCCATAAATCTGCCTATATCAGTGGAGAGACTGTAACACTCCGTATTTTAGTGTATTTTTACTGAAGGATTATTTTTATTTGTTCAAAAATTTATCCTCTTATTTTAAAATGGTTTGATTTTTAATGAGTTTATTTCTATGATTTTAATTTGGTAAAAATTATTTTTATGTGCTTTCTTAATATTTATTTATTGTTATGCATTTAAATTGCTTTTAATATTTATTTAATTACTGTGGGATTTAATTATTTCAATTTGACTTTACCATTACGTTTAAATTATTTTATTTAACTTATGGTTTTAAAATCGTTTCCGTTGGATCATTTTTATTACCCAAGTTATGAGGATTGGACCTCATTTATTTTCCCTCTATTTTTTTCTTTCCTCTCATTTTCTTTTCTCCTTCTTTTCTTTTCCTTATTTCTCCTTCGGTTTCCTTCCCGCGCGCGAGGCCCGTCCCCCCTCCCTCTCTCTTCCGTCCGTTCCTTCTTCACCACCCAGTGCCGCCGTGCGTCGGCGGTGGTCAACACCGCCCAGCCCGTTAGCTTTCCCAGCCGCCGGCAACCTTACCCCACCAACCTCACCTCCATTCGCGCCGCCGTTAGCCACCACGAGCCCATTGAAGCCGCAACACTCTTTCCGCCATTGCGCCGCCGTCGCACCACCATTGGCCACCATCTTCTCACCACATCATCCTCGACCTCTTGGCAACCCATTGGACCCAACCCCAGCTCCGATCCGCCACCGGTGAAGCTCCACCATCTACATTTTCGATTTGGGTATTTTGGTCTTCTACAGCCCATTGCGCCGCCACCCACGGCCAACCTTCACTACCACTAGCTTCACCGACCTCCTTAGGCCCTACCCTATCATTTTTGGGTCTTCGTTTGTCCCCGTTTGAAAGTGGGTATTTGTGACCCACGGCCACAGTGTATTTTGCACTGTTACGTTGCTCAGACATCATTTCTTGCAGCTTCGTGATCCATCGGAAATTGCTATATAGCGCTGTAAGTATTTCTTCAAAGAATTCTTGTAAATTTAATGTATTTTTGTACTAACACATTTCACTGTATTTGAACTGTTGATTGGTTTTTCCGGACTGAGTCCGAGGAGTACTGGGGTCGGATGGATTGGTGATTGGAGTTGTTTGGTTGGATTTGATTGGATTGGTAATTGTTGGTTTGGATATTGTGTTGGTTCATGTACATTGCATTTGGCATGCATGATCATGTTTGTAAAGGAAAACTGAGTTTTCGTGTATTGCATTCATGTTCATGTGTTTATGAAAATTGGGTTTTCATGTGAGTATAGAATTTGGGTGCGTGTGTATCAGGACCCTAAGCCGAGATGGGGCATTATCTCGGTGGAGCTCTTCTGGTTACTCGGGAGCAGAATATACTGAGTAAAGTCCCCTGGATTGTCGCTGGGCGACAATGGGATCGGACGAGAGATTCGTGCCGACTCCGTGGTCCTTCTGCTGGCGGGGACTAGAGGATGTCTGGCCACGTACGCGCTGGGCGCGGAACTGGGCATCGCTCGTTGCGTAGTGTGGGTGCTTGACCATGTACGCGTCGGGCGCGGAACTGAGCACCGCTACGAAGCCAGGACGTGCGGATGGTCCATAGGGGAGGCCATGGTGCATAGGGTAATAACGGATTAATTGACTATTTTCTGGAAAAATAGTGTGTGTTGGATTTTGTGTAAATCATTTTCTGGGAAAATGTTTTACGGATTATTTTTGGGCCAAATGAGATTTTGGCATGTGTTGGAAAATTATCATTTTCGGGGAAAATGATGTTTTGAGGAAAAATGCATATTTCATCATATGCATGCATGTTGGTTGCATTAAATGCATTTTATTCCTGAGGATTATTTGGGTTATACTTACCTGCGGTACCATTCTGTGGTAACGCAGATTTTGATGCAGATGAGGAGGAGGAGGGCGAGCCTGAGGAGGCGGCTCCGCCCGAGCAGTGATCTGGGATCAATGGCTTTGTTATTTTATTTTACTCATTTGTATTTTGGGGCATGTGTTAAACTTTATTTTTGGATGACTGTATAACTGCTTTTAAACCTCTACTGATGTTTAGATTGTATTTAAATTCTGGTACTTAGTAGACTTAATTATTCGCTGTGTTTTTATTGTACACTATTGCATGTACACACACTTGGCACTTTCGTTGGGATGCGTGACCGTGTTGTCATCATCCCGACGTCTCGATCCCCGTGTATTTTATATAAGGGAGTTTGGGGGTGCCACAGAGACGTTGGGGGATGAAGGAGTTTCAATGCCAACAAATTCTACCCAAGATTGTAGTTCAACAGATAAGGAAACTCCAACAAAATACAAAACGAGTATGTCGGATCCAAGTCAATCAAATCACCCTTGGTGCGTTTGAAATAAGGCGAACAACAATATGAGGAGCATATTGTCGAGTCTATCGCCAACATATTTTATGGCAATCAGTTATTGCATTTTATGTTTAAACAAAAGTCCTCTGTATTGCCTTATTATTTTCAATCAATAGGAAAATACACAGTATTCATTCAAATATCTTCATCTTTCTCAAACTTTCTTCTTGGTATCGAAGCCTATGTGAGCACACGACACAACCTAGCTCTTCCCTGCAACCATGACTTAACTATCTGTTAATGTTGGCAACTTCATTACACTCAAACTCAGTCCTACAAATTACCCCTTGTGGAGTGAACCAGCCTTGGCTCTTGCAGAAAGCCAAGAATTGGTCGGCCATCTTACTAATAAAGATCATGCCCCTACCAAATACACCACACCAAATTCAAACAACACCACAGATGCAAAAAATTATGTACCAAGATTATCCAAAGCCGTCATTGCCTTGCAAAAGGCGGATAGTCTTCTTCATGGGTGGATAATCGGAACACTCTCTGAAGAAATGCTCGCCCTTGTTGTTGGCTTAGGCACAACCCATGTGGTTTGGGAAGCACTCATGAATGAATATGCAGAAGATTCACAAGAATGCAAATTCACACTCCGTCAATAGGTAACATATCTTCTTAAAAACGATGACAAAACCATTGGAGAGCACATTCGCACATTCATAGGTTTATGTGACAACCTAGCAGCTATTAGGAAACTTGTCCCAGACAAAGAAGAAGTTTTCTATCTTCTCACTAGTCTTGGCCCTCAATATGAAACCTTCACGACTACCATGCTGAAGACTTCACTAAAGATGGTCTGTCTCCATGCGAGGAAGGTACAAGTTTCATGCTGCTAAGCAAAGCGGTGAAGTGCTGCACCCTAGATGGGAGATTGACATGTATGGTTTTTAGGGGGATCTGGTCGAAAGACTGGCCAGTGCGAACCCTCTACTGCACTGACCGAGTTGATTGCGTGTGAAGTGATAAGTGTGATTTTTATATGATTTTATTACTCTTTTATTTATAAAAAGTGTCAGTTTTCCTTCAATACTATTGATTTAATTTTATTTCTATATATTTTTCTTTATTTTCTAGGATTTGAAGGAACAAGAAAATTTAGTGCGAAAGGAGAGCATTTTGGTACAAAAGAAGAGACTACGGATCCAAACTGATGAGAGGCAATGAGATCTAAAAGAGTTGAGGAGATTTGGGCGAGGAGCCTTGTTATGTGGGAAGCAAAGAGTTTTATCTCACCCAAAGATGAGAATAGTCGTTCTTCTCGGTAGGTGAGACAACTTGGCGACAAAGCTCTGAGCGGTCAGATTGGGTCACCAGTCTAAATGACCAGCTTAAAGGACCAACCTAAACGACATCGTGGACAACAACTAGCAAAGGAAATCAGCTTTACCGCTCGGTGGTTGGCGAGAGGAGTCTTTCATCTCAGTTAGAAACCTTACATCTCAACCATTCCGCTAGGAGACCAGTTATATTTAGCGCATTTGACATCTACCCGATGGGACCCTTTCGAGTTCTGCAATCAATCTGTTAACCACCAAATTCTCTCGAATTTCGAGAATCAAGCCGCCTATTATTGAGTCTTCCATTTTAGATAATTCAATTATTCTTGGTATAATTTTCTATGTGAACATTTATTTTTAGAAACTTTTTTCTATATATTTAGGCTCGATTGTAGTTGCATTTATCTTGTTTTCGAATTTGAATTTTGACATTTATTTAATTCCAGCGTGTGGGATGAATAGAGAGGAGAGTATGAATAGAGAAGAGAGTCTGAATAGAGAGGAGTCTGCATTTTAGAGTCTGGGTATCGTTATTCTTTAATTTTCTTTCAAGGAGGGAGGCGAAAGCTGCTTGCTTCATTAACCAACTCCAATGAAGAACACTAGTTTTATTTTTAATCGTTTTCAGTTTTATTATGAACCAATTTTATTTTCTAGAACTTTGATGTAGTCTAGCATTGAACACACAATTCATATTCCAAGTTATTTTATTTTCAATATTTCCATGATTGAATGTTTATTCCTTGTTCCTAATGTTTGCAATTTTCTAGCTAACTATTATTCGATCTATTGAATCGCAATGAGACCGACAGGTGCTTTGTGATTAGAGATTTAGGATTAAACACCTTTAGTTGAGCGAAAGTGGAGATACTTTACCACTATTAGTATGTTTAGTTAATGAGTTTTCAATTAGTTAAATTCATATAGAGATATGGAGTTATTAATTGGAGATATTTTTAGTATTGTTCGAGAGAAAATATTGAATAGTTAAGGAATTTTTATCATCAACGTGGGATAATTATAATTATATAATATGGAAGAATAAATTGTGGGATTCGCTAGGTGAAATCAAATGTTCTAGATCTATTCTTACTATCTTTTAAAAATCTTAACTTTAATGCTCTTTTCTTCAGTTTAATTTAGATAATCTATTCTTTAAATTTCAATTTTTCAAATAGTAATTAATTCAGTAAATTTCAGTACTCAATAGCATAATTAATCTCTGTGGTTTAACATCCGTTTTCTTTAAAATACTTTACTACTTGTTACGATTCTATGCACTTGTATATATTTTCAACATAACAAGTTTTTGGCGCCATTGCCGGGGATTAGTTATTTGTTATTGATATTGATACTAGCTAAATTTTTACTACTTTGGATTTTAGTTTATTTTATTGGTTTAAATTATATCTCAATTTGATTTTTCTTTTCAGGAATCATAAGTGCATGCCCCGATTTAAATCATTGGAGCATATACTTTTTGATCTCGAGATTGAAAGAACCTTACGTCAGATTAATAAAGCACAAAAGAAAGAGGTCACCGTATCAAAAATTAATATGGCCGACCAGGAACACAAGGCGTTAAGAGACTATACGATGCCCACTGTCAATGGGGCGACATCTAATATAAGGCAGCCAACCATACAAGTCAATAACTTCGAGATCAAGCCGACCATCATTCAAATGATTCAACAAACCATCTAGTTTGGGGGGGCTGTCACAAGAGGATCCTAATGTCCATATTGTAAATTTCCTAGAAATTTGCGATATTTTTAAGCACAATGTAGTGACAGATGATGCGATTCGATTAAGAATTTTTCCTTTCTCACATAGGGAAAAAGCCAAGACTTGGTTGAACTCTTTGCCACCTAGCATCATCAGCACCTGGGAAGAGTTGGCACAAAAATTCTTAGCAAAATATTTCCCTCCGGCCGAGGCAGCAAAGTTAAGGAATGATATTACTACCTTCATCCAAATTAAGGGTGAATCATTATATGAGGCATGAATGAGATACAATGATTTATTGCGCAAGTGTCCACATCACGACCTCCTAGCCTGACTTCAAGTACAGATATTTTACAATGGTTTGGGACCCACAAATTGATTTATGGTTGATGAGGCCGTGGCAGGAGCATTAATGAGTAAAACCCATGAAGCTGCATATGAACTTCTAGAAGAATTGGCATCCAACAACTATCAATGGTCGACAGAGAGAATAATGCTGAGAAAAACGGCTGGAGTTTTTGAACTTGATTCTATTACCACATTGGCAGCGCAAATGACAAATCTATCACAACAACTAGGTAAGATGAACGTTAATGCTATTCAAACTAATGTTGTATGTGATCATTGCGCAGGAAATCATTCAAGAGTAGATTGCCAAGTGGGGAATCCTTTCGCCCAACCGAGTTATGAACAAACCCATTACGTGTCCAATTTCCAACGTCAAAACAACCCTTATTCAAACATGTTCAATTCCGGTTGGAGAAATCACCATAACTTTTCATGGAGAAATAATCAAGTACCAGTTAGACCACCTCAAAATTTTCCACAACAAGAAAAGAAGCCGACACTTGAGGAGATGTTCTTGCAATACATGCAAAAGACAGATTTGGCAATCCAAAACAATTCGGCTTCGATTCATAACCTTGAGACTCAAATCGGTTAGCTCTCAAACATGCTTACCGAGAGGACAACATGGACTTTCCCGATCAACATTGTGACCAATCTAAAGGAACATGTCAAAGCCATAACACTGAGAAGTGGGCCAACATATGATCAGCAGCAAACAATACATACCGAGTGAGATGCAGATGCTACTGAAAACATGGAGTCTGAGATTAAGGAAGCCTTGTTCGAGGTAGAAGAAGCGGAGTAAGATGCGACCAACTAGCAAACTAAGAAGACCAAGAAAAATAAAGGGGTTTCAAAGCCCAAGAAATCCAAGGAGTTTACATCTGAAACTTATTCTCCTTCAGTTAATGATCCACCAATTCATTTTCCAAAAAGATTAGAAAATAATAAAATTGATAATCAGTTCTCTAAATTTCTTAATATATTTAAGCAACTGCATATTAATATTATCAAACAAGAGGAAGCTGGAGGAGCATGAGATGGTAATGCTAACCAAGGAGAGCAGTGTAATTTTACAAAAGAAGTTGCCGCCTAAGTTGAAAGATCCGGGAGTTTCATGATCCCTTGCACTATAGGAAATTCCTATTTTGATAAAGCTTTATGCTATTTAGGATTAATCTAATGCCTCTCTCTATTTTCAGGAAATTGGGTCTTGGAGAAGCAAAGCTGACCACCATCTCTCTACAGTTGGCGGACAGATCTATTAAATACCTGAGAGGACTCATTGAGGATGTACTGGTGAAAGTTGATAAGTTTATCTTCCCCACTTACTTCATTGTGCTCGATATGGAGGAGGACGAGGAGAACCCTTTGATACTAGGCTGACCTTTCCTAGCGACGGGGAGAACCTTAATTGATGTCTAGTAAGTGAAACTCATTTTGATAGTTGGCGAGGAGCAAATCACTTTTGATGTATTTAAATCCATGAAATTTCCTTCCGAGGTACAATATTGTTTTCAAGTAAGTGACTGAGAAGTGGTCATGGCCGATGAGACTTATGGAGCTAAATTTCCAAAGCTACCACTTGAGGTATGTCTTACTCACTCCACATCTATTAAATCCAAAGATAAAGAGGTTAGGAAGTGTGAGAGATATTTGGAAGCTAGACCATCATTTCATCCTTCAATAAAACTGAAAGTGGAAGAGCTAAGCTCATCTCACCCGACATCTCCAAGTAAGGAACCACCCAAGTTTCAACTCAAACGGCTTCCATCAAATTTAAGATACACTTTCTTAGGTCAGGACTCTACTTTTCCAGTTATTATTAATAGTTCTTTGAGTGATGTTGAGGAAGAGAAGTTGCTGAGAGTCTTGCGGGAACACAAAATGGCCTTGGGTTGGACCATCTCAGACATAAAATCAATTAGTCCTTCAATATGCATGCACAAGATTGTAATGGAGGATAATTTTAAGCCGATCATCCAACCCCAGATGTGACTAAACCCATCAATGCAAGAAATGGTGCATAAAGAAGTATTAAAACTTTTAGATGCTGGGAACATTTATCCAATCTTAGATAGTGCATGGGTAAGTCCAGTGCAAGTCGTCCCAAAGAAAGGAGGGATAACCGTGGTAAAAAATGGCAACAATGAACTCATACTGACGAGGACGGTCACTGGATGACGAGTATGCATAGACTATCGAAGACTGAATGATGCAACTCAGAAAGACTATTTTGCCTTACCTTTCATTGATCAAATGCCAGAAAGACTTGCTAGCCATGCTTACTACTATTTTCTAAATGGATACTCCAGCTACAATCAAATAACCATTGCACCCGAAGATCAAGAGACGACCACACTCACTTGTCCTTATGACACTTTTCCATATAGGTGCATGCCTTTTGGTCTTTGCAATGCGTCAGCCACTTTCCAAAGATGCACGATGTCCATTTTCTCATACATGGTGGAAAGTTTTTTAGAAGTCTTTATGGATGAATTTTTGGTTTTGGGTCATTCTTTTGATAATTGTTTATCTAATTTATCTTTGATTTTGCAGAGATGCAAGAAGACAAATCCTATTTTAAATTAGGAAAAATGTCACTTCATGGTCGAGGAGGGAATGCTCGGCCACCACATTTCCTTCAAGAGAATTGAGGTCGACCGAGCAAATATAGACGCCATTGACAAACTCCCACCATCGACCAATGTGAAGGGTATGAGAAGTTTCTTGGGTCACGTCGGGTTCTATCGTCGGTTTATCAAGGATTTTTCTCAAATTACAAAACCTCTTTGCAATCCGTTGATTAAAAATATACGATTTGAGTTTTCTGATGAATGCTTGCATACTTTTGAAACATTGAAAAATAAATTAATTCATCACCTATCATCGTATCGCCAGATTGGAAATTACCTTTTGAATTAATGTGTGATGTTAGCGATTATGCTATAGGGGCTGTGCTGGGGCAGATAAAAGATAAAAATTTTCATGTTATTTATTATGCAAGTCGAACTTTGACAGAAGTTCAACTTAATTATGCTACTACTGAAAAAGAATTGTTAGAGGTTGTGTTTGCCTTTGACAAATTTTGTTCTTATTTGATAGGTTCAAAGGTGGTCATCGATACTGATCACTCAGCTCTAAAATACTTGATTTCGAATAGGGATGCCAAACCAAGACTGTTAAGATGGATTTGCTATTTCAAGAGTTTGATTTGGAAATAAAAGATAAGAAAGGTACCGAGAATGTAGTGGCCGACCACTTATCTCTTCTTGAGCTTAAAGGGGCGGCTAGCGAGGAGAAATTCCTGATTAGTGAGACATTCCCGGACAAGCAATTAATAGTTGTTCAAGTCGTTCCCTGATATGGCGACATGGTAAATTATTTGGTGTCCATAATTCTACCGGCCAAGATGACATATCAAAAAAAGAAGAAGTTCTTCTCCAACTTGAAATATTATTTTTGGGAGAAACCTTTTCCATATAGGCATTGTACGGACCAGATAATCGGGAGATGTGTGCCTGAGAAGGAGATGAAGAACATACTCATGCACTACCACTCATTAGAAGCAGGCGGCCACTTTTGAGGAGTAAAAAGGGCAGCGATAGTTTTACAATGCGGCTTTTATTGGCAAACTATTTTTAAAGACTCTTTTAAATTTGTTAATTTATGTGATCATTGTCAAATGGCAACATTTTTAGGAAATATGAGATGCCTTTAATTAATATCTTAGTAATTGAATTATTTGATGTTTGAGGCATAGATTTCATGGGTCCTTTTCCATGCTCATTTTCTAATAAATTTATTTTGATGGTTGTAGATTATGTCTCGAAATGGGTGGAAGTGGTTGCCTTGCCAACCAATGATGCGAGGGTTCTAGTGAATTTCCTACGGAAGAACATATTTTCCTGATTTGGCACTCTGAGAGCCATAATCAGTGATGGTAGGAAGCATTTTTGTAATTGCCAATTTGATGCGCTACTGACTAAGTATGAAGTTACCCATCACGTGACGACACCCTACCATCCTCAAACGAGCGGCCAAGTCGAGGTGTCTAATCAGGAGCTGAAGCACATACTAGAGAAGACTGTGAGCATCTCTCGAACAGAACTGGAGAAGACTATGAGCATCTCTCGGACAGACTAGGCGAGATGGTTAGATGGTACGCTATGGGCCTATCGGACAGCATTCAAAACACTGATCGAGATGTCGCCTTATTGGCTTGTTTACGAAAAAGCATGTCATCTACTCGTGGAGCAAGAACACAGAGCCTATTAGTCTATGAGAACACTGAACTTCGATATACAAGCGGCCGGTGAGAAGAGAATATTGCAAATCAACGAGATGAATGAGTTCCGCAATGATACTTATGGGAATGCTCGGATTTACAAATTTTCCTAAAAGAAAGTTTATTATTTAACTCAAGATTTTGAATCTTCCTGGGAAAGATGCGCTCTTAGTGATTGGGACCATTTGTTGTGATCCGTGTATTTCCCTATGGGGCGGTTAAGTCGATCACGAGACAAAAGAGACATTAAAAGTAAATGGACAAAGATTAAAACTCTATGTGGATAGAGACTTTAATTCAAAAAAGTGTTCCATCAATCTCGCCAGTAATAAATGATGAGAGGATGATGTCTAGCTATAAACATTAAATAAAGCGCTTTAGGGAGGCAACCCAAGTTTTTATTTTATTTTATTATTTTATTCTTATTCTTTTGCTTTTATCTTGTAGGAACAAAGAGACCGAGGATATCTCCAAGGAGTAGACGGCTGCACCTTCAAGGAAAATATTCAATCGAAATAGAAAAAAAAATAAAAAAAGCATTAAGGGAGCATCTCTTACCATCTTCCATTCCCTTCTTTAATTCTTCTTCCTCTTTTCCATTGAGGACAATGTCATTTAAGTCTGGGGAAAGGAAATTATTTTATATGTTTAAAAAAAATGAAATAATAATAATAATGACAAGAAAAATAGTATGGTTTGATGAAAAAAAAAGCCTATGATAAGAATATGGTTGAAATTGATTTTAAAATTTTGGAAAAATAAACATTGCCTAAGTTTAGTTGTTAATTCTTTACTTGATCTTGCTTAATTTGATATTTTCTATTTTCAATGAATGCTTACCACGATCATTAATTGTTTTGCATACCTAGAGAAATTTTATGTAAATTTTGTGAATTTGTATGGTCTTAACTTACTCTAGAACTTGTTTGATTACACTCGAGGTGAAATCCTAGACAAAATATTACTATAGAAATGATTAAGGCATTCTTTGGATCGATTGAGCCTTTCAAGCTTACTTGTTTATTATCTTTATTCCTAGTTACTCCTTTGAGATTTATTGAATTATATTTTGGCCTTATAATTTTTTTTCTTCTTGTAAACCTCATAGTCCCTATCCTATTTGAGCTTAAATATTGATTTCCTTACTTTCCAAGAGAACTAAGTTTACACAATGTCACAGACTCACAAGAGCATGAAAGGCAAGAGAAGTAGAAGGTCTAAAAGTAAAGTTAATTATAGCCATATTATCAAAATCATACGTTTGGGGGTGTGAAAAGTCAACTCGTCTACTATGGGACCGACAAGAAAAGGCCAACGAGAGTCATCCACAAAAGTAGTTGAAAAGGAAGATTAGAAAACAAAAGAAAAACAAAAACTTTCAACTCCCGAATAGAAGGGTAATGAAAGGATACTTAAAATTACAATAATAAAGTGAGGAATGTTGAGAGATTCAAAATGATTGAGAATAGATGTTTGTGTTACAAGTGAGAATGTTATTTTTGTTCTGTTGGTGTTCAAACTTAAGTTGTCTTATTTCGTTTGAGTCCTACCTTTTCTTTGTAACCCTCACCGTAGCCTTACATTACAAGCTTAATAAATACCTAGTGATCCCTGGTGATAGTTTCGATTCTACATTAGTGGAGAGTGATTTGAAAATCAAGCCTATAAAGTGTGTGGAGATCTATTATTTATTTACTTGTTTGCATAACATTATCCGGGGAGCTAATGGTGAAGTGAGAATGAGAGGTATGTATTAATGTGAGGATGGATAATGCAGTAGATTTGAGTTTTGAATTAATTTTTGGACTTGGTTGATTGTGAATGATTCCTTTGAATTATAAACTTTAGACAATCTTTGAGACAATAAATTTTATGAATCAAATAAATGCTTGTTTTAATTGTCTTTCTCTTCTTATTTGGTCGAGGGTGAGCAAAGCCTAAGTTTGAGGGTATTTGATAAGTGTGATTTTTATGTAATTTTATTATTATTTTATTTATAAAAAGTGTCAGTTTTCCTTCTGTATTATTTTATTTTACCCGATGTGACTCTTTCGAGTTCCACAATCAATCTGCTGACCACCAAATCCTCCCGACGTTCGAGAATCGAGCCGCCTATTACTGAATCTTCCATATTAGATAATTTTATTATTCTTGTGATAATTTTATATGTTAACATTTATCTTTAGAAACTATTTTCCAGATCTTTAGACTATATTGTAACTATATTTATTTTGTTTCCGAATTTGAATTTTGACATCTATTTAATCCCGGCGTGTGAGATAAATAGAGAGGAGAGTATGAATAGAGAAGAGAGTCTGAATAGAGAGGAGTCTGCATTTTAGAATCTGAATTTCCAATTAGTTAAATTCACATACAGATATGGAGTTTTTAAGTAGAGATATTTTTAATTTTGTTCGAGAGAAAATAATGAATAGTTAAGAAATTTTTATCATCAATGTGACAAAATTTGAATTATATAATAAGAAAAAATAAATTATGTTAGATTCAATTGGTGAAATGAAACGCTCTAGTTCAATTACTGTCATTTTATAAGGAGTCTTGTGAACCGGAGCTGCCTCCGGGGCTATATTCAGGTCTGCGTCCAAACGTACCATCACCTTAGACTGATTGAATATATATGTCTTTCTGGGATTTGTTATATTTATGAGGTAGGCCCCTCCTTAAAAGTAATATTAAATTTCAAGAGATAGATACATATATACATGGTCTAAGTCCATCCTACCATAGCCTCCATACTTATGGATACATGACTCGATTCCCACGTCATGATTTGTGTGAATTCGTTAGTTCATCAAAACATAAAGAGAATGATAAGAAAAACAAAAACAAAAAAGTTTTCGGGCTTCCGAATCTCCGATTCCGTTCTTGTCTTTTTTCTACACCGTGATTTATGCAATGATTTTAAAGAATTTTTGTTTATTTTTTAAGAAATTCATAATTTTCGTTTATTCATACTATATTACAACTTACACAAAATAATAAATAAAAATTTTATTTAATACATATTAATATATTAATATATAATAAAAATAATAAATACTTATATAAAAAAAAAAATTTGGATGCGGTGTGGGGGATGGGACTGGCCCCGCTGGGCCATACCACCCCCGTCAGATCTTGTCCTGCACGGCGGAGCGGACGTGCCCACCCCTACAGTACCAACTTTCACATGGCCAATGGGCCATGTATTCTTCCTTGACTTTGTTTTTCATACAGTACTTGGTCTTTTTCACACCGTGATTTATGCAACGATTTTAAACATTTTTCCTTCGTTCTCTTGAAAATCCATACCCGGTTTTTCTTTTTTCTTTTTTTGTCTCTTTCTTCAACTTACTGCCAGCTTTTACATGGCCCATGGGCTATGTATTCATACTCGACTCTCTTTCTTTTTTCTTACTTTATTTTTCTTTTTCTTTTAATTCCTCTCATTTGTAATTTATTTTTTGATTTTGAAAATTAATATTAAGACATTTTATTTTACTGTACAGGTTAACAGTTTTATATACAAGCTGCGAAGGTCATAATTAGATAAATCAGGTTTTATATGTTCTATGTTAATATTTATTTTATTCTAAAATATTAATAGGCATAGCAAGATTTAGATAATATATATTAAATACTGTTATTTTCTACTAAAAAATATGCATGATCTGGATATGAGATACTTAGAAAAACAAAAGGGAAGAATAGAAAAAAATTGATTGAATCCAAAAAGGATATTTAAATAAATTTGTTACCAATAGTAAATAAAATAAAATAAAAAATTTAGGTGATATATTTATAGATGATCAAGAAATATATCGAAAAGGACCAAAAGATAAAAAAATAAATAAAAAATAATAATATTAGATACAATCATGTGTTGTGTAAGTATCATGCATTCATTTAACAAAAAAAATTATTTAATAAAAAATTAATTTTTTATATAAATTTTATATTTACTCATTACTTTTAAAAAAAAAATACGCGACTAATTAAAGACAGATGACAAGCTGTCATGACCTGGACAATATATTTTTTATAATCTTATAATTTAGATATTTTGAAAGATTCGAAAAGAATAGATAATATGTAGTTCATGACATTGAATATTAGTACTCATAAATAATATGAATTTCAAGATTAAATATAGTGTGGTCAATCCATAAATATATTATATCTATCTCGATTAAAGTTATAGAAAATCGGCCTTAAGTAACAAATCTCTGTTTTCTGTACCTCGTTTGTAGATTTCTTAATATTCAACGGGGAATTTAATGGATAATGCAACATCGTTATAAGTGAATTAGAGTGAGATGAATGTCTTGTATATATTAATCCTTTTTGGTAAAGCAACTCCTGAAAATCGTTTCTTTAATTATTATACTTGCTATTTATTAGATGGAGTTCTTATCAGATTACTGTAGCAATTAGATTGTTGACACGAGATAAAAACGTACATGAGATAGATTTTTTAAATACGAATTATGTTCTATAGTACTACCCTACCTACATCTCATACTTCATATCACTTAATGAACGTGACATTATTTATAAATTTTTATATGAATATTTAAAATAAAATAGTGGCCGGATAATGTCGCTTCATTATAATTAGATAAATCGAATCATATTGCTATAATATATAGCCTTGTCGTCTCAATAGTAATGTCATCCATTTAAATTTATAATTTCGAGTATTATGAATTTGTATGTATAGTCTTTGTTATTGGTTGCAGTTTTTCTCTTCTTTTCTTGTATTTTGTTTTCTCCCTTCCATTGGTTCTTATTTGATATACCTTCCATGCATGAGATCTCTTCGTCAAATTTTGGGTACTAGTTTTTTGACTTTACCCTTGTTCAACGGGGGATTTAATGGATAATGCAACATCATTATAATTGAATTAGAGTGAGATGAATGTCTTGTATATATTAATCCTTTTTGGTAAATCTACTCCTGAAAATCGTTTCTTTAATTATTATAGTACTTGCTATTCACAAAGAAGATCATGATAGGAGAGGGTTGCCTTGGGGCCGAGGAGTCTCCGATGCTTAAGTTAGTGAATGCTTTCTTGGAAGTTTGTAAATAATGAGTGAGAGTGTAGAGAGTTTCATCGTACCTGGAGATTGCTATTTATATTGGTAGTCAGGGGCGAACATATCATACCTGCTCCTATGGGGCCCACGTCCTGGCTTACTGTTCCTTTTGCCAGTGTCTTTAATGCGGCATTCCTCAGCGACGGCACCATTCATGTGGCGTATGGCTTCCTGATTGTTTTTACCTTGAATTTCCCATCTGCCATCCATTCATGCTCCTGTGTCAGAAGATCAATGGCTCTTCCGCTCTTCCCACTTCGCTGAGTTCAATTTCCCAAGAGTGGGTGCAGCCAAGCTGCGTCAGATCGGCCCGTCCCATCAATTCCTTCGTCACTTTCCTTAGCTTGTAAGTTGGCATCTTTTGTGAGGGCCCTGGGCTCTTTAACTGCTACAGTTTGGGCTTGTTACTTTAGGCCGAGCGTCTACTAGGCCTCTATAAAGGGAAAAGTCTCCTTACAGTTACCCCGCCAATTCCTATCACACAGGTTTGATGGGAATTCTTTTCTTTCTTTCTGCGGCCTCGAAGCCTTGTTCTTCTCGGGAGAGAACCGAGAACTCCTGGACGCATGTGCCTAGTCATTTCTGAGTGGTCCTTTTGTTTTTTTTTTCAATTTTTGGCAATGGTTCATCTTCATCTTTATGGCCATGCCTCGTTGGTTCATATTAAATGGCATCTCTTCAATCTCTTTCTCATTATTCGCATCAAGTGGTTACATATTCCTTACGTTGCGTCACTGGACATGCACTGTGGGAATCGCATCGGTCGTGGGATTCTAGTGATGCGTGGGGCACGTGTGTTACTTCTGCCTCGAGATACGAACCTTTTCTTTTTCCTATATATGGTCCCTCCTCCATTCGTGATTAACCATTCTGCCTCCTTTGTCTTTCTGAACTTCTTGTGCTCCTTCTTCCTTGACAATTCTTTGTTCTATCATCTTTGATCTTCAAGTCCTTTTTCCTCATAGTTGACCAATGGCTCCCAAGAAAACCCAACACCTTCCTCGCCCGTTGATTCTCTTGTCCCTCCATGGCATGATGATGACATTTCAAAGGAGTTTGCTGGCCACCGGTGGCGCTTGAAGTTGAAATCGGGTGAGCTGGAGTCGCTGAGGGAGACCTACGGGATTACTCATGTTGTTGAACTCAAGGTGCCACTTCCTAACGAGGGGGTAATAGATTCTAAGGGCTTTGCCTCCAAGGTGGTAGTGTATCTTGCCATGTTTTCTGGTGGCCTCTGGCTGCCCTTCTGCTATCCTGTACGTGAGGTTATGGATTTACTTCAGTTGGTGCCCGTGCCCGCCCAGCTCACTCTTGGCGCGTGGAGGATCCTCGTATATTACTACATTATTTGGCGTCGTGCTTTGGAAGTGGCCAAGGCGGATTACTCGGACCTTATGATGCTTGAGTTCCTCCTCACACACAAACTTCGAAGGCAACCTCGCCACCTTTGTAGCTTCAAACCACTCCTACCGTTGGTTTAGGTGGAGGTGCAATACAGCTAGGCCAGGAGCTGGGGGTGTCAATTCTTCTTCCTATCCGGTAAAGGATGTGAGTTCCCCGTGGGCTAGGCCAACCATCACGCATTCCCCGTCTGTGCCATATGGGGTGCCGTAGGTGACAGCGAAGGCTTCCACCTTACCCCGACCCCGAAAAAGGCTTTGAGGATTACAGTAGTTTGTGCTTGGGTGGGTGCTCATCCGGACAAGGTCCTGTTGGAGGCTCTACTAGCAGAGGAAAGCCTTCATCGATACTTGGCTCCTCTTAACAACATGCGTTCTAATGTGGCCTTTCCACTGAGGGAAGTTGAACCTCAAGTTCGAAGCAGCCCTCCGAGTCTGCCAATTGAGGGGAGAATGAAGAAGCCCTGGGTGCCATCTCCCATCAGGGCCAACTCTGATGACTTCCTAATCCCCTCAGGGGGCCTTTCTTTGGAGATTCTCATTATTCGGCAGGAGTTGTCTAGGCCGTGGGGACAAATGGTGACCACGGATCTTCCTCGCAATGTGTGGCCAGCCCGGGAAGCTGCAAGAGCTATTGGAGCTGTCCTTGTGAATTCGTTGAGCCCTCTAGGTGTGGGCGAGTCTTCTGCTGCCCCTCTACTGGAGGTGCACCATGCCATGGTCGATATCTATTCCACTACCGACAAGGTGGTGGGGGTTGAAGATGGCTCGAAGGAGGTGATTGATGTGGTCTCGACGGACCGAAAGATCGACGCTTTCAGAGAGTTGTGAGGACCGCATTCGCAAGACTGACGGTCGGCTTAAGAAGCTCTTTGCTGAGGTAAGTTCCCTTTCATAAGCTTCCTGTGCCCTCTGTTGGCTTTTTATCGACTTTAACTTGGTGTTCATTGCAGAGCTTAAAGTGCTTGGCCGCAGCCATTGTGGATAGCTGAGAGGAAGTGGTGAGCGAGAATAGGGCACTTCGCTCACTCACCCGGCTGGCCTTGCGCTGTGCAGCGGAGGAAAGGGAAAAGAGAGAGGAAGCTGAGGCAGCCCTAGCTGACACATCGAAGTCCTGTAATGAGGCTGCCCTCTTTCGCCTTGATGTGGCGCGGGTTTCCTAGGTCAAAGAAGGGCTAGAAAAATCCCTCGACGACAGCTAGCAAGAGCTCGATTGGTTGCGGGCCGACCTCTCTCGACTGCGCGGATAGTAGGAGACTGGGGAGTGCCAATACAAGTGGATGTCTGGATAATTTAACCAACTCTCCATGTCCCTGATAAGGAAGAGGAATGCCCTGAATGACAAGTGAAAGCGGAGGAAGGTCTTGAAGGTCGAGGTAGACAAGGCTAGACGCGCTTTGGAGGTTGGAGATGCTATTGTCAAAGTTTTGTGGAGGAGTTGTTGTATGTCCGGGGAGTCCGCAATGACGCCTGGTACTTTGGTTATATCGATGGTATGGAAAGGATGAAGGCTTACATCCTTTAGAACCCTCGGTGCGACTTAAGATCCCTAGGAGTGCAGGAGGTTCCCTCGGATGAGACATCCTGAGCCCGGTCAGCTCTCCTTGGGAGGGATATGATCCTGAGGGCCCTCAAGGGCAACTCCGCTGGTGATAATCCTACTCACTGACTATGGACTCTCCTCGGCCATCGGTTGTATGCCTCTTCTTGTTCTTTTCTGCAATTGTTGTGAGGCTCAGGCACTGATCCCCTTCTCTTCCAAAGCTCAACCTCGCTGTCGGCCTTCATCTTCACACACTCTAGCACACAATGCTTCTTCCCGCAATCTTGGACCGCCCTATTGTCTTTATCTCGCCTTCCTGTCTTCAGCTCCTCCAACAGTTTCTTATACCTCTCCGCAGTCAGCGCGAGGCCCCTAGAGGTTGCCGCCACCGCACGGCTCGCGCGGTTGCCTCATTGCATCCCTATTGATTTTCTTAGAGGTAACCTCGAGCATTATCAGCACATCGTAGTGATAGAGATCTCTGTCGGCAGTTGCTGATGGGGCATAATTTGCTCGGACTCTACTTATGCTCTTGAGACCCAGTATTAGTCAGTTTATCCTACTTATGGTTTTATGTTATGGTTTGCTGCTTCTTGTTGTAACTTGTTTATTGTAAGCTTGTTGCCTTATGTTGTGACTTGTCGCTTTCCATTGTAACTTGTTTATTGTAAGCTTGTCGCCTTATGTTGTGATTTGTCACTTTCTGTTGTAACTTGTTTATTAATAAAATTCCTTTATGCTTGCGGTGCTAGTTTTGAATGTTCTTCCTTTGTGCTTTCTCCCTTTTCTCTTTTTGGCCGGGGGGGACAGAGGGAATTATAGGGGGTCCGCGTTAGCCTGGGGGATTGTCATCTTCCCGAGCTTTATGGTTCACCCTGCCAGTGCTGAACCCCTTGATCCCCTATGACCCCACTGGCCGTCAGCTCTCTGCTTGTAATGTCCTTACTAGTTAGTTGCCTTCTTGGTGCCCTTCATGACATTCTGTCATTAGTCTTTAGAATGTGTTATATCCCGCCTATTCCTTTCCTTTTGTATTCTGTGTTGCTGAGTTCTAGGCCCTTTGGCCTGTGGTGATATGTGCTTGTCACCTCTCATTGTGGTGCTGATGTCTTCGTTCCTAGGTGTGATGTTTGGGTGGTCGATGGACCGGGCCAGCACTCCATCAGGGAGAGGCCGGGATGCTTCAAGCCATCCCTCCTCTCTGGTTTCCCCAAGGAGGTAACTCTAGCAAGGGTGTGGCTACCTCTCTCAATTGTTGAGATAGGGGTGGGGTAAGTTTTCGGGCAGCCTTGGGGCTATACCCGTTCTCTATCACAGGGGGACAGGGCGGCTATTGGCTCAACCCTTCCCCTTGGTCTACGGGGAGGTAAGTTGTTCAAGCAGTCCAAGATTGAACCCGCTCCCGCCCATTGACATTGCCCATTTAGTCCCTGTCTGAAACATAAGCATGTTATCGTGATTTTATCCTTAGCTTCATGAGAGATTAGACTTTGCAAACCTGGGCCCTTCAACCTGCAATAAGACGTGCTTGTCACTTCTCGTTGTGGTCCTAATGTTCGGACAGTAGATGGACTAGGCCCACACTTTGTTGGGAGGGGTCAAGATCCCTCAAGCCACCCAGCCTTTCTAGTTCCCCCAAGGAGGTAATTCGGGCAGCGATGCAGCTGCTCGGCTCCTTCGCCATGATAGGGGTCGGAGTAAATTGTCGGGCAGTCGCGGTGCTGTATCCACTCTCCACCTCAGGGAGACAAGGTGGCCATCGGATCAACCATTCTCCTTGGTCCATGGAGAGGTATGTCATTCGGGCATTTTGTTACTGTACCAGCTCTCCAACCCGTCTCCTTGGTTTGCGGGAAGGTAGGTCATTCAGGCAGTCTGTAGCTAGACCTGCTCTCACCTGTTGACACTCACGAGGAAGGTAAGTCTTCGTCTTTGAGTGGCTGATGACTCCTTGCACTCCGTCAAGGAGGGCTGGGATGCCTTAAGCCAAACCCCCTATTTAGCCCCTAAGGAGGTAATTCGGATAGCGATGCGGCTGGTCTTCTCCTTCACCGCAATAGGGGTCGGGGTAAGTCTTCGGGTAGCCTTGGGGCTGGACCCCCTCTCCATCGTGAGAGGGATTAGGCAGCCTTTGGCTCGACCCATCTCTTTGTTCCTTGCAGAAGGTAGGTTGTTTGGGTAGTCTGTAACTATACCTACTCTCACCATTTGACATCGTAGGGAAGAGTAAGCTTTGGGTCAGGCCGGTGCTAATCCCACAATTCATCGTAGCAGAGGTCGAGATAAGTTGTTCTTGTCCGCTCCTTTGCCACAATGGGGATTGGGGTAAGATCTTCGGGTCGCCGGGGGGGCTAGACCCTCTTTCCCAGATGAGGAGGTTGAGCCTCCCATTCACCTATCATCCTTCGTGGAGAGGTAAGTGGTTTGGGCAGTTTGTTACTGGACCTGCTCCCTCTCGTTGACATCGCAGGAAATTGTAAGTTTGGGTTAGGCTGTTGCTGATCCCACTCTTCATCGTGGTGGAGGTCTGGGTAAGTTTTCGGGTATCCGACTAGACCCGCTCTCCATCATGGGAGGGATAGGGTGGCCTTTGGCTCAACCTGCCCCTTGGGCCCCGTGGGAGGTACGTTGTTTGGGCAGTTTGTAATTGGACCCGCTCCTGCCTGTTGACACTCACAAGGATGGTAAGTTTGTCATCAGATGGCCGATGGCCAACCCGCACTCCTCCGCGAGAAGGAAAAAGTAGGCTTTGGCATGACTCACCCCCTTTGGAGAGGTAAGTAGTCGATAGAGATTATGCTAATGGAGATTTTGTTGATGGAGATTACGTTGATGGAGATTATGTTATGTTCCTGAAATTCGACATCATAACACACACCTCTTTCATTAGGATTCGCAATGTTTTCATGAAAACACAAACTTACCATAACTAAGTCAGTTTTAACAATAAAATTTTCACAGGTGCTCAGCATTCCAGGGATGCGGAGTCTTGAAGTCTGTAGGAGTTCGGATGATTGGTGGCGGTGCCTACATATGGGCCTTCCCACCAGGGACCCAACATTCCTTCATCTCGTATTATTGTTCCCGTTTCTTTGAGCACCATGTCTCCAACTGCAAATGCTCTCAGACACACTCGTTTGTTGAAGCACCGTTCTACCCTTCTGTTGTTGGCGGCAACCCTTATCTCGACCTCCAACCTGACTTCTTCCAACAGGTCAAGCTGCTCTTCAAACCTCCTGTCCTTGGAATTCTAATCGAAATGTTGTACTATGTACGTGGCGATCCCGATCTCTACTGTTGGCATTACTTCGTGACCATACGCAAGCGTGAAAGGAATTTCTCCTGTCGGTGTCTTTACCGTGACTCAATATGCCCACAGCATGTCGGGAAGTTACTCTGCCCAAGTGCCCTTCTGATCATCAAGCGCTGCTTGAGCATTCCCATCAGTGTCTTATTGGTGGCTTCTACTACGCCATTAGACTGGGGGTAACGGAACTCAATCCCCAACCCCCGGCACCAGTTATGGTAATGTTCAGAATCCAACTATCTCTCGTTATCTGATATGATGGTGCGCTGGATGCCAAAGCGGTAGACCACTGTTTGCCATGATGGTCGCTAGGGCTTCAGGCTCAACCCACTTGGGGGAAGCAGCCAGACCATATCAATTCCCCATTGGCGAAGGGCCATGGCAAGGTAATAGACATTAGCTTTTCTAGCAAGTAGTGGGGCACCTTGGCATACTCTTGACACTTTCAACATTTTCGTGCGTACTCCTCTGCATCTCGCAGGGCATGGGGTCAGTAGTATCCCACCCTCATCGCCTCTCCTGCCAAGGCCCTTGCTCCCGAATGATTACTGCAAATTCCCTCATGTATTTCTGCCAACCAGTAATGGGCTTCCTCTTGGGAGATGCACCTCAAGGGAGGCACCACATCTCCTCTCCGATACAGGACTCCTTTGATCAATGTGTACTTTGCCGCTCGGCTTATAACCTTCCGGGCTTCTTGTCTACGTTGAGTAATTCGCTACTGTCCAAATACTTGAGGGTGTCCCTTGCCCAGTCGAGGGCTTTAAGTTGTATTTCCATCAACTCAATGCCTTCCATAGGCACTTCAACGGTTTGAGTCACCACTTGTTCTAGTATAGGGAAGCCTTTCTATCTGGACGCCACACAAGTGTGGCGCCCTCAGCCCCCGCTTGGGATTGGACAGTAACTGAAATGTCAGGACATGTAACACAAGGCTACACACCCATCGTACATGATAGATAACATGATGTGCACCAAAGTACACTAACAGTATGCAATAACATAGCAGCGGAAAAATAGTAAAAGTCAAGTATTCAAGTGATAAGCAATTACAAAGCACATGACACCGTACTAACAAAATACCCAACATTGTCCAAAACCATAAACATGTATCATAAAGATATAGCATCCCAAAAGCATAGAGTAAAGTTTAATCTCCCAAAACACAGGACCTCCTCAAAACATTGTTCCTCAAAAGTTGAGGTCTATACCATAAGTTCTGAGGTCTATACCATAAGTTCTTTCTCTTTTTTCTTTTTTCTTTTTTCTTACGCAAAATAACTTAGGTTCCCCTGTTCTTTAAGAGGGCATGGGCTTCACACGCTTCTCTAAGGTCCTATATTTGTCCCGATTGTTACGCATTCTGAATTACAAAATAAACTCAAGTATTCTGGAGATCTCCAGGTCGATGGCCTCGAATCGCTCCAGGATGGAGGGCTCAGATCGACTTGTAGCCATCTTAGGCACAATCCTCTCCGTAGGAGGAGGTGCCATTCTTTTCCTCTTTGTCTTGAGTGTCGTTTTCTATTCCTGTAACAACTTCTACCATTCCGGTTGGGGAATAGTAGTGGAAACTACCAAAATGAGATTTCGAGAAATCTTAGCAAGTGATCACACAACAAGCAATAGTTAGCACAAGCGTACCAGAGGTATATCATGAAATGCGTGCATGGACATGTACTTGACACATTACTGGACCATTTTCAAAAGACTTACAACAGAGACTTTAACTTTTCAGAGAGACTTCTTCACTTTCTTATTCACGTGATTTTAATCTGAACTTTCCTTATCAGAACATATCACATGATCTGCATCGAGTGATCCATATCATACCACAACATTTTCATCAAGTGATCCTTATCTTATGAGCTCTTATCTTTATTCAGAGGGTGGACACAACACGGTTCCCTTTTGCACCGCATGTTCCTGCTAGTTATCGCACCATCAACGGTCCGTGCACCATGATGAATACGTCATAAACAAAGATTAATATTAACTCGACCTTTCTTCGTTAGGTTACTTGCTTTATGCACCCACTAGCGTTAGGCGCTTCCTCGCTCCGGCATTCTTTGAAAATAATCCATCTGAGACTCGTTGATGATACTTTGTTGACCCAGGGGTTACCACTCTATTCTTAAGCACTCCATAGTGGACGAAAGAGTTCCACTAGGACATTGCCCCGTCCTAACACTTGGGGTCATGATAAAACTTTTAAACCCATTTCTTTGTAAACATTTTTTTAAAACACTTTTGCCCAAATGCATGTGACATGAGACTTAAGACATGCGTACTTATACTTGACATATGATATATGAAATGTTGTGCATGAAATAGTCTTCCTAGGTTCCTTTCCTTTTGTCCCTTGATTCTTCTTGAAGGTTTCTAGCATGTTGACAAGTGGCAAATTCTCTAGGGTAGGCGTGTAAGTCACCTCTTGGTGTTTTTCCTACACTTCTCTCTCCCCCTTGTCCCACTATCAAGGCCAGATTCATAGTGCATCACATGCATGACACATAGCACTAGTGACTAAGATTTGGGTCATGGACCTAAAGCCATCGGGCCTGGGTTTCTAAATGGAGCCAAAAAATACGTGGCATTCTAGGGTTACTCCCCTCTTGGGCTCAAGTTGTTAATTCAAAGACTCTAAGGCCTTCCAAAATAACTAAAGCTCATAAAATGCCATGGAAACTAAGAATAAAATCTATGGGCCATGTTAGGGAAGCTCGGGTCATCACATCCTCCTCTGCTTAGAAAAAGATTTCGTCCTCAAAATCGGCACTACAACCATCAATCGAAATATTCGTAAGAAGAAATACTGAGCTGCTACCTCTTCCATATGCTATCGTAGGCTTCTCGGATGATGTTGATGATGAGGGTACTTCATTTGCCTCTTTTGTCACCGAATCTTGTGAAAAGTAGAATATTGCTTCCAGGTCGTAATCAAAGTACATATTGACCCGCATGTCATTCAACCTATGCTCTATCTCGAGCTCCGTATCCTCGATTGGTTGACGTTCTTCATGGAAAAGAATACGACCCATAGATGTGTCCTAGGTCTCACAGGGTATAAAGCTACTCGCGCGTTATTCAACTGTGCGACTCGATTATGCTACTGGATCAAAATTACGTAAATTTCTTCTTTCTGCTTCCTTCGAGCTACACCACGCTACAACTCCTCATGTGGTAATGCTCGTCGAAATTGAAGCCTTTCTCGAGAATCCGCATCCATCACATGGGTGCGATGATGCTCAAATATCTCCATCTGTCTAGATTGTTCTGCTATCACCTGTTGCTTTCTACTGAGGCGATCTCTTATACGATGTTCTCTTTGTTCTCTCAATTGCACCACTGAAGAAATAGACATACATGGGGTTGGTAGGTGTACACAAGGTTACCACGCTTAAACTAACCAATAGGGAACAGACAAATTTCACATAGAACAAAACATTCACACATATATGTATAAAAAAATTTCAGGCATACATCAAGAGTTGTAAGATACAAACAAATGAGGGTATTCACTTCTCAATGTATCCTCCCGTTCCCAAGTTGTTTCTTCAAAATCTTGGTTATTCTATAGTATTTTCACAATAGGTATCTTCCGATTCCTCAACTCTTGTTCCTTGTGATCCACAATCTGCACTGGCCATTCTTTATAAGACAAGTTGGGTTGAAGCGGTATCTCACCAGGCTTCATTACCACTAGCCGTCTTTCTCCAAAACTTTTCTTTAAGGTTGACACATGAAACACATTATGTATTCCCTGCATCTCTGCTGGCAAATCCAATATGTAAGCTACGGGACCAACTCTTTTAATTACCTAATAGGGTCCTACATATCGTGGACTCAACTTTCCCTTTTTACGTATGACTCCTTTCATGGGTGATACTTTGAGATATACCCAATCTCTTACTGTAAACTCCATATTCCTCCGTCGGTTATTGGCATAGCTCTTCTGCCTATTCTAGGCTGCTTTCATTCCTTCTTGAATCATGGTCACTTGTTTTTGAACTTCCTATAAATACTCGGGTCCTATCATTTTTCTTTCACCCACTTCATCCCAATACAACGGGGATCTACATTTTCTTCCGTATAATGCCTCATAGGGTGCCATCTGAATGGTAGCCTGAAAGCTATTATTGTAGGCAAACTCCACCAAAGGTAGGTGACTTTCCCAATCGCCACTTAGTTCCATAACGCATGCTCGCAGCATGTCTTCCAAAGTCTGGATTGTACATTCCATTTGTCCGTCTATCTAGATATGCGCTGCTAAAATCCAGACGAGTGCCTAACAGCTTTTGCAAGCTCTGTCAAAGTCACGAAGTAAAACAGGTATCTCGGTCCAATACTATGGCCTTAGGTACTTCATGCAGTCGGACAATTTCCTTAACATAAACTCGAGAGAGTTTTTCCATAGAATCTATGTTAGCTATGAGTAGAAAATGTGCACTCTTAGTCAATCGGTCGACAATAACCCATATCGAATTCTTTCCTAACAACGTCCTTGGCAAACCTATTATGAAATCCATTGACACATCTTCCCATTTCCACTCTGGGATAGGCAATGATTTTAGTCCACCTGTTGGCCTCTGATGTTCAGTTTTTATCAATTGACAAACAGAACATTTTGCCATGAGCTCAGCAACTTCCTTCTTAATTTCATCCCACCAAAATTGACCTTTCAAATCTTGATATATCTTTGTACTGCCAGGGGGCGCTTTGTAAAGGGTGCAATGAGCCTTCCTTAGTATCTTTTCCTTCAGCTTGGCAATGTTAGGAATCACGTTCCTCTTCTTATAAAATAGCATCTCATTCCTTCCAATAGAGAAATATTGTGGTCCTTCTGATTTCAGAATCTTCTGCCGGAGCTTCTCCAGTTTGTCATCATTTCGCCGACTTTCCAGAACTTCTTCTTCAATCACGGATATAAACTCTTGTACTACTACAAAAATAGCATCCCGTGGTGGATCTCCAACCATCAAATTCCTTAATCTTGCTAAAACAGATGTCAAGTCTACCTGAGCTTTGTGGCTAAGTATGTCAGCTACAATGTTAGCCTTGCCGAGATGATGTTTGATCTCACACTGATAATCACTAATGGTTTCCACCCATCGCTGTTGCCTCATTCAAATTTTTTTCTGACTGAACAAGTACTTGAGACTTTTGTGGTCCGTGTACACTTCGCATTTCTCCCTGTACAAATAGTGCCTCCAAATCTTTAGTGCAAAAACTACCGTTATTAACTTCAAGTTGTGGGTAGGATAATTATGCTCATGATCCTTGAGCTGTCGTGAAGCATAAGCGACAACTCTTCCTTCTTGCATTAGAATGCATCCCAAACCCATCTTAGAGGCATCACAGTAAAGCACGTAGGGCTTGTGAGGTTATGGTAATGCCAATACTGAGGCCGAAGTCAACCTCTTCTGCAACTATTGAATACTCTTCTCACATTGCTTAGTCCAGACATATCTAGCATTCTTCCTTGTTAATGCTGTTAAAGGATTAGAAAGTCTAGAAAACCCTTATACAAACCTTCGGTAGTATCCTGCTAAGCTGAGGAAAGTACGTACTTCATGGGCATTAGTTGGCCTTTGCCATTTTGTTATAGCGTTAATCTTAGCAGGGTTCACTGCCACTCCTTTTCTAGAAATGACATGTCCTAAAAATTTCACTTCTTGGAGCCAAAACTCACACTTACTAAGTTTGGTATAAAGCTGATGTTCTTGCAGTGGTTCTAGTACAATCCTTAAGTGCCTCTTATGCTCTTCCTCATCATGTGAATGGATCAAAATGTCATATACGAACACCACTACAAAAATGTTCAAGTATTGCCGGAAAATCTGATTCATCAGTTCCATAAATGTTGTAGGGGCATTTGCCAATCCGAAAGGCATAACTAGGAACTCGAAGTTTCCATAGCGAGTTCGAAAAGCGGTCTTAGATATGCCTTACTCCCTTATTCTGAGTTGGTGATATCCGGATTGTAGATCAATCTTTGAGAAAACCACAACTCCTTGCAATTGATCTAACAGATCGTCTATCCTTGGCAAGGGATATTTATTATTGACAGCCATCTTGTTCAAATCCCTATAATCGATACACATCTTGAGAGTCTCATCCTTCTTTTTGACAAACAAAACTGGTGCTCCCCATGGCAATGAGCTAGGTCAAATAAAACCCTTCGCTAGAAGTTCTTTGATTTGCACCTTAAGCTCTTTCAACTTTGATGGGGCCATTCGATAGGGTGCCTTATGCACTAGGGTTGTGGCCAGTTCAAGCTCAATTGCAAATTCTGTCTCTCAATTCGGGGGTAATCCATGTAGTTCATCGTAAAAAACCATAGGAAAATCCTCAATCACAGGAATTCCTTGGATTTATTTAGGTTCTTCTGTTATGTTTGTCATCATCACTAGATAAACGATGTCCCCATTCATCAAACTCTTCTTGACTTGTTCAGGCATTACCACGGATGGATCAAGCCGAATAGCCTCACCCATATAACAGATCCTTTCTTGAGCAGGTAGATCGAATACCACTTCCCGCCTTTGACAGTCTATCTTGGCATAATGCCTAGACAACCAGTTCATTCCTAGGATTAGGTTGAATTCCATCAAATGGAAGACAATCAAATATGCGGTCAAAACTAAGTTTGTGATTTCCAACGGGCCATTCTTAACTACACTTGTGCAACCAATTACTTTCCCGTCTAGAATAGCTACTAAGACTTTTTGAGACATCGGCTCAGCCTCGAGCTCACACGATCGCACGCATCTACTAGAGATAAAAGACCTTGATGCCCCGAAATCAAACAAAGCACAGACCACGTACTGCTTCAATCTAACTTTACCTAAAGATGTAACTATAATTACTCAAGATTTCCAAATACAAGCTATCTATAACTTAAGGCAAGGTTTGGAAATATTACCAGTAATTACTCTCGCATCTGCCGTTTCGTCAGCTTCTAGGTCTACCTCTCCTGGCGTAAAAGCATAAACCTTAGCTTTCGCAGCAATCTTGGGTTTAGCGCTTGGCGTTGATGCTCCTCCAGGTGTAATCTGCGGACAATCCTGGATCATATGGCTGATCTGACCACATTTGAAACACGCTCCTGTAGCCTTACGACTTTCTCCATTATGCCTTTTCCTGCATCAGCGACAAGGTGGTGGAGTGGTGGGTGCTGCATTCCCAACTACCACGCCCTTTTCCTTTGCTTGAAGTTACAAGGGCCTTTCGTTTCCCCATACTACCTCTTGGTGAGTAAGGAAATCCTCTTTTCCTATCCACTTGAGCCTGTGCAATTAGTCTCCATTACTCCGCCTCTGCTATCGAAGCTACATTGACCAATTCTTGGAAATTTTCTATTCGTAGACATGCTACTTGGTTTCGGATACAAGGTTGCAAACAGTCCTAGAACTTTCTTGCTTGCATTCTCTCAATACTGATCAAATGATGTGCGACCCTCTCCATCTCCATAAAACGAGTAGCATACTAATCGACCATCATATTCTCTTGGGTAAAACTTGCAAACTCCAAAGCTTTTTGCTGCTTTGTCATTTCTGGAAAGAAACGAATATCGAACTCAGTCTTAAATCGAATCCAGGTGAGTGTAGTCAAATTTCCCAATTCTCAAGCCAAAAGTTTCAGTTTAGTGTCCCCCCAGATTCCAGCTTCTCCTTAAAGCTTGTGACCCGCGCACTGGACCTCTTGCTCTTCCGAGCATCCACTAACTTTAAAAGTTCTTTCTAGATCCATAAACCCTCTTGGCGGTACTTGTCTAGCGTTCTGCCCTTGTTCCATCTGATTATGTACCACCTCAGTGAAGGATATCTAGTCTCTTGATCCCCACCTCTCGGAGATGTGTTCTCGCGTCGGTTTCAAACCATGATTTCTTTCTCCTAAAAATGCACAAAACCAGCGTGGGCCAGTCCTTTCCTTAGAGAAGGATAACCTTTCTTCTCTTGAACTCGCAATCTTACGAGTGTATCTTCTTCTTCCTCTAGATTGAAGCCTATAGCTATAAGATCCAAGCCTACAACTACAGATCTCAAACCTAGTTAAAGGTACCATGCATTTCGAGGACAATGTATGGGTTTACCCAGAGACATAATTGCTCTGATACCATGCTCTCTGTTACCCTCAGCCCTCGCTTGGGATTGGATGGTGACTGAAATGCCGGGACACACCCCTCGTCCATGATAGATAACATGCTATGCACCTAAGTACACTACCAGTATGCAATAACATAGCAGTGAAAAAATAATAAAAGTCGGGTATTCTAAGCAATGCGATAAGCAATTGTAAAGCACATGACACCGTACTAACAAAATATCCCAACATTGTCCAAAACTATAAACATGTATCATAAAGATATAGAATCCCAAAAGCATAGAGTAAAGTTTAATCTCCCAAAACACGGGACCTCCTCAAAACATTGTTCCTCAAAAGTTGAGGTCTAAACCAAAAGTTCCCTTTTTTTTTTCCCTTACACAAAATAACTTAGGTTCCCATTTTCTTTAAGAGGGCTCGGGCTTCACGTCCTTCTCTAAGGTCCTATCTTTGTCCCGATTGTTACGCCATTTGAATTCCACAATGAATTCAAGTATTCCAAAGATCTCCCAGTCGATGGCCTTGAATCGCTCCAAGATAGAGGGCTCAAGCTAACTTGTAACCATCTTAGGCACAATCCTCTCCGGAGGAGGAGGTGTCGTTCTTTTCCTCTTGGACATGGGTGTCATCTTCTATACCTGTAACAACTTCTACCATTCCGGTTGGGGAATGGTAGTGAAAACTACCACAATGAGATTTCGAGAAATCTCAACAAGTAACCACACAACTTACAATAGTTAGCATAAGCATACAAGAGGTATATCATGAAATGCTTGCATGGACATGTACTTGACATATGACCATTTTCAAAAGACTTATAACAGAGACTTTAACTTTTCAGAAAAGACTTCTTCACTTTCTTATTCATGTGATCTTAATCAGAACTTGTCTTTTCAGAACATATCACAAGATTTGCATCGAGTGATCCTTATCATATCACGAGATTTTCATCAAGTGATCCTTATCTTATGAGCTCTTATCCTTGTTAAGAGGGTCGATACAATACGGTTCCCCTTTGCATCACATGTTCCTGCTAGTTACAACACCATCAACAGTCCGTGCACTGTGATGAATACGTCATAAACAGAGATTCATATTAACTCGACCTTAATTCGTCGGGCTACATGCCTTATGCATCCACTAGCATTAGGCGCTTCCTCGCTCCGGCATTCTTGGAAAAGAATATATTCGATGCTCGTCGACGATACTTTGTCGACCCAAAGGTTACAACTCTATTCTTAAGCACTCCAGAGTGGACAAAAGAGTTTTACTAGGACATTCTCACGTCCTAGCACTTGCGGTTGTGATAAAACTTTTAAATCCTTTTCTTTGAAAACACTTTTTGAAAACGCTTTTTCTCAAATGCATGTGACATGAGACTTAGGACATGCATACTTATACTTGACATATGACATATTAAATGTCGTGCATGAAATAACCAAACGTAGCATGTTCAATTCATGGCATGATAACATAAATCATATGAGATATAAAAACACATACATGGAACCATGAAAAAGGGCCTTGGCTGAAACATGTAGATGCAAAAACATGAAAACTTATCACTTGAACATGCTTCTTCTTCATACATCTTTCTTAGAAATCAAGGCATAATGAAACGAAACAAGAAATCATGGTATTTGGCCAAGATCTGAAACTTCCAAAACATGGTATAGCCATATCATCAAACATCACAAATTAACAACAAAGTTTTCCTTAGTACCGAAACATGCTAAGGACATTCTTTCCATTTTCATCTTAAAACCGAATCATACCATTCATGTAATATTCATATTCAAAGATCATATAAGCATATTCAAACAAAAAAACAAGAAATAGCAAATGAAGCAAACATAACAATGAAAGGATTTACACAAATATATACAAGTATTAACCAAGAGTAAGTTGAGTGTATACTTACAAAAATCCACGTAAGGAAATACTAGCAAGCTGTAAATCCGACTGTGCTTCATTAGAACGTGTCAAGAAAATTCCTATTTCGTGTTCTTGAGTGTGTGAGGGTTTCTAGGGCATCACTTGATCTTAAATCATTCGGCCTTTAGGGTTTTTAGGTCAAAACCCCCTTCATTTCACTTATGTAGTAAGGCAAAACTTGAAACAAGAAGAATACACATGGTAATTGGAAACATGGAGGATATACATCCCCCACCATTCAGCTTCAAGGGTTCCTTGAAAATCCTAAAACTTTTTTCCACAAGAACGGGTCAAAGTGTGTGTATTTCACCATTCTTGAAATCCTTATGAGATTCAAACCTGATTTTGAGTTGAGAATGTGACTTTTGCGTGTATGAGACTAGAGAAAACTGGTCCTTACCTTGTCTATTCTTGATGGTGGTGAAATCCTATCTTGAAAAGGAATCCCCTTGTTTGGTTGGAAAGAAAGTGAGAGAAAGTATGAGAATCTTCAAGTGAAGGTGTGAGACGAATGTGGAGAAGATGAGAACACATGCAAAACTCAAAAATTGACAAGAAGAAAAGTCTTGGGTGTGTGGCTCTCTTCCTTTTTATAGAACTTTCCTCAATCTCTCATTGGTTGCTTAAAGTCCATTGCATGTAAGTCAAGTGGCATTTCCCTCTTCCTTCTCCTCTAGCCGAAAATGACCCTTGGTGTTCCCTATCATTGGATTGCATTGGGAAGATAAAAGGCTTGTGGGTGGCGTGTGGGTCTTCCCTTAGCTGAATCCCTCTCTTCCAACTATGCCCCTTTCAATTCTCAACTAAGTGCATTGTACATTAGGGCAAAGAGGTAAAACAACTTCATGTCTCTTCCTTTTCCCAAGAGATAAACTTTGCATAAGTGACACATGGCATAGGCGTGTGCCATGCCCTAGCCATCCACTCCCTCTTCCACTTCCCAAGTTGATGCTTCAACTCCTAGTGCTACTTCCGTAGGTGACTCCTCATGTGCCATTGGTCTAAAGGTACCTTAAGTGACAAGTGGCAAGTGAAGAGGTGCATTGGAAATGTGGTAGCCGAAATTCTGGGGGCATATTTTTCCTTTGATACAAGAGTCCTTTCATCTAATCTTCTAGGAGCTTAGTGGATGCTTGACACTTGGCAAAAATCTGACAAAATTCAACATCTCATGTGCCTCTTTTCAATTTCCCATGCATCTTTTCTAGAAAAACTTCCTCCATCTTCCCTAGGTTTCCCTTTCCAAGAAAATCTATCTTGGAACTTGAAATAAGGCCAGAACTATGGGTTTAGGTGTGTGGGAGTTGGTTGGCCAAAAATTCTTTAGTCTTCCTATGTTCCTTTTGTCTCTTAATTCTTCTAGAATGTTTCTTGCACGTTGACAAGTGGCAAATTCTCTAGGGTAGGCATGTAAGCCACCTCTTGGTGTTTTTCCTACACTTCTCTCTCCCCCTTATCCCACTATAAAGTCCAGATTCATAGTACAACACATGCATGACACATAGCACTAGTAACTAAGATTTGGGTCAGGGGCCTAAAGCCATCGGGCCTGGGTTTCTAAATAGGGTCGAAAATTACAAGGCATTCTAGGGTTACTCCCCTCTTGGGCTCAAGTTGCTAATTCAAAGACTCTAAGGCCTTCCAAAATAACTAAAACTCATAAAATGCCATGGCAACTAAGAATAAAATCTATGGGCCATGCTTAGGCAAGCTCGGGTCATCACAACACGCCAACTTGTTTGCTTTCTGGTTTTCAGCCCTCAGTACTTATTGGATTGGGAAGTACCTGAAATGGGAGCATTCGGTTCTCACCATCGCCAAGTATTTTCCCGACTTTTCGCTCTTCATAGCGAATTCTCCTCGCACCTGGTTGACCACTACCTGGGAGTCGACACATACCTCTACCTCTGCGGTGCCTAAAGCTCTAGCTACCGTCAGCCCCAGCAGTGAAGCTTTGTACTCAGCCTCATTGTTTATGGTTTTGAACGCCAACATGATGGCATAATTGTGCTCCTCTCCCTTGGATGTGACGATATGCACCTCTAAACATGGGTTCGAATCCCATAGATGGTGCCATTGTTAACGTTGTATTTCGTACGCCTTTGGACTAAGTTTCAACAACTCAGGTCTTCAGAGCTATGCTTGCAAAATAGAGAAGATGAAGATAGAAGAGGGCGGCCTTGGAGTCGGTGAGTCTTCGATACTTAAGTTAGTGAATGCTTTCTTGGAAGTTTGTAAATAATGACTGTGAGTGAAGAGAGCCTCATCATACCTAGGGACTGCTATTTATACTGGTAGTCATGGGGGAATAGATCATACCTGCTCCTGTGGAACCCATGTCCTAGCTTACAGTTCCCTTTGCTAGTGTCTTTAATGCGGCGTGCCAATGTGACAACGCCATTAATGTGGCGTATGGCTTCTTGATTGCGTCAGGTCAGCCCGTCCCATCAATTCCTTCGCCACCTTCCTTAGCTTGTAAGTTGGCATCTTTGGAGAGGGTCCTGGGCACTTTAAGGGCTACTGTTTGGGCCTGCTACCTTAGGCCGAGCATCTGTTGGGCCTCTGTAAAGGGAGAAGTCCCCTTACACACATGATTCTTCTATGCTCATAACTGTCTCTAATATTATTCTTTTAAATTTGCCTGGAAAGCCATTTATGGTATTTTTTTCAAAAAGATAGTTAATTTTTTCTTTTAATTTCTTTTTTTCATTGGGCAATTCTTGAGGGACCTGGCCATTTAGCCCAGTTTAACCACTAGCAGTGGTGTAGTCATTAGGTATCAAATAGCCGTCTGAGCTTTTAACTACGGTAGCGAAATATACATGAAGATAAATAGCAATTTAGGCATTTACTTTTTAAGCTTATTTTCTCTCTCTCTGAACAGTCCTTTTTTTTATTTTTTATTATTATCCTGATTTCTCTCGTTCGTTGCGTAAAATTGATCAATGCATTTACAAGTTCTTCACTTTTCTTCCCCTATCCTCCAATCCAAACCCGAATAAAATATGTTTTTAGATTTTATGGAATGGTTTGCATTAGAAATATAAGCAAAAAGTAATAATTTAATTAAAATGAAAGACATAATCGTTACATTATAAAACTATCATTATAAATTAGAATAATTAGAATAAGATAAATTTTATTTGATAAGTAAATATAACTACTAGATATGAAATTTGATTATTTTTTTTAAGATAATATAAAATTTAAAAATAGATAATATTTTATTATTAGATAGATGTTAGATGAATAGTTCAATGTGCAATTAAATTTCAAGTGGGATAGATAGAAGAAAATGTGTGATATAGGCAAAATTTGTGTAATGAGATAGCCAATCCAATGTTAAGTTGTTGACGTTGACGCTCTTAAGGGGATTTGAACCACCGAGCTTAAGGCCTCATGATCCCATAAGGACTAGGGTGGTTGGCAGTTGAGAGCTACAAGTCATTGGCAGAAAGCTTGTTCAATTAATTGCTCCTATTGTATGGTATTATTCTAGGGGTGGGCTCGAATGGAGTCAGAAAGCCCACCACCTAACTCTGACTGGAATTGGAGGTGATTTTGGATTTCGATTCTGACTCCAATCGGACTTAGGCCGGTCCAAGGCTCAATTTCTGTTGACTTTTGGTCCATTTCTAAAAATCTTGTTAAAAATTAAAAAAAAATACTAAAAACCAATATCAGCCCAGTGGGCTTCAATTTTAGCCCATTGCAAAAAAATATAGTAAACAAAACATAGTTATGGCCCATTGCAAAAAAATATTGTAAAAAAAAAACTTAAAAAAAATAAACACAATGAAGAAATTACATACATTACAAAACAGAAGAGGAAAGAATTCACAATTACAATCACAATCACAATCACTAAAAGAGAAAATTACCTACATTACATCCCTGAACAACATTCATAATCACAACTTAAACTAAAAATGCAACATTCCCACAAGACAATCACAACCAAATGCAACATTACACCCATGCACAACAACTCATTACAGATACCTACATTAAAGTCCACCACAATCATAACCAAAAGTCACCAACCTCACCAAAGTTTGAACACCTTACACCCTTGTAAAGTCCACCACCAAAGTCACCAAACATTACACCCCTTTAGTGTCACCAAACTTACTAGTAAACTCCTCAACCAATTAACAATGTCTCGGTTTGAAAAGAAAAAAAAAAGTTATAGTATATCAGAATTAAAAAAAAAAAAAAAAAACTACAATGTATAAAAAACAAAGTTACAATAAATAACTCAAGGCACCAAAATCCTCCAACTCCAAGCATCCTGCATTAATCTCAAAATTTTAAAAAATTAGGCATTACACTACTTTGCCAAATTAAACATACTAACAGTAAAGTCCCTCACATGAAAGTTAATGATCTACCGGATTCCCAGCCATAATGCGTCCATCTCAATCCTACACAATTATTTTGGGGTTCATAGCTAAGTCTCCAAAAACATAAAAATTACAAGTTAAATAATTAAAACAAGAAAAATATCTACTTAGTTATTTAAAAATGAAGGCTAAGCATAAAGTTATAGGACTTAAGTCTATATCTCTTGGCATCGTCATTAGTATCTAGTCCAATAGGTATAGACCTTAGCTAGCTTTGTTTGCAAATGAGGGCCTCCATGGTGCTGAGAGCCAATGAATTTCGATAAGCATCCAACACGCGATCTCTGGTGCTAAACGCTGACTCAGAGGCAACTGTAGTGATTAGAATGACCAACACATCCAAGGCTACTGGAGAAAGGACTAGAAACTTGTTGGAATGAAACTTCCACCAAATTAATATATGAAATGTATCAATAGGAGCCTCGACATCCTCCATAAACTAATATTCAACCTCAGACTTACACTGCATAATATTCCTTGAGGCTCAGATTTGATGATACCTTCGCATCAATTAGATTTAGGAAAATCATATAACACAATTGATTAGATTTAAGAAAATCATATGGCACAATTGATTAGATTTAAGAAAATCATATAGCACAATTAATCCATAATTAATTAGGTATGATATATGATTTAATAATATGAAAAATAAGTAAACCCATTAATTAATTACTAAAAAAATTAATTTGAAGAATAATATGTAAAATAAGTTAACATCTTAATACCACCAAGGTGGTATCCCAATTGGTACGAGCTGGTATTTCATGGCTTCGAGGTTAGGAGTTCGATTCAGGATATAAGTTAAAACCACTTGTGGTAGTAAAGCTTGACTTTTGGGCAATGAGATGAGCTTTGGACTAGCTGGATACCTTGGAGGTGCTGTGGTGACGGGCTCGCCCATGGGGTAGTAGCTATGGCTCAAACCGGACATTCCGCAGCTAGGAATGGCTCTTATTGTCACGCCCAGGGAGGGTTGCTATGCTGGTCGCCCATGCCTCCCCTTTTGTTGAGAAAAAAAAAGTTAACACCTTAGGTTTTTTAATAGAAAACACTATATGTAAAACTAAAAATATTTAAAAGAATAATATTTTTTAAAATGCCTAAAGAACCTAATTCACCTTAATTAATCATATAGCAAAATCGGTTGAAAAAAAAAATACCTGAATTATATAATTATTTGTTGTTTGATATATTCTTGTATCCAAAACTACTGTTGTGTATTACTCTCGTGTCTTGTATGTGCATCAAAATAAACTTTAGACTCGTTCGAGAGTTATCAATCCCATTGAACGGTTGATTGATAACTTTTGAATTATCCAGAATGGATAGTTTGGGATTATAAGATCATTCTCTCAAACTATTCAACTGTATATGTGGCGCCCTCAACCCCCACGTGACACTAGGGTGATGACCACTTGGGTCACACACCCCATCGCCAAGTGCAAGTGTGCACGGACATGCAAATTGTATACAGTTTATAAACGTAGTGGAAAATATAATAAGGCAATCTAAAACTAAGTACCAAAAAATTTAAAATACAGCCCGACAAGAAAGCCTCCATAAAGTCATTACAGTCATCTAGCTGATCAAAATAAGAAAATAAATAGTCCATCCACTACAGCAGAAATAAACTCCAGGTCATCGCCCCTCAGGTGGGGTCGGTCCATCATGCTCAAACCCGTCCTTTGCATCAAAATCTACGGTTCCATGAAACCAAACCATAGCTGGGAATACCACAACATGTATGTTTATATAAACATGTATATTTATATGCTTATATAAACATACATGTTGTAGTCATAAACAACCACTACAACATACATGTTGTAGTCATAAAAGACTTTCCCAAAATACCCATTTAGAGACCTTCCAAGAATAAATGATTTAATAATAGCCACTCACTCTAAAACCCCCAGTTCTACTGAATTTACAACCATTTATTACGGTGTACACCATGGACTCCCCTTGGGACCATCCACATACTCTGGTTCTATTTGTCACACCACGAGTAACGACCGCACGTGTGACTTCATAATTAGAGATGCCTAGCTCCACGCCCAATGCTTAGGTAACCAAACATCCTCTAATGCCTGCCAACAGAGGAGCCACCAAGTTGTATCAAGAGCGTTACCTTCTTGGCCGACCCTGCTGTCACCTGGCGACAGCCCAAGGGACATCACTCAGTTTTACATGCTCCTTAGTGACTAGAGGAGCTATACCGAGATAATGCCCCATCTAGGGTCGGGGTCGTGATACGCACACACCCACACAAAAACTAATTTTCGATGACACAAAAAACCCAGTTTTCAGATTATGCCGAATATCATAGAACATAACAGAGTTGAATAATTCATGGCAAATATTAATAACAATTAATATGCAGATGCATGACAGGCAGTTTATTGGATGGCATGACATAGCACAAAACAGTCAACCACACAACAACACAAAAGTCACAATCTCAACAATTTCACAAATCCCAACCACAAGTGTTTCCCAACTCTCCATCTGGCCTTTGGCCCACATTTCTGACAACAACTACATAAATATATTAACACTTCATAGGGCCCTAGGTCACTTCTTAATTACAACTAGACTGCAACAAAGTTAGTGATGACTCCACATTAGAAAAAATAAGGGTCAATTTGGAGATTTACTTACTACGGGGAAGGAAAATTTCTGGATGATCGATGTCTAAGGTATCTCGTGTGTGCGTACGCATCACTGCGAGATGAAAAATAGTTAGTTAAAATTGATGATGCCTAAAAAAATTAATACGAAAACAGTGGCACACAGCTTAATATGGTAGCGCCAGGATTGGTAAAGCACGACGGCAGTAATGGCAGCTCACGGTGGATAGCGATAGATCCAGGCAGTATGTAGGACTCTAAATTTGGGAATATAATAGGTGGCAGATCTGATGAAATTAAAGGGTGGATGAAGGAAATCTTGTGGCAGAGGGTGGTGGTGCACTGTGGAGTAATGGCTAAAGTGAGCTTTAGCACATGGGCTGGGTGGAATCATGGGAGGATGAAGGTGGACATGGAAAGGGGAGGGCCAGGAGGTGGTTGAACGGCCACCAGAGCATAGCTAGGAGCAATGGCACACGGTGGATGGGGAAGACAAAAGGAGGAGGCTTGAGAGAGGATGAGAGGCTTGGAAGTGAGTTTCGAGTGAGGGGGGCACGGCCTATTTATAGGCCCGTGGGTTGGGGCTCAATGAACGCAGCCGTGGCTAAGATTGGGGGTGCGGGACAGTTGCGAAACCACGAGCATCGCACGCGTGGCACTCGGTGGGTGGTGGGCAGCGGCGGCAAGCCCTTTCCATGGTCGAGGCTATCACGGGTCGTAGAGAGAGAGAGAAAAAAAAAAGAGAGGGAAAGTTGCACTGATTGGGTGGAACCGAAGGTTATGTAGGTGGTGGTGGTGGTGGCTCGTGCTCGACGTACGCGTGGCGAAGGCGTAACAGCGGCTTGGGGTGACGAGGCTCACGAGTTGCAGAAGGAGGAAGAGGAAAAGAAAAAGAAAAGAAAGAAGGAAGAAGAAGAAGAAGAAAAAGAAGAAGAAGAGAAGGGGAGAGGGGCGTGCGGCGCAGGGGAGGAGAAAAAATGTAGGGTTTCCTTTAAATGCCTAAAATGACACCATATAGGGTAGGGGAAAAACCTTTCACCCTCCAAGGCCATTAAAACGATGCTGTTTTGGTGGAGGGATTGGACTCCATGCTAGCTCAGAGGCTGGGCCCATTTTCTTCCCTTGTCAAGCCTAGATTATGCCCTTAGCAGTCCAAAAAAGAAAATAACCCACAAACAACCACTCGGGCTTAGATTTTCTCTAAAAGAAAAAGACTAAATACACAAATTAATTTGGGGCTTCACAGTATATGTTTGCATCTAAGATTATTATTTTGGTAAAGTCATCATCTGTTGTTCTCCGGATATGTAGTTTCGGTGATGGTGCATCGACGTGTTACTCGTCTATGCACACGACCAAACGAGCATATTTGGAGAACTATGTGGAGGTGTTGCTGAAATTTTTGTTTGACGTGATAGATAATAGTTGATAGATTGACGACTATGATCTTGCAATCCCGAAGATAGGACAAACTACTTGGTGAAAGGAAACAATTGAACAATATATTAGATACATGCTTGCTTGTTGATGCACATGTGGTAGTTTATAATAGTATTAGACATTAATAAGAGTTGGATGTGAGTTAGAGATTGCTTAGGTAAGGATTATAATGTATATGCTGAAAGTGTTAAGAAAATCTTGGAGGTCGCATCCTGTACACTTGATAGTGACAGGCGTATTAGATGCCCATGCTGAAAATGAAAGAATTTGCGTTCTCATAAGATAGACTTGGTGAGAGAGCATTTGTTTGTGAAATATACTGACCATTATATTGATTGGGTTTTACATGGCGAACCATATCTAACGTCATTCTAGCCTCCACATGAAGAAGAAGACATCGATGAAAATGTACAGCCAGAGGTTAGCGGTGATGAATGCGATAAGGATATGGAGCAAATTCTGGGTGACATTGGTGCGGGAATGTTTATGGATGAAGGTGATATGGACACATCAAACTCAAATGATACAGGCCATAACACTTTTGCACACTTGTGGAATGATTCATAGTGTGAGTCGTATCCAGGATGCAGAAGGCATAGTAAGTTGTCATTTCCAGTTAGACTACTTCACATAAAATCCATGTGCCGATTATCAATTAAAGTTGTCAATAAGTTACTCGAGCTGTTTAAAAAGGTCTTTCCATCAGAAAATACTTTACCGAGCAACTTCTATGAAGAAAAATAGTTGAAGTGATGACTTGAGTTTGATTACAACGTAATACATGCATGTAAGAATGAATGTCTTATTTTGGTGAGAGAATGAGTAATTGAGTGAGTCTCTCATTTTCCATGAATTAAGATGGACATCTGAGAAGCAGAATGTACCACAAAAAGTCGTACGCCGCTTTCTATTGATGCCTAGATTATAATAGTTATTTATGTCTCGTGCAACGGCTCTAAATATGACATGGCACTTATCATATGTGTGACTTGGGTTGGCAACAGATGGATTTAATCCGTTTGAGAACATGAGTACTAGTCATAGTACTTAGTCAGTTGTACTTATGCCTTATAATCTACTACCATGGAAGTGTATGAAGGATCCATACTTCATGATCAGTTCATTCATTCCAGGTCCAAGATCATCGGAAAATGATATAGATGTACACTTACAATCATTGATTGCAGAATTGAAAAATTTGTGGGAGAATGGGGTCCACACATTTGATTCATCAATAGGCAAGTTATTCAAGATGCATGATACCGTGTTATGGACAATAAATAATTTTCTCGCCTATGAAAACTTGTCAGGTTGGAGTTCTAAGGGGAAAATGGCATGTTCGACTTGTAACAAACATACCCAATCTAAATGGCTTACGTATGGAAGAAAACTATGTTTTATAGGTCATCGTCGATTTTTACCTAGTGACCATAGATGATGTGAGAATTCTAGGATATTTAATGGCACTATTGAATTGGGGCACCCTCCATCATATTTTTCTGGACAAAATGTACTTGCACAATTAGTAGATGTCGGTAGTAATTAATTTGGTAAAAAGCAACGGAAGAGAAAACAAACTATGAATGAGTTGAATTGGACAAATAAGAGTATTTTTTTCAGCTCCTATACTGGTTGACATTAAAATTGTAGCATATTCTCGATTTTATGCATATTGAGAAAAATATATGTGAGTCTATGTTGGAAACTTTGATGTCAATTGAAGGCAAAACGAAGGATACATTAAACTCACGCAAGGAGTTGAAGTGGTTAGGAATAAGACCAGAAATGTACTTGCAACAAAGTGGCTTGTCTATCTACATGTCGATTGGGTGGTATACATTGTCAATGACTGAAAGGGCTACATTTTTTGACTGGCTAATGAAGATTAAATTAATGGACAGTTATACCTTGAACCTAACAAGATGTGTGCGAACAAATGACTATAAAATTACTGGATTAAAAGGTCATTATTGTCATTTATTTTTACAACGTATCTTCCCTATTGGTATTCGTGGGTACTTGACAAGAGATGCTTGCGTCTTTGACTGAGTTGGATGCATTTTTTAAAGACTTATGTGCTAAAACATTGAATGTAGAAACTTTGGATTGTATGGAACGGTAAATTGCTATAACATTGCCTAAGCTGGAGAGCATTTATCCACCTTCATTCTTCGACATCATGGTTCACTTAGTTGTTCTTGTCACGTGAGGCTCGACTTGCAGGATCAGTCTAGTATAGATGGATGTATCCCACTGAATAGTTCCTTAGAAAATTGAAATGCACAGTAGGTAACAGGACCTGCCCAAAAGGGTCAATTGCAGAAACATATATTGACGATGAGTGGCATACATTCTGTTCCAAATACTTCCATGGAGTTGACATGAGTTTTCATCGGCCAGAAACAAACTTTGATGTTGACCAAACAAGACAACGAAATGGGTTTTCTATATTTTTCCAACACGTATGTCCACTTGGAGCAGTATGTGGTTATGATTTGTGTGGAAGAAAGTTCGAGAAAGCTCAGATGTATGTGATAAACAATTGTCCTAAGATAGAGAGCCACTTGAAGTAAGTTGTCATTATTTGTAAATTAATATTGTAATTTCCTTAAAAAAATTATAAGATTATAAATTATTTAGCAATCATCAATTTCAGTGATCATATTAACGTGTTCAAAAAATTAGGAGTAAATGATATAAACCAGAAACACGAAGAGTATTTTCTAAAATGGAATGACGGCTAATGACATTATCGATGCGAGTTTGAATTAACAAAAAATATTATGATTATTTATTTTTATATGTTTATGCTTTTTCCAATATGTAGGTTGTACAAATGTATGTGAGTGATCTAAATAATATATCAGGCGAACTGTGTGCATTGGCACGTGGCCCCTCAAGACACGCTACTCGAAGGAAGTATGCATCACACAATGGATCGAAAATGCTATAGGAAAACACAAAATAGTAGTGTCCTAGTCGACGGAAGTCATGACGGAGAAAATATTGATTTCTACGGTTTATTGTCGATATAATTGGAATGAGATATTCGTGGAAGCTTGTGGTATATTTGCTTAAGTGTGATTTGTGAGATTTAAGCAATCCTCGAAGGAGAGTGCGCAATGATGAATATTTCTTGAGTATTAATACATAAAAAAAAAGGTATGATGATAATCATTTTGTTTTGGCTTCCCAAGCATCTCAATTATTCTACTTAGATGATCTTGAGTTAGGAACTCAATGGTGAGTGGCACAAAGGGTTTCTCCAAGAAATATATATAATATTCTCCCCGAGGCAGAGGCACAAGACGAAGAAGAAGATAATCCTTCTACTCAAGAAGATGATCCTGAAATTGATACAGATGATTGACGAATTTTGTGTTCACGTGACACTTTCTAACAAATCGTTTATGTAATAAATATATCAGTGCTTTGAAATTAAGCCACTGAAGTGGAAGGAAGTTCGCATGCCATCTCCATCTGTTCCTAGCTCTCTGTCTAACTCACCACTAAAGATTAACTTTACAGAATAAGGCAAAAATCTTATAGTCATTTTGCTACAATTAAGATAATTCATATATATTACATCATTTCTAACCATCATTTACTTCATTTCTACAACGAATATTAAATTCTTTGGAGTTAACTGTACAATCTTGTGAAGATCGAGGCTATAACGCCCCGTCCCTAGAGGGTTCGGAGAGTTAACTCATATCACTTAAAATCATTTCCAAATAATACTTTTAAAATAAACTAGAATCTCCATAACATATTAACCTATTTGTTTAATACAGATATCCATGTTCCTATATAAGGACACATTAAAAGTGTCTCATTAATATACATAAACTTTTCCACAAAGACTAGAAATATCCATTACTCAAATACCTTGGCCACATAAAATATCAACACTACCAAAAGATTCTCCAAAAATCCTTGTACCCCAAGACACTTAGGGTGCGTTTGGTTACCAAACTCACCTCAACTCATCTCAACTTATCATTACAATTTTTTCAAATCCCAATACAAAATATAATAAACAATTCAACTTTTCCAAATTTCAAAATAATAATAATATTAAAAAATAATATTCTAACAATATTTTATCATCACAACTCAACTCAACTCAACTCACTTCAACATCCACACACACCCTTAGCCTTCTATGATCAACAAAACTTGTAAGTACTCTCTATTCCTGATTTCTAGCTGTTGCATCAAAAATTATCTGAAACATATTATGGAGATAGGGGTGAGTTATCAACAACTCAGTAAGCAGAGAACATATACTAATATGCAAACATGAGTATTTACAGATTTCAGAATGCAGAACAAAACACTTTTTATTTTCAAAATGCAGAGTTAGAACATGTTTTAAAAAAAATATTAGAGCGAAAGTTCACAATATTCTTATTCAAAAGTCCTTGGCACAGCATAACTGAAACATCATATTAGAACAGAATTCCATGTTTAACCCCCGTGGTAGGGTTGTGCAAACCCCGGCGGCCAACCAAGCAGAAACAGAATGTGAATCTTCCCCTTATCATTCTCGGAGCCCCGAGTGTGCACATAGGAAAGACCACGCAGAAAACCACTTTATTTCCAAAGTGGGTGCACCAAAAACAGAAAAGTTGGTACCAACCCAAACAGAGGCCACAGTTTTACACCCGTGGTAAGGTCAGAACAGAAACAAAATGTCATGCCAGAAGTTTCAGAAATCACATCATATCACATCAGAGTACAGAACATTTTTCAGAACAAAACCGAGTAAGATCACAAAATATAATTTATGCACAAATTTTCATATTCACTCTCTTTTGTATAGTTCAGAAACAGAATGCCAAAACTTTGTTCATGTATACACCAGTCATGACAGAAAGTACTTTATTCTTAAACAGAATTTCATGAGTCATGCAGAACAAATAACTGAGATCATTTCAAATTTCTTTTCATAACAAAACATGCATATTTTTTCAAAATCAACCTCAGTCCATTTTATTTATTTTATGCAATGTCTAGCATAGAAACCCCACTTACCTGAACTCCTTAACTTTTAAAAGAATTTTCCTCAACAAAGCAAAACAAATATTAATTGTCACCTATAAAAATCACGCAATCCCCGTAAATTTTCAATCAATCACGTGTTTCGATAATTAAACCTAAATTGCTAAAAAGAACCTATTTTAAAACCTCAAAACCTAAAATTCTCCTAATTTCTAAAGTACCATCATTTTCTAAAACCATCAATATCCACTTAATTGAATTTGTACCGAATAAGAGGTTTAATCGAACAAGTATTAAAACAATTACGGAACTCAATAAAAAGTAATATTTAAAAATATCTAAAGCACCAACTACGCATTATAAATACTTAGACTACTTTAAAAATCTTAAAAATTACACCATGAAAAACTCCTCTCCTAAAAATAGGTTTACTTCCTTTAGTTAACTATGTTATTAAAATATTTTCTACACAAAAATAATGTTTTATGAGACTTAAAATAAAACTCATTTTAACATAACAAAAAAAATAAATAAATACCTCTCAACCGAAAACATGTATCTGGAAGTATAGGGGTAAAACTGGTAACAGACTCAACTATCAAGTTAACACTTTATATATATATAACATATATATTATGTACGTACATCACTTATAATCATAAAACCAGATACACACACAATGCATGGGAATAACACCCAGTACGCAGCGGCAGGGGCTTACCCCAGGGAAACCAAGGCACGCGTGGAGGGGTAAGGCGCGACGGGGCTAGCTGGAGGAGCTGTGGTGGCACGGCAGGAGACCAGGAGCGCGGCGGAGCTTCCGTCGAGCAGCACTGAGCACGAGAGAATGAGAGGGAGAGGTGAGCCAGAGAGAGGGCGGAAAGAAGCAGATGCTCACCGTGAGGGGTTGCTACGGGCTGGGGTGGTCTGTGGGTGTCTGGTGTCCTTTTCTGTGCAGGTGGTGACAGCTTGTAGCAGCTTGCGTGGTGCGGTGCAGTGCGGTGCAGTGCAGTGGTTTGGTGGATGGATCTCTATTTCGGGTGGCTAAAAACAGGGGAGTTCCGTGGCTTACAGAGGTGGTGTTTACACGGAGAGGTGGTGGCGCACGGCTTGGGTGATGGACTATGAGAGGCGGAGGCACTGGCGTGAACTGTGTTTGGTGGAGTTACGACTCGTGGACTGGTTTTGGGTGTGGCGGTTTACTGGATGCAAGCCGAGCTCTTCGGTTGGTGTTTTACGGAGAAGGTGGTTCTTCGGTGGCTGGCTGTGGTCTGTACTGAGGTTGGGGGGAAACTCAGATGAGTTTAAATGGCTGAAAGCATGAAGAGAGGGCAGCGGCGCTGAGGATGCTTAACACATATATATGATATATAAATAGTAAAGAGATAAGAAACCTAGAGGAGAGGATGGGAACACTGCGTGAAAAAGGAAAATGGACACAAACCGAGCGATGGTGTCTAGAAAACGATTCGACGGACCGGTTTCTTACGTCTAAAAAGAAAAGAAAAGAAGATAAAATAAAATAAAATAACATAACATAACATAAAGTAAATATACTTAGGCCCATGCCTTGGACCCTTAACGAGATTATTGCATGGCTTTTATCTAAATTTTTGGGTCTCTACTCAATTTAAAATAAATACACTTATTCCATAAATTTTCTGATGAACATCCACTTGATTCATTAAAGACTTTAAAACTTAATTATCAAACCTATTTAAAAATTTATATACTGTCAAAAATATCTTAGGTCCAAACTCTCTTCTAAAAATTTTACTCGTAATCCCAAACGATTTTTCATAACTATAACCCAAAATTTTGTAAAGCACCCTGACTGGACTCAGATGTTACAGAGGCACTACTAGAGGCGTGACATTGGAAAAATATCGTAAAGTGGGTAAGATTAAGGTTAACATTCCTGACGAGCATATCGAAAATGAAGGACAACCAGTAGGTTGGCTTGTATCGCATGTGGGTACTCTTACACGAACATATGCACCATTGGCTAGAAGTTCATGGCATAAAATCCCCCAAGATGTGAAAGAACTTATTAAGAAGCATTGTTTGGTAATGTTTATTTGATTTCTAAATTTATTTAATATGTATGCAAAATATAGAACGTGCCAATTATAAATTTTTTTTTGTATATATCTTTTCAAGGATGATTTTGAATTAAATTTTGATCAGAGAGATGATCATAAGACTGTTGATGAGCTTATGTGTAATGCATTCTATAAATATAAGGCGAGCTGTCATGAGCATTATAATAAGTTCGTGAACAAGGACAAGGCACGCCAACATCATTTTTCAGGATTTTCAACCTTTCAATTGGAAAAAACTTTATGACATGTTTGAGGATCCACCTTATAAAGTAAATGATGAATTGTTTTACGAGTCATATTTTATAATTTGTTATTGCTATTATTTATAACTTCTATGCAGGAATGAAGTTCTATAAACAAAAAAATAAATCAAAATTGAAGATTCATCATCATGTAGACTCAAGATCTTTCCATCTCCTTTCTAAGAAATTGGTAACGCCTTAAAAAATATTTCATTGTATATAGTTTGTGTAAGTATGTATTGTAATGACTTTGTATCTCTAAAATATGTGTCTTGTAGCAAGACTCAGATACCAATTACATTCGCAATGAAGAGTGAACTCATTCAGACGCCCTTGAAAATTATGCAAGTATTATTATCTGTTTTACTTAAACATGTTTGAATATTTGTGACAATATTAATTCTTTGTCTTATTTGTAGAAAAAATGGTTGCCCTACATTCTGAATCTTCTTCAGATCAAAATTCATCAACAAGTGATGTGCAAATTTTTACAGAAGATTTGGGTCCACAATCAGAATATTTGAGGGGTTTAGGTCGTTATGTCAAGCCTTCTAGCTCTTTCTCATCTTCCAACAGTTCCTCAAAACAACTCTAGAGCGTTAGAGGAAGCGATGTCTGAGATTGAGGAATTGAGGATAGGGCAGAATGAGTTAGATGCTGAATTGGCCCAACGAGCAGACATAGAGATGCGAATAAAACAACAAGAACAACAACAAAAGGAGTTCATGAGAGAGATGCAACTCCAAGTGTAGATGCTTAAACAACAATTCAGGTCTCCACGCAACTACTTTATTTATTTGTTTCTGTTTCTATGCAATGAACACTAATAGTGTTTTATTTATTTTGTGCGTATTGTACAAATTGGAATGTATTTTTTTAAATATATTATGTATGTGTATTTGGTTTTTTATTATTGCGTAAAAACAATTTGTTATTGTTCAAATGACCAAAAATCGTTCGAATAAAAACAGTCAAACCATCCGAACAATGAAATAGACCATTCGAACGTTCTTCGTAATAGACATTCGAACACCAATCGTAAACCGTTCAAACATAAAAAACGTTTGAATGCTTACTGACGACATCGAATGCATTCAAACATATTTGTCTGTTCAACCACCAAAGTAAACGTTCGAACGGTTTTCCATTTGAACAAATTTTGTTTCAATCGACCATTCATGGAGTATTCGCTTGAACATAATTAACAGTCGAACACTATATTTTTTTCGTTCGACTGTAAATCTAGGACGAAACTAAATCATTCCAAAAAGGAATTTTCGTTTGAATGGTTTCTCACAATTTCGTCCCTAAAGAAATTTTTTGGGATGAAATTGATATCTTAGTCCGAAAATACCTTTTGGGACAATGCTATTGGATCGATCTTGGGACAATTTTTTTTTCGTCCGAAGAAGTATTTTGGGACGAAATCAAAATTTATTGGGAAGAAAATTCTCGTCTGAAAAAACCACTTCTGTTGTAGTGAAAAATAGAGATTCGAAGGGGAAAACAATTGATTTTGGTCTTGAAAGTGATGTACTCCAAGCTTTCGAAATTGAGGTCATATGCGCGAATCCAATATCCGTAACCAAAGTTATGGTCAAAATATCGACACATGTCCAAAACTATCCCAATCAAAGAAAGATCATTGTTTCTTGCTATACTTGCGCTTAACTGTCATCTCAAGATATTTTGGTGCCATCAAAGTGCAATCTGACAGCTCAGAATCATCTGATTCGAATCCTCCTACATCACATTCGCACAGTAGTGCATATAGGAAATTACGTGCACACGATATATCAATGACGTTCGCATGTCGCTCATAACGTTCGAACATAACTCAGCCAACCGGTTTAAATATATTGTAAAAGCATTACATTCGCACGTAAATCCAATAACATTCGAATAAATTTAACATTGTTCATACATATACGTTCGAATGTACTAACTATAAAACCACGATTATTATTGATGTTTGAACATATATTATTAATCATGCGAACGTTGTTTAAATTATATTCCAACTTTAGTGATAGTTTAAAGAAACAATCACTAAAGGTTATCTCTGATGATGGTTTAGTGAGCGTCATAGATTCTAAATCGATATAAAAAATAAAATCTGTTGTAACAGTAGCGTATGTTAATGGTTGAAGTATTGGAAAGTAGTAGTAGTGTTGTTGCTAGTTTGCCCCCTGAGTTTTCCCTTGGTTTTGACCGTTAGCGTATTTTTTAAAAAACGTCAATAGAAAACAAAATAAGTCCTTCATTGAGAGAGGTTAGGGAAGCAGACAAAGAAGTCCTTCATTGATGAATTCCTCACGCTCACACCCGAGATGAATTAGCAGGGTAACTAGAAGAGTTAATATTGGTCTAACCCGAACTAGGGCTCAAGGCCCATCACCCATAAAGGATAACTATTCCAAAGAGTCGTCTAGATCTAATGGCCCTAGCCGCCCTGTTTAATATGAGGGATAAGCCCTCGGGTTATGGGTATGGATAACGCGGTGGTGAGATAATTTCGACACATCAGAGATAAGCCTTATAATGGCGCAGTATTATGCTAAGTTGATTAAATTATGATACTCATCCAATATTTAGCCATTGTGCTAAGTTGGTTACTTTATGGTACTCATCCAATATTCGCCACGCCTATATATAGGGACAACAGGTAATCCTCGAATCATCTAATTGAGCATTTTTGACTTATTATCTTTTACTTATTGCTGACTTAGGTATCAGAGGTGTCACAGGCACACCGTGCACCTACGAAACGATTTGCAAGTTAACGATCGTAACCAATGATGGGATACGTCTTTTACAAATTCATTTAATAATTTGTAAAATTTCGTATATATCATTGTTACATGTGATTTATGTCATGAATAAAATCTTAATTTATTCATTGATGTAGACATGTAACAATTTATGTAATCTAGGCAGTCCGTTAAAACTTGTGATAAAAAGTTCTAAATGGTTTAATTGTCAGAAGTAAAACAATTTTATATATAGTTTACCTAACCAATTAATGTGGCGAACCATCAATTGTTTTTAGGGGGTTAACTTTTCTACGAGATATTTATGTAAAATAAAAGAATATCACAAAATTATAAAACATAACTATACATAAAATTAAATCTCGATAATTTACAAAATAGCATAGAAATAAAATTTTAAAAACTCAATTAATGTCTGTTTCAAATTTTTTAAGACAAAATTTTATAGAATAATGTACATCCATTATTATTTTTGTAGATATGAAATATATAGAAATTGTTTTCTTCATATAAACTATCAAGTGATCTTTTAGAATGTCATCTTTCATTCTTATATCTATGCTATTTTATCAAATTTCATATAAAATTTATCTATTTTGGTATCACATTAAACATAGAATGTTACAATTGAGACCTTAAAAAAACTTTTCCTTGCTCAATAAAATTTAAATGATAAAACATCTCTATTATTTCTCATATAAATCATCAATTTTAAATGATTTTTCTTGTATTTTCACTTTAGATTCTATATTAAGAAATTTAATATTATATAAAAAAAAAATTTGTCGTCAAGGTTAATAATTTATTATTTCTCCTAAACTTGGTTTTAATTTAATTTTAGTGGGGTCACATTCTTGAAAATAGATAATATATAGAAATTATACAAAATCTAAGAGTTAGAAAAAAATTGGAGATAGACATTTCTATATATATTGAAATTTTACAAAATTTTAGAAATCATATGAGAATAAGGAAATTATAATTTTTTTTTTTTTGGGGGGGGGGGAATTCCTATATACATGGAAGTATGAATAAAATTTAGGGGCTATTTTGAATTTTGAAAAAAATTTCGAGTGGCCAATGCCATTAATTTAATGACGAACTCGTTAATAATAAAAATTGGAGAAAGTATATATAATTTCAATAATGAAATGTATTTTTTCTAAAAATGAATAAATCAACAAAGCAATTCATGAACAATAAATTCAAATTCGTTTAAAAAAAATAATTTATGAATATATGAAATAAAACCGAATAATAAGCCAACTCAAGTTAACTCGAATACAGCTCAAGCCGTCTTTTTAAAAGGACTTGCAGCATAGCTACACTGCTATCAAATTCTCATCGTCAAATGAAGAATCCAAATAGTTCAGTGTAATGGGAAAGGTCCAAGAATTGCAAGCTCATTAATTTGTGAGATGATGTTTGGAATAAGGCCAGCCTTGGAATTTGAGACTGATTATAATTAGATGATATGGAAAAAATATATATATATTGCAAAGAAAAATCAACCATGATTTTCAATTAATGGCCATGCTCTCTGCATTGACTAGAGGACCTATAAATCACAGGCACTGGAGTATATTATTCCTGGCTGTCACAATCTCATTATAGTCTAATTAGTGACAGCTCATGACAAGCTTACAAGCTATCATGACTAGAGTAAGATGTTTTTATAATTTTTGACTCGCCATTAATTTATATGAATCTTATCATTAAATACATGAGTGTAGTCCACATATTGTATCTTATATCTGTAAAAAACAGTACTCGAGTAATAAATCACCGTTTACCGTAACTTTATTCCAAAATGTGAATTTATTTACTGGCCAGCAACTTTGCCAAATGGACCCATTGCAACAATAGTAGATCGAGCATTTCGACAGAATCCACCGCCACATTTGCTTGTACTTGACGTGTAAAAGAGGAAAGAATATGACAATTAAGAACCGGCTTTAATTTGCTTGATTTTGTGACAACTGAATTTTTCGATACATTCGAGGGTTTGGTTATTATGTTCATTTCCACCTGTCTCAAATTATTATTATAATTTTTTTATATTTTAATATAAAATATAATAAATAATTTAATTTTTTTAAATCTAAAATAATAATAATATTAAAAAATAATATTCTAATAATATTTTATCATCTCAACTCAATTCAATTTTAACATCTAAACGCCAGTAACATGCATATATTTGACTTGAGAGTATTTAAAATGCCGATTTTATTTTGAGTTGAGAGATTATATTTATAATTATAAAAGAGATAAATGGTGTACACTTTTTAAAAAAAAAGAGTAAATATAAAATTAAAAAAAATTAATTTTTTAATAATAAACTTTATTCTTTTTAAAAACAAATATATAATTTTTTAATAATTTATGATTGTATCTAATATTATTATTTTAAATTTATCTCATTGATGGTATTTTTTTAATATTATTTTTATTTTAAAATTTTAAAAAATAAAATTATTTATTTTATTTTATATAAAAATTTAAAAAAATTATAATAATTAAAAAAGATAAAATAAAATAAAATTTTTTATAAAAATGGGATAGAGCAGTGCTACATCTCCCGAGAGATGTAGTCCGAAAGTCCACCGAACACATAAAAAGTATTTTTTTATTTTTTATTTTTTTATTTTATGTATTTTTTTAATTATCATAAATATTTATAAAAAAAATAAAAAATTTATAATATGATTAAAAAACACTTTTTGAATCACTAAATAAATAAATAAATAAATAATTTCGAGACACATCTTCGAGATATCTCCGAAACATTTAGGTTGCGTTTGAATGTTGAACTGAGTTGAATTAAGTTGAGTTGAGATGATAAAATATTATTAGAATATTAATTTTTAATATTATTATTATTTTGAGATTTGAAAAAGTTGAATTGTTTATTATATTTTGTATTGGGATTTGAAAAAATTGTAATGATGAGTTGAGATGAGTTAAAGTGAATTGTGGTTCCAAACGAAGCCTTAGAGTGTGTTTAGATGTTGAAGTGAGTTGAGTTGAGTTGAATTGAATTGAAATGATAAAATATGGTTAAAATATTATTTTTTAATATTATTATTATTTTAAAATTTAAAAATATTGAATTATTTATTATATTTTATATTAAAATTTAAAAGAATTATAATAATAAATTAAGATAAATCGAAAGTAATTCAAAATCCAAATAAAGCCTTAGCATTTCTGTTAGAATAAGGCCAGCATTGCACGGAAGCTGTCATCACTAATGATAATGGCAGAAAATTTGAGTCTTTGAGGATTCATCATCCCTACGAAACACAACATTTGGAGTGAAAAGTCTACAATTAAAATATAATAAACATTTTAAATATAAATATACTACTTAAAAATAATTTTATAAATCAAAATAATTTATGTAATTTATTAATTATAAAATTATTTTTATTATAAAATAAATCTAATAAATTAATTATAACACTCTTTTTAAATTATAGATTTTTTTGAGTGCGTATACTACACGAAGTGGATAAAATCAAGCTGACGGCCAATAGGTTCTTTCCCATGTCGGCCAATATATAGGTTCTTTCCCCAGTAGCAGGGTCACCATCGTACATGTGGAAACATGCAGTTTTCAACTAACAAGGCCGAGTTAACTCGACTTTAAGGTTGCCGTGCACCATTTAAGGGGTTAGAAAATGTAGATATTCCACTCAAAATCAACCATAACTTTGAATTAATGGGCAAGTCTTTTGCATTGACCAGATGTCTAAAAAAATCAAGGGGAGTGGGTAGTCCCCATAAATTTGAGTGGCCTCCTATGCATTTAAAATTTATTTCAATTTATTTTATTTTATTATTATAATTTTTTTAAATTTTCACATAAAATATAATAAATATTATAATTTTTATTTTATTATTCACAAACCATCTCAACTCATTTCTAAATCACAACCTCTCCAAAATATAGATATGATAAAGTTAATGCCTTATATATTATTCCAGCAGGTTGTCACACAACTTTCATCGTGATCAACAACCTTATCATTATCTAATTAAGGGGCTAGAAAAATGTATTATTCCAATAATAAATCAACCATAACTTTTAAGTTTTATTTGAATAGTAAAATGAAATAAATTGATTTTAAAATTATTATTATTTTAAAATTTGAAAAAATTAAATTCATATTTAAAAAAATTGAATTGTGTATTATAATTTTTATAAAAATTTAAAAAAATTGTACTAATAAGATGAGATAAAATGAAATGAATTAAATGATTTTTCAATTTAAACAGGACTTAATTAATGGGCTTGTCTTTTGCAACCTCCGTTACATGTGATCAACAACCTTACCATCATCTAATTAAGGACGAGACACAAGCTGTTGTGACCAAAGCAGGATTCCTTTTTTATAATTTTATGACATGTTTTAAAATATTCAACTATTTTTTATTATTTTTAAAAATAAAAAATTATAAAATCTTTAAAAAATACTTCATTAACCATTAGGTAAAAAAATTTTAAAAATTAATGCCATATTTGGACACCAACAAAATTCTTAAAACTTCTCAAAAATTTTCATAATTTTATTATTTCTAAAATATCATTCAAATACAAAATATTTTTCCATCTCAAATTTTTAACTTTTTTTATCTAATCAATTACCTAATCATTATTCAAATAAAAAATCAATACAACTTTTACAAACTTCAAAACAAAACAAAAAAAAAAATCAAATTTTCAAATTTTAAGATAAAAATAATATTAAAAAATTATTTTCAAATAATTTTTAACTATATAATATTTTTATTCAATATTTTTCTAAATTATAATAAAAATATTTTATTTTTGCAAGACATAACATACAAAATATTTCTTATTTTGAAATACTTGAAATATTTCTATTATTTTCATAATTTAAAACAAAAGAGAAATATTACCATAATTTAAAATAAGAGAAATTTTAAAGAAATATTGAAATATTTTGATCAGAAACTTTTATTTTTCATTTAAAATATTTTTTTATTTGAATGATATTTCATAATTAATAAAATTATGTAAAATTTTGAGAATTTAATTTTATGGAGGGTGTATTGTTCATAACTTTTTAAGTGGACCCTTTTTGTCATTGTTAAATTAGGTGTGGCTCTACAACCATCTAAATTTTGAGAATTTAATTTTAAGGAGGGTGTCATTTTTCTTTCCCTTTTTTTTGATATATTTTTTTTAAATATTCTTAACATTTTAAAAAATAATAAAATTTACAACATTAATAAAAAATACTTAATCACTAAGTAAAAAAATTAGAAAAAAAATATCAAGAGAAACGCTTGGGACCCATTATCGGGATTCCATGCACTTCTCTTAAATTAGCTAGCTTTTGGTTTGTACGTAATAATTGTTTTCTATCATGTTTAATTTCAAGAAATTATAATTTAATAATATATGATTTTTTTAAAAAAAAATTATAATTATCTGAATAAATATATTTAATAAAAAATCCATGTTTAACTTGGTAACTAGCTTCACAATACATTTTTCAGATACTATTTAAAACCTTTTAGTATAATTTACTATTATAAAACTCAAAACTGTGGGCTTCGGAATTTTCCCATAAAGATCAGTCGAATGGGACAGGTCCAAGACTTGCAAGCTCACTAATTTGTGAGATGATGTTTGGGAAGGCCAGCCTTGCATGGAAGCTGTCACTCACTAAAGATACTGGCAGAAAATCCGAGTCCTTGAAGTCGATCCATCCGTCACTACGACACTTCATGAGTTTTGAAGCTCAAATCTCCACAATTAAGCCTTAGCTAGCTAGCTAGCTGGCTCGACATTAATAAGGTTGCCGTGCACCATTTAAAGGGCAAGAAAATATAGATATTCCAATGGAAAATCAACCATGACTAATTAATGGGCATCATGTCCTCTATATTGACTAGAGGGTCTAAAAATGCATTAGAGCAGGTAGTCTAGTCCAATGAATTTGATAAAATCGATCTGACAAAAAGAATGCATGCCTTGTATATTACTCCTAGCTGCACAACCCCTACTGGCATGCGATCTATCATCGTCTAATTAAAGACGGCCGGCGGACAAGCTGTCATGACCTCTTTAAGAGGGTAGGAACGAAATTAAAGAGAGTGGCTCACGTTCAGTGCAAGAGTTTTCTTGGTGGCTAAGGACAACTGAAGTCGGTCAAAGATAAAAGCGAAAGAAGTGTGTGGGGACATTTCAAGCGAGTGAGAGTCGAGTCGATTGCGAGTTTTCCAAACTGTGGGGTGTGAAAGTAGCCACCCTAAATTTAAGTGGAAAAATCGGTTTGCATCAGATCGAATCGGATCGATTGATTCCGTTTTAAACCGATCCGATGTAGAATCGACTCTTATATTATAAAAATCGGTCAAATTCGGTCGAATTTCGATTATGTAGTTTTCGAGATCGGATTGGACCAGTTAAAAAATTTATATATATAAAAATTAATTTTATATATTATACAAATATTTATATATATAAGTTTTATATATAATATATAATATATAATTATATATGATATATGAAATAATTTCATATTATAATTTATAAATTATAACATAAAATGTTAATCTTAAATATGAACATTTGTAATTTGTTTGATCATATATTATTAATATAATTATATTATAAGATAATATTATTATAATTTATAAAATAAAATTTTAATTTAAAGATGAAAATTTAATTGATCATATGTTTTAAACATAATATATATATTAAATTATTAATAACATTTTATTATAAAAAGTAACACCTTATTATATATTTTTTTACATTTTAAAAAAACTGGAAAATCAGACCGGATTAGACCGAAAACCGGTAAAACCGAAAGTATCAGTTTATGAGAGTAATCGGAGCGTAATCGGTTTTAAAAAATATAAAATCGGTATATACCGGTTCGATCTTAGATTTTATCTAAAATCAGATCGAACTGGATCGGTTACACCCCTAATCACCAGCAGCCATGGGTCTTGGCACAGCGACTTTTCAGTTTTGGCTGACCCAAGTAATATGTTTTTTTTGGTACATTGGATGATAGCGGTGCAATGTATTAGAGCACCCCATTACTTTCAAGTTACTTTCAAGTTAGGTGATTAGATGCCTACGATATGGGTGGTGGATTTTCTGATTTTCTTTTCTTGGCGTGGTGGATAATCTGTCGTCAGTTACTAGGTCGATGGGTGTTGTGGCGAGGATATTTATTTTAGGAAAATTATATTTAGCAGTTTTTGTAAGGCCCTGCCTCTTCATCAAAGTGGCCCGGATCAGTGCGTGAAAATGGCCCAGCCATTTTCATGTTTAGTGAGAATCCTGAACGACGTCGTTTTTGAGGTGAGTGTTTTCTCCTTCAACTTCCGTTTCTTTCCGCATTTCTCTGTTTTCAGTTTCAGTTTCTCCCGCATCTCTCTCGCGCACGTCTCTCTTTTCTTTTCGGTTTCATCTTTATTTCCTGTTGTTGGCATTAGTTTGAGTTTCCGAATCCCATGCCCTAGACCTCCTCACGTGGATTTCTGTTGCTGCGTTGCTTCTGGTTTCCCGAGTGTTGCCGTCTGCTATACTCTGTTTTTCCTCCATTTCTGCATTTTGGTTTCCATCTGCAACTCACGGGCATCAATTCGCATCCCCTCCATTTTCGATTGGTAAGGGTTTCTTTCTCATCCAAGTATCGGTTTCTCCTTCTGTAACCGTGCGATTTCTGCTTCTTAGTTTTGGGTTTGGTTTATCTTCTTTTTGATGCAATATCTGTTTTGGCTGTGAGTTTGAGTAGTTTTTGTGAGTTTTTCTGGTTGTTGCGTGGTGAGTATTTCGGGTTGGTGTTTTGTCCTAGGTTTGGATTATTTGAAGTTTCATTGTAGTGGAATTGTTGGAATGGTGGTGGAGAAAATATTTGAAAGTGTTAGTTTATACTCTATGTTATGGAGTTGGGAATGGAAAGTTGTGTAGTGTAAACTGGTTTTGTTGGCAAAATCTGCGTACTTCGCTCGAGCAGACTGTCGAGCGCGATTCGAGCGAGCAGCCAAATGAGCATTGGCTTGAGCGGAGTGTCGAGCGAGACTCGAGCGAACCTCTCTGACTTGCATTCGCTCGAGCGGAGTGTCGAGCGAGACTCGAGCGAACCTCTCTGTCTTGCTTTAGCTCGAGCGGAGTGTCGAGCGAGACTCGAGCGAACCTCTCTGACTTGCATTCGCTCGAGCGGACTGTCGAGCGAACTTGGCTCGAGCCAACTGTCAAGCCAACTTTCAGCAAACACTTTTTCAGTTCCGAATCAGTCTCCACTTAAAGCCAACATACTGAGTTTAGTATAGAATATTTGGGGTCGAAGTTTGGGCTGTCCGGATTGTTATCTGACTAGTTAAGTTTGATTAAACTCGTTGAATTATGGTCTAGAGTTTGAGTTCTTGAGTTGTTTAAGATCAATTGTGTATTGTTGGATTTTAATATTTAGTTTATATTATCTTATGAATAGGTGGCGAGACGGATAGAGACCGTATCCAAGTCATAGATAATACACTGCAGGAGTCAGGTAAGTGGGGTTCCTATGCTAGGTTTTATACAAGTTAATAAGACTGAGGCTGATTTTATGAAAAACTTGCATATTTTGTGTTATGTTGGGAACTTGTGAAAATAAAGATCAACCTCGGTCACTCATCTACATTATTCATGAAATCTGTGTGAAAAAGGAAAAATATGTTTTGGCATGCATTGTGTAGACATGAGCTAAATTCTGTCATGTGGTTTCTGAAATCTGGAAAAAAGAGCGATATTGAGGATATGAAAAGTTGTGCATTTATTTAGAAAGATGTTCTGGCTTTTGTGTTCAGCGTGTGTAACTGTCTGATTCTGTTTTGGTACTCTGTATTATTTTGTTATAACATCTGAAAACCTTTGGCATGGTGTACTGGTTTTCGTATCTGACTCTGTCTCTGCTTTGCTCTGCTCTGCTCTGTTATGCTCTGCTCTGTTTGGGTTGGTACCAACTTCTCTGTCTCTGAGTGCACCCACTTTGGAAACAAAGTGGTTTTATTGTGGTCTTTCCTGTGTGCACACTCGGGGCTCCGAGAAGAATAAAGGAAAGATTTCACCTCTGTCTCTGCCTGGTTTGGCCACCGGGGTTAGCACAACCCTACCACGGGGGTGAAACATGGTCTCTGCTCTGTTTGATGCTCTGTTTTGATTTGATGATGATACTCAGTTTATGTTATGCCAAAGTACCATGGGTTTTACTTGTTTTTAAAACCATCGCTCTGTTATTTTGAAAATATGTTCTGTTCTGCATGATAACTCTGGAAAAATATTTTGTTCTGCATACTCTCCTTGATAAATGCTCATGTTTGCACGCTAGCATATGATTTCTGCTTACTGAGTTGTTGATGACTCACCCCCTATCATTATAATATTTTTCAGATGATGTGGTGAGTCCAAATGAGGACCTGGATTAGAATGCTCTTTGTGTCTAAAGCTGAGGAGATGTTGGTAGAAGAAGGACTTCTGGTGTTCTTAGTTTTATTATCTTTGGGTTTTATTTATGTCTTGAGTTTAGTAGGATTTATGAAATATTTAGTTGGTTTGTTATGACTATCGGGAATTTATGGACCCCCTTTGATTTATTATTATTGCATTAAAGATTGTGTGGAGTTTGTAATGAGATTATTGAGAAGATTTGAGATTGATTTTCATTATGAAGTTGTTGGAGATTATCCTTTGGATGTGTTGGGAGACATGTTTATGAGTGACAAGTAGAAATTCTCCAAGTCACTCGGATTTGGGGCGTTACATTTGGTATCAGAGACAGGTTAGAATTCTGCATACTATAAACCTAGGAGGTTTAGATTTCTGTGGGTGCATAGGATTGAATATTGTTGAAGTGGGAAGTCTTAGAATTCGCAGGCTTTGCGAATAACTATGAAGTGTGGTATTTCATAGGTCTATGAACTAAATTCATGTTGATTAAGGTTTAGTTTAGTGGCGGAGCCTTCTTAAATACTCAGATGGAGTAAGATGTTAAATTTTGGAGAGATTGACTATTACTACCGTTGTGCGTTCCTCTTTTGTCTCTGTTATAGATATTCTTATATTTTTGAATTCTAATATATATATACGTTTTGTTTTTACAAATACCACTAATTTTCTATGTTCTTATAAATTCTATTTTCGAAGCGATTTTTTTTAAAAATTCTAGTTATTTTGTCAGGATGCCACCTCGTCGTAGAGAACGAAGCATGTCGGATCTGAATGCGATCGAGAACGAAAGGGAAGCAAACCCGAGTGCTTCCGACGTGTTACGAGCAGCTGCACATCAGTTAATTGATGACCTTGTGCAAAATCCCACGGGTCGCCAGCGTAATTTCAATGAAGGGGGTTGTACTGTTGAGCAATTCAATCGTATGCACCCTCCTTTATTTGATGGGAGAGGCGATCCAACTTTGGCGGAGGATTGGGTTCAGGACATTGAGGAGATTTTGCGAGTCCTAACTTGTACTGAGGAGCAAAAAGTGGCGTACGCCACATTCAAGCTTACTGGGGAAGCGAAGAGGTGGTGGATCTCTGAAAGATCTATCAGGGAAGCTGAGGGGACAGAGATAGTCAGTTGGCTGCACTTCAAGCAGATCTTTCTTGAGCGCTTCTTCCCTAGCTCTTTCCGTGAGGACAAGGCTATGGAATTTGCCACCTTGGTTCAGGGAACCATGACGGTACATCAGTATGCTGCTAGGTTTACTGAGTTATCCCGTTTTGCTACTTATTTGATTCCCGATGAGGAAAAGAAGGCACGCAAATTTGAGCAAGGACTGAATGAGAAACTGTATGTGCGTGTGGTGGGCTTCCAGATTCGGAACTTCTCAGAATTGGTGGATAAAGCAACAGTTTTTGAAAGAACCCTTCAAAGAAGCGCTGCAATGCATGAACAGAGGAAAAGGACTACTCCTGCTGGGTACCAGTCTGGCATGGATCAGGGACCATGGAAAAGGAGGAATGAAGGTAGTAGTTCGGGAAAAAGGCTGGTTCAGAGTAATCAACAACCCTACCAGTGTAGGACATGCAATCAAGTGCACTCCGGAGAGTGCAGAAAAGGGGCGGGATTGTGTTTTCGTTGTGGCAAAACAGGTCACTACATCAGGGATTGCCCAATGCAAAATAGGAACAACCAGACATTCATACCGCCACCTCAGAGGAATGAAGTATTGGCCCGGGGCAGCAATCAACGTCCTACTGCGCCTGCTCGAGTCTTTGCACTAACACCTGGAGAAGTTGAGGGTAGGAATGACGTGATCACTGGTATGACTCTTTGGTTTTACTTCAAGGATTTATAGTTTCTATTATTTTCTTTTCTTTGATTGATTCTGGTTAAGACTTTGAATATTCTTGGTTCATGGATGAGTTTGAATGTGATCACAGGTACTCTTTCTCTGTTTTCTAATAATGCTTTTGTGTTATTTGACTCGGGAGCGACACATTCTTTTGTTTCCACGGCGTACTCTAGATTTTGCACTTTAGATACTGAAAGGTTGAGGAACAAGTTAGTGGTTGCGACCCCAACAGGAAATTCTGTAGTCTGTAGTGAGATTTTACCTGGATGCCCTCTTTCTATAGAGGGAAGACTGATGCCAGCAGATTTAATAGTTTTCCACATGGTTGGGTTTGATGTAATTTTGGGTATGGATTGGCTGGCTTCCTATCACGCCAGTATTGATTGTGCTAAAAAGGAAGTGGTTTTCAGACCCCCTAATGAAGGTGAATTTCGGTTCACAGGGTCAAAAGTGAGGTTGACTCCACCCATCATTTCTGCCATTCAGGTTGGAAAACTGTTGCATGATGGTTGTCAGGGATTCCTAGCCTGTGTGGTAGAAGCACCAAAGGGGGAAGTGATGTTGGAACAGATACCTGTTGTGAGAGATTATCCAGAGGTCTTCCCTGAAGATTTATCGGGACTTCCACCCGAGCGGGAGGTAGAGTTTGCTATTGAGTTAGTTCCAGGCACGGCACCCCTTTCGAAAGCACCTTATCGCATGGCGCCATCTGAATTAGCGGAACTCAAAGAGCAGTTGCAAGATTTGTTAGATAAGGGTTTCATCAGGCCCAGTGTTTCACCTTGGGGAGCTCCAATTCTTTTTGTAAAGAAGAAGGATGGATCGATGAGAATGTGTATCGATTATAGGGAACTTAATCGGGTGACCATAAAGAATAAGTACCCGCTACCCCGTATAGAAGATTTGTTTGATCAGCTTCAGGGTGCTCAAGTATTTTCGAAGATTGATCTTCGATCAGGTTACCACCAGTTGAAGATCAGAGCTGAAGACGTGGCTAAGACGGCGTTCAGAACCCGTTATGGCCATTATGAGTTTTTGGTCATGCCTTTTGGCCTGACTAACGCCCCAGCCGTATTTATGGACTTGATGAACAGGGTGTTCCATGAGTTTTTGGATAAGTTTGTGGTTGTCTTTATTGATGATATACTGATATACTCCAAAAGCGAGACCGAGCATGAAGAACATTTGAAGTTGGTACTTGGGACACTCAGAGACAAGCAGTTGTTTGCTAAGTTGAAGAAGTGTGAATTTTGGCTTGATTCAATCACGTTTCTGGGGCATGTAGTTTCGAAGGATGGTATTTCAGTGGACCCAGGAAAAGTGGAAGCCGTGGTTAATTGGTCGGCACCGAGGAATGTTCATGAGGTTAGAAGTTTTTTGGGATTGGCGGGGTATTACCGTCGATTCATTGATGGGTTTTCCAAGATAGCAGTCCCTCTCACTGCACTCACCAGGAAAAATAATAGGTTTGAATGGACAGCAAAGTGTGAAGAAAGCTTCCAAGAGTTGAAACAGAGATTAGTGTCAGCCCCAGTGTTAACAGTTCCCACAGCTAGAGGCGGATTTGTTGTCTATAGCGATGCTTCTAGGCTTGGTTTGGGGTGTGTATTGATGCAACATGGGAAGGTTATAGCTTATGCCTCACGCCAACTGAAAGTGTATGAACAGAATTATCCCACTCATGATCTGGAACTCGCGGCAGTCATTTTTGCACTTAAGCTTTGGAGACATTACTTGTATGGAGAAAAGTGCGAAATTTATACGGATCACAAGAGTTTGAAGTATTTCTTTACCCAAAAAGAATTAAACATGAGACAAAGGAGGTGGCTTGAGTTGATCAAGGATTATGATTGCACCATTAATTATCACCCAGGCAAAGCTAATGTTGTAGCCGACGCTCTAAGTAGGAAGTCAGTGGGACCGACAATTGCAGCTATTACCACTCAGCATAGGTTGTTGATGGATTTAGAAAGAGCCGGTATCGAAGTCTTTTCTAGTGATACAAGTGTTGTCATGGCCAGTTTAGTAGTTCAACCTGCTTTGATAGATAGAATCAAAGATGCTCAGAAAGTGGACTCAGAGTTGGTGAAGCTAAGGGAAGAGATCGGAAACGGGGAAAAACCTGATTTTTGTATTTCCAAGGATGGAGTTTTGAGGTTTAGAAGTAGAGTATGCATACCTGCTGATGATGAACTAAAAAGGTTGATTCTTGAAGAGGCACACCGTTCTTTGTATACTGTTCACCCAGGGAGTACCAAGATGTATCGGGATTTGAGAGAGTCCTTTTGGTGGAATGGCATGAAAAGGGAAATTGCTAAATTCGTAGAACAATGCCTGACCTGCCAACAAGTGAAGGCGGAACATCAGAGACCTGCAGGATTATTACAGCCACTTCAGATTCCAGAGTGGAAATGGGAACATATCTCCATGGATTTTGTGACAGGTCTACCAAGGACCGTAAGCGGGCAAGATGCTATATGGGTGATCGTGGATCGCTTATCGAAGACCGCCCGTTTTGTGCCCATTAAAGTTTCTTATAAACTAGAGAAACTAGTTGAACTGTATGTGCGGGAGATAGTGAGGTTGCATGGAGTACCGGTATCCATTGTGTCGGATAGAGATCCTCGCTTTACCTCGAAGTTCTGGCAAAGCTTACAGGAGGCAATGGGTACTCAGCTAAGTTTCAGTACTACTTTTCATCCTCAGACAGATGGACAGTCAGAAAGAACTATTCAGATTTTAGAAGACATGTTGAGGGCATGCTTGATGGATTTCAAGGGATCTTGGATGCAACATTTACCATTGGTTGAGTTTGCATATAATAATAGTTTCCAGGCTAGCATTGGGATGGCACCTTACGAGGTTTTGTATGGCAGGAGATGTAGGTCTCCATTGTATTGGGATGAAGTAGGTGAAAGGAAACTTCTAGGGCCAGAGATTATTCAGCAGACCACTGAAAAGATAGATATCATTCGGGCTAGAATGAAAGCAGCTCAAAGTCGACAGAAGAGCTATGCAGATAAACGCCGCCGTCAGTTAGAATTTGCGATGGGAGATAAGGTTTTCTTGAGAATTTCACCAATGAAAGGAGTTATGAGATTCGGAAAGAAAGGTAAGTTGAGTCCTAGATACATTGGGCCGTTTGAGATTCTTGATCGGTTTGGACCGGTGGCGTACAGGGTGGCTCTACCACCGGCGTTCTCGGGAGTGCATAATGTGTTCCATGTGTCCATGTTGAGAAAGTATATCCATGACCCCACTCACATCATAGATCATGAACCCTTGCAGATTCAAGAGGACATGACCTACACCGAGGAACCATTGCGGATTCTGGACAGGAAAGAGCAAGTGTTGCGGAATCGAACTATTTCTTTGGTTAAAGTATTGTGGAATAATCATGCTATCAATGAAGCATCTTGGGAATTCGAGGAAGAGATGCGAGTAAAGTATCCTCACTTGTTCGAAATAAATTATTATAGCTTGTAACGAATTCCGAGGACGGAATTCTTGTAAGGGGAGGAGAATGTAAGGCCCTGCCTCTTCATCAAAGTGGCCCGGATCAGTGCGTGAAAATGGCCCAGCCATTTTCATGTTTAGTGAGAATCCTGAACGACGTCGTTTTTGAGGTGAGTGTTTTCTCCTTCAACTTCCGTTTCTTTCCGCATTTCTCTGTTTTCAGTTTCAGTTTCTCCCGCATCTCTCTCGCGCACGTCTCTCTTTTCTTTTCGGTTTCATCTTTATTTCCTGTTGTTGGCATTAGTTTGAGTTTCCGAATCCCATGCCCTAGACCTCCTCACGTGGATTTCTGTTGCTGCGTTGCTTCTGGTTTCCCGAGTGTTGCCGTCTGCTATACTCTGTTTTTCCTCCATTTCTGCATTTTGGTTTCCATCTGCAACTCACGGGCATCAATTCGCATCCCCTCCATTTTCGATTGGTAAGGGTTTCTTTCTCATCCAAGTATCGGTTTCTCCTTCTGTAACCGTGCGATTTCTGCTTCTTAGTTTTGGGTTTGGTTTATCTTCTTTTTGATGCAATATCTGTTTTGGCTGTGAGTTTGAGTAGTTTTTGTGAGTTTTTCTGGTTGTTGCGTGGTGAGTATTTCGGGTTGGTGTTTTGTCCTAGGTTTGGATTATTTGAAGTTTCATTGTAGTGGAATTGTTGGAATGGTGGTGGAGAAAATATTTGAAAGTGTTAGTTTATACTCTATGTTATGGAGTTGGGAATGGAAAGTTGTGTAGTGTAAACTGGTTTTGTTGGCAAAATCTGCGTACTTCGCTCGAGCAGACTGTCGAGCGCGATTCGAGCGAGCAGCCAAATGAGCATTGGCTTGAGCGGAGTGTCGAGCGAGACTCGAGCGAACCTCTCTGACTTGCATTCGCTCGAGCGGAGTGTCGAGCGAGACTCGAGCGAACCTCTTTGTCTTGCTTTAGCTCGAGCGGAGTGTCGAGCGAGACTCGAGCGAACCTCTCTGACTTGCCTTCGCTCGAGCGGACTGTCGAGCGAACTTGGCTCGAGCCAACTGTCAAGCCAACTTTCAGCAAACACTTTTTCAGTTCCGAATCAGTCTCCACTTAAAGCCAACATACTGAGTTTAGTATAGAATATTTGGGGTCGAAGTTTGGGCTGTCCGGATTGTTATCTGACTAGTTAAGTTTGATTAAACTCGTTGAATTATGGTCTAGAGTTTGAGTTCTTGAGTTGTTTAAGACCAATTGTGTATTGTTGGATTTTAATATTTAGTTTATATTATCTTATGAATAGGTGGCGAGACGGATAGAGACCGTATCCAAGTCATAGATAATACACTGCAGGAGTCAGGTAAGTGGGGTTCCTATGCTAGGTTTTATACAAGTTAATAAGACTGAGGCTGATTTTATGAAAAACTTGCATATTTTGTGTTATGTTGGGAACTTGTGAAAATAAAGATCAACCTCGGTCACTCATCTACATTATTCATGAAATCTGTGTGAAAAAGGAAAAATATGTTTTGGCATGCATTGTGTAGACATGAGCTAAATTCTGTCATGTGGTTTCTGAAATCTGGAAAAAAGAGCGATATTGAGGATATGAAAAGTTGTGCATTTATTTAGAAAGATGTTCTGGCTTTTGTGTTCAGCGTGTGTAACTGTCTGATTCTGTTTTGGTACTCTGTATTATTTTGTTATAACATCTGAAAACCTTTGGCATGGTGTACTGGTTTTCGTATCTGACTCTGTCTCTGCTTTGCTCTGCTCTGCTCTGTTATGCTCTGCTCTGTTTGGGTTGGTACCAACTTCTCTGTCTCTGAGTGCACCCACTTTGGAAACAAAGTGGTTTTATTGTGGTCTTTCCTGTGTGCACACTCGGGGCTCCGAGAAGAATAAAGGAAAGATTTCACCTCTGTCTCTGCCTGGTTTGGCCACCGGGGTTAGCACAACCCTACCACGGGGGTGAAACATGGTCTCTGCTCTGTTTGATGCTCTGTTTTGATTTGATGATGATACTCAGTTTATGTTATGCCAAAGTACCATGGGTTTTACTTGTTTTTAAAACCATCGCTCTGTTATTTTGAAAATATGTTCTGTTCTGCATGATAACTCTGGAAAAATATTTTGTTCTGCATACTCTCCTTGATAAATGCTCATGTTTGCACGCTAGCATATGATTTCTGCTTACTGAGTTGTTGATGACTCACCCCCTATCATTATAATATTTTTCAGATGATGTGGTGAGTCCAAATGAGGACCTGGATTAGAATGCTCTTTGTGTCTAAAGCTGAGGAGATGTTGGTAGAAGAAGGACTTCTGGTGTTCTTAGTTTTATTATCTTTGGGTTTTATTTATGTCTTGAGTTTAGTAGGATTTATGAAATATTTAGTTGGTTTGTTATGACTATCGGGAAGTTATGGACCCCCTTTGATTTATTATTATTGCATTAAAGATTGTGTGGAGTTTGTAATGAGATTATTGAGAAGATTTGAGATTGATTTTCATTATGAAGTTGTTGGAGATTATCCTTTGGATGTGTTGGGAGACATGTTTATGAGTGACAAGTAGAAATTCTCCAAGTCACTCGGATTTGGGGCGTTACAGTTTTGAATCATATACTTATTCTTATATTTGTTTTCTTAACAAATATATGTGTAAGACTGATGAATAGAATAATTTTTTATATTACAATTACAAATTATTCTATTATTAAATCGGCATTGTAAAATACAATATCCGCATAATTTAAATACTAAAATTTGATTTGTACGATTTAAATTTTAAAATTTATCTTTCAAATCAAATTATATCATATATGTATTTTACTATATGTATTATCCACACAAGTTTGTAAATAAGATTTTTCTAAGATTAATAGTATCTTTAATCTTATATATCATTTTTTATTTATTAATATATTAAATTTTAAATAGTTTCGTATATTCACTGTTTAAATTGTAGTCACTTAAAAAATATATCATATAGAACAACAATATGAATTTCCAGACCCCACAACCTCTTTAAATATCAGCCTCACTCGTTCTTCGTTTGAGTTCAACTGCAACACAAATCCAGTACCTCAATCCATTTACAAAGTCATGGCCAACCCAGTAGCTTGTTTTCTCATCCTCCACTTTATTACATTATTTTTGGTACAGTCTCGCATGTTTAACGTCTTTGCTAATGCTGCAATTCTCAACATTACCACAGATCAATCTGCCCTTTTGGCCTTGAAAGATCATGTTTCTTATGATCCTCATCATGTTTTAACAAACAATTGGTCCACCTCTACTTCTGTTTGCAATTGGGTCGGTGTCACTTGTGGTTCTAAACATCTCCGAGTCAAAGCTTTAAACCTTTCTTTCATGGGCCTTGTTGGTATCATTCCTCCGCATATCGGAAACCTTTCATTTCTTGTGAGCCTAAGCATCCAAAACAACAGTTTTCATGGCTCATTGCCGACTGAGTTCTCGCGTCTTTATCGGTTGGAATCCTTAAACTTTCGATACAATGAATTGGGTGGAGAAATTCCATCTTGGATTGGGTTGCTAACAAAACTTCAATTTTTGGATCTTTCTCATAACAAATTCGGAGGTACCATTCCACCATCTCTATCTAACATAACTTCGTTGCTAGAATTTTCTCTTGCATATAACCAACTTTCAGGATCCATACCTTCGTCTATATTCAACATAGTGGGCTTGCAGAAAATTATTCTCAGCAGAAACAAACTTACGGGTCCGATGCCATCCATCTTGGTCAACATGCCTTCATTGCAATCCATTGAACTAACCGATAACATGTTGGTTGGTACACTACCAATGTACATCTTTGATCATCTTCCTAACTTACAAGTTATCTCTTTGAGTAGGAATCATTTTCATGGTCAACTTCCGTCCACTTTGTACAAGTGTAAAGAGTTACAAGCTTTATCCCTTTCCGTGAATAATTTCAATGGAAGGATATCTCCTGAAATAGGGAATTTATCCATGCTTACAGAGTTATATCTTGGCCAGAACAACTTTGAAGGTATGATTAGTTTTGTTTCAGTCAATTATATATATATATATATGTATATATGAATACGTGTACCATTGTTTTAGTAAATATGTTCTATGATAATATCTGATTAATTAGCTAGGCACAAATTCGTTGTCAACCACGTGGAAACTCGAAGATTTTAGTTAGTCTAATATTCGAAAAAATTGTGGAGGATGGGAAAAAATCAATTAACAATGAAAAAGTATTTCCTATAGTCTATAATATTCTTTAAGTTGGCGTGCCTATAAGTTTTCTGGATTTTTTAGGGTAAGTTGTCATTTGAATCCACATAAAAAAAATATAATTCCAGTAAAAATTCTAGCTATCATTCCACTAATTTGAGTTCACCGGCCTCGGTATAAGGCGCGCTTAAATTGATTCTGTTTGATTCACTTCTTCCATTACATGTTTCCATCTTTTTTGAGGTTTGAGGGTCATGGTTATAGCTAGAGATTATGGAGCATTACTTTTTGTTTTGGAAAATATTGCTAGTTAACCAACCTTTTTACCACCCGTTTCATCACTCCAATGTTTTTATTTTTCGTATTTTTTAATTTTTTCTTTTTAGGTTGTTCTGATAGTATCATATATAAATTAAGAAGATATATGTTCTGATAGTATCAATTTGCTACAATAGAAACTAAGTTGATAGCTATAATGATATACTCCAAGATGCTTGCAATAAATTATAACAAAGCTAGGTATAAATTTAGTTAATCGTTTATGAGTACATGCTATAACTGGATTAACGTAGTTGTGGAATTATTAATTATAGTTAGAAGTAATTAAGTATATTTCCAATATATATTATATAGCATACATCTAATAATGTTGGAGGCCAGAGGTAGAGTTGGAGTTTGGCCTTGTCAAAATCTAAGGAATGGTCACCCAAGTCCCTGTCAAAATCTAAGCAGTACTCTTGGCCAATTCCTAATAATTGTTGGCCAGAAGTAGATAGTAAGAGATGTTATCTAATGACAAGTTATAGAAACATAAAAGGATCTTACAAAAATAAATTCATCAAATTAAAGCAGCTTGTGGGTTTGAGGGGGTTTTGAACCTTGTAGTATGAAGTGCCCGTAGCCATTTGTAAAGCCATTTTTGGAGGAGACTTCCCATGTTGAAGTGATTCCTAATGGACATTGAAACAAGAGCCAAAGTTATTATTAGAACTATAGTGAAAGGGATTTGAGTTTGTTTGGAAGGTAGGAGTGGGTTTGGAAAGATCTGATTAGGAGACGGAGATCGATGGGGGAGGATTTTGTCAAGACATGTTGTTCAATTGTTATAGAGAATGCAAAGCTCGACTGTTGGAGGGGTTTCTGTTGTGCCGAGTAGTTGGAAGAGGTGGGTGGAGAAGGCGACAACGGATAGTGAAGGTGTTTCAGTGGTAAGGTGGCAGTGGGTGGATTTGAGGGAAGGAGGTCGATTCAAGTGGCGTTGGTTTTGAGTTCAGGGGCATCACGAGGTGGCCATGACTTCAGGGCCAAGTTGTGGAGTGCAGCGAATTTTCCTTATTAGGGCTTGGATTATTGGTGGGTTGGATGAGTCAAGTGGGTGGATTGGGAAAGGGCTTTTACAAGGCTTGTCTAAGTAGGTTAGTGTGTTAAAATGATTAATTGTGTTGCTTGCGAGAGAAGTGGGGGTTGTTGGTCTGTTTGGAGGGAGGTGTGGGCTGTGTTTATTTCTGTTGGAATGTGCATCAGAGAATTACAAGAGTAGGGCAAGAACTCTCTTGGAGAGTGTTGCATTGTGTATCAATGAAAGAATACGATTAGGCAAGAAAAAAAAAGCACCAAAGATTTTTGCGAACAATATTAGAACTCACCTCTTCAGCACATCAAGAAAAATAATTCAAGTATTATAGGTAATTAGGGTTCTTTAAGTACATCAAGAAAAATATAATGCTCACAAATGCTTTGAATAGAAGGGAACTTGTTGAGATTATGCATCACAGTGACAGATCATTCACTACAACTAATAACACCTCCATGGCCCACATAACAAAATAGTAAGCGGTAACTCAATCAATAGGTATGCCATCTACATGGTCTTTGAGGTCTTGGTTTTCTTACTACTAACTTGTGTATGTTTAATTATTAAAATCACTACTTTTCTTTTCTTCTTTTTGTTCTAATAGATGTACATATAATTTCATATTTTGACAGGTCCAATACCAAGTGAAATTGGTAACCTCCAGAATCTCGAGTTTATTACCACCTCAGAAAATGGTTTTGTTGGCCCAATTCCATTCGAGATCTTCAATATCTCAATGATACAAACTATTTCAATGGGGTTTAACAAATTTTCAGGCCATCTTCCATCAGATATGGGCCTCTTCCTTCCAAAGCTCAAAATACTCTATCTTCCAGAAACTAAATTGAGCGGAAGAATTCCCAATTCCATCTCCAATGCTTCACAGCTCACTCGCCTAGACTTGAGTCGTAACTCATTGTCGGGCATAATTCCCGAAACAATTGGTAATTTAAGGTTCCTCGAGTTGCTCAACCTGGAATTTAATAATTTGACCATGGGAAGTCAAGAATTGAGTCTTTTGATCTTTTACTTAGCGAATTGCAAAAATCTTAGACAAATATCTTTTTCATCAAATCCGCTTCATAACTTCCTTCCCAATTCTGTTGGTAACCTTTCTCTCTCTCTTCAAGGACTTTACCTATCTTATTGCCATATTAAGGGAAGCATTCCGGCAGAGCTTGGGAATCTAAGTAGTTTGATTACTTTGGAACTATCCAACAACGAATTGAAAGGACCTATTCCAACTACATTAGGAAGATTGCGAATGTTACAAGCTTTGTCCCTTGGAGATAATAAACTAGAGGGTCATATCCCGTCTGATCTTTCTCATCTAAAGAGCTTGTATGTCTTGTCTCTAGATAGCAATAAGCTTTATGGACATATTCCAACATGCATAAGCAATCTAACTTCCCTAAGATCTCTCTACTTAGGTTTCAACCAATTAACTTCCACAATTCCTTTGAACTTTTGGAGCCTTACAAATCTCTTGGAGGTTGACTTGTCATCCAATTTGTTAACTGGCATACTTTCATTAGAGATTGGAGATATGAAAGTCCTAAGGAAATTGAATCTATCAAGAAATCAACTATCAGGGAATATCCCAATAACAATTGGTGGCCTCATAGATCTAACTAGTCTCTCTTTAGCAGTCAACCAACTAGAAGGTTCAATTCCAGAGTCTTTTGGTGCACTCTTAAGCTTGGAGATCTTAGATATTTCCTGCAATAATTTATCTGGAAGAATTCCCAAGTCCTTTGAAGCACTTTTGTACTTGAAGTATCTAAATGTCTCTTTCAATAATCTACGAGGGAAAATTCCTACAGGAGGGCCATTTGTACACTTCTGGTCTGCTTTGTTTATCTCAAATGATGCGCTTTGTGGTGCTCCTCGATTACAAGTTCCTCCATGCAACGAAGGTTCTCCTCGTAGAAAAAAGGCCATAGTATCGAATCTACTAAAGTATTTATTACCAACAATTGGGTTAGTGATGCTTATAGTGGTTTCTTCATTAGCCTATAAAATATGTAAAAAAGAGAATCCTAAGTTTTCACAACAGACAGATTCATACAATTTACCTACATGGAGAAGAATTTCTCACCAAGAACTTGTACTAGCAACAGAAAGATTCAGTTTAAACAACTTACTTGGTGAAGGGAGTCTTGGATCAGTATACAAGGGAACACTTACAGATGGGATGAATATTGCTGTAAAAGTTATAAACTTGCGAGTAGAAGGGGCACTTAAGTGTTTTGATGTAGAGTGCGAGGTATTACGGAATGCTAGTCATCGCAATTTGGTCAAAATCATTAGCGTTTGTAGCAACATGGACTTCAAGGCCCTTGTATTGGAATACATGCCAAATGAGAACTTAGAGAAGTGGTTATACTCTCATGATCGTTGTTTGAATTTCTTACAAAGGTTGAAGATAATGATTGATGTCGCATCAGCATTGGAATACCTTCATTATGGTTACTCAGCAGTTATTGTTCATTCTGATTTGAAGCCAAGCAATGTCTTATTAGACGTGGATATGGTTGCACATGTTGCTGATTTTGGCATCGCCAAACTCTTAGGTGATGAGGATTCTATGATGCAGACCATGACTCTTGCTACTTTCGGGTATATGGCACCAGGTGATTTTTTTAATTTACCACTAAAACTCTCTTATTCATTATCTTACTTGTACACAATTAAGTCTGATCATATGATAGACCATTCATCTACACAATTTATCAATTTTGCTTTGATTTTTTTTTTCACTACTATCAAGTATTGAAGTAAGTTCTAACAATAAGTTGTAATAATGTTATGCACAGAGTATGGATTAGGAGGAGTTTACAATCATACCATTTCTATAAAAATGAAAAAGTTTTATAAAACTACCAACCATTTCATATATAATTGTAAAATAGTTGTAAGATCGAAGAGAAGGTTACAACCACATAATGATATCTCTATAACTCTTCTACAACTATTTTACAAATAACTAAGTATTGTTTTAAAATAGTTGTAAAAGAGTCTGCTAATTATCATTTTTCCATTATAAGATCAATTCTCTCACTTGCAGTATTTCGATTTTTAGGTCAGTTCAATCTTGGCTACATTAATTCTCAAGAAATCTTTAGATTATTTATAATATAGATTCTAGCTAGTCTTCAAATTGTTATCAAACAACACCTTTCATGGCTAGATGAACTTCTTTGGATGAACTTCTTTGGTATTGCATTGAGAAGGGCTAGACTAAATCCTAGGACCTTGCTATTGCAATTGGAATAGTAGGATTAAATGCCATTTTCATAGTTGTCTCACCTGAGGAATTAAAACGAATGTCAAGGTGAGAGATTGTTAAGGAGGCTTCAGACGTACTAAAAGCTACAAACAAAGGAACGAAAGTGGTAAAAAGTTCTAAACTCCAACTGTTAACTTCTAGGTTTGAGGAAATAAGGATAAAAGGTGATGTGTCTAAATCTAATGACTCAGATTATTCTTCTAACGAGGACGGTAATTACATTGCTTTTCATACATCTGTTGTAATTAGTACCTCTACAAAATGTGACTATGAACCATCCATGTCAAGAAAAGAGCTTTTCCTTTATTTTTAATTGAACTATGAAGAACGGTCGTGAATAGTGAGGCTAAGAATGATTATTAATGGACGTTTCTCCCAAAAAACACTTGGCTTCAAATTTAGTAAGGTGAAAAACAAGCGAGTTCCTTTTCTTGAGGCTTGGGCTACAGCTTTATGATATGGTTGGGGCAAGTTTTAGCCAGCCACCTAGGCCTTGTCAAAATCTAAGCACTCCTGACCAATTCCTAATAATTGTTGGCCTGAAGTAGATAATGACAGATATTACCTAATGAGAAGCGATAGAGCATAAAGGGATCTTACATAAATAAATTCATCAAATTGACATAACTTTTGTAAAGCCCTTTCAAGAAGAGACTTCCCATGTTGAAGTGATTCCTTCTGCACATTGAAACAAAAGTCAAAATTATTATTAGAACTATGGTGGTAGGGATTTGAGTTTTGTTTGGAATGTAGGAGTGGGTTTGGGCTAGGGGAAAGATCTGTTTGGAGACGGAGGTTGGGGAGGATTTTGACGAGGCATGTTGTTCCTTTGCTATAGAGAATGCAAAGCACGACTGTCGGAGGGGTTTCTATTGTGCCGAGTAGTTGGGAGAGGTGGCTTAGCTAGGGAGGGTCGGCAGCTAGAGAGTGGTGTGCTTCATTACGATATATAGTGATGGGTGGAAAAGGGGAACAATGGATAGTGGAGGTGTTTCAGAGGTAAGGTGGCATGTATTGGGTGGATTTCAAGAAAGGTGGTCGATTCAAGTGGTATTGGTTTTTGGTTAAGAGGCATAGAGATGACCATGACTTCAGGGCCAAGTGGTGGACTGCAGCGAATTGCATATAGGGCTTGGATTAGTGGTGGGTTGGACAGGTCGAGTGGGTTGATTGGGAAATGGCTTTTACGGGCTTGTCTAAGTAGGTTAGTGTGTTAAAATGATTAATTGTGTTGATTGGGAGAGAAGTGTGGGTTGTTCGTCTGTTTGGAGAAAGGTGTGGGATGTTTATTTGTGTTGGAATGCGCATCAGAGCATTACAAGAGTAGAGCAAGAACTCTCTTGGAGAGTGTTGCAATGTGTATCAATGAAAGAATGTTATTGGGGAAAAAAAAGCACCAAAGATTTTTGCGAACAATATTACTCGCCTCTTCAGAACAGGTATGATTTATATGGGAAAGAATTCAAGTATTAGGGTTGTTTAAGTACACTAAGAAAATATAACGCTCACAGTCACAGATCTTTCACTACAACTAATAACACCTCCATGGCCCACATAACAAAACAGTAAGCGGTAACTCAATCAGTAAATATGCCACCTACATGGTATTTGAGGTCTTGGTTTTCGTACTACTAACTTATGTATGCTAAATTATTAAAACCACTACTTTTCTTTCCTTCTTTTTGTTCTAATAGAAGTAGTACATATAAATTCATATTTTGAGAGGTTCAATACCAAGTGAAATTGGTAACCTCCAGAATCTAGAGATTATTAGCATTGGAATCAATGGTTTTGTTGTCCCAATTCCATTTGAGATGTTCAATATCTCAACTATACAAGCTATTTTTATGCCGTATAACAAATTTTCAAGCCATCTTCCATCAGCTATGGGCCTCTTCCTTCCAAAGCTCAAACAACTATGTCTTTCAAAAAATAAATTGAGCGGAAGAATTCTAAATTCCATCTGCAATGCTTCACAGCTCACTCACCTAGACTTGAGTCAAAACTCATTGTTGGGCATACTTCCAGAAGCACTTGGTAATTTAAGGCTCCTCGAGTGGATCAACCTGGAAATTAATAATTTGACCATGGGAAGTCAAGAATTGAGTCTTTTATTTTACTTATCGAATTGCAAAAATCATAGAAAAATATATTTTTCATTCAATCCCCTTCATAGCTTCCTTCCCAATTCCGTTGGTAACCTTTCCTTCTCTCTTCAAGGACTTTACCTATCTTCTTGCCATATTAAGGGAAGCATTCCGGCAGAGCTTGGGAATCTAAGTAGTTTGATTATTTTGCACCTATCCAACAACGAATTGGAAGGACCTATTCCATCTACATTAGGAAGATTGCACATGCTACAAAGTTTGTACCTTGGAGCTAATAAACTAGAGGGTCGTATCCTATCTGATCTTTTTCATCTAATGAGTTTGTATGCCTTGTCTCTTGATAACAATAAGCTTTTTGGACATATTCCAACATGCGTAAGCAATCTAACTTCCCTAAGCTATCTCTACTTAGGTTTCAACCAATTAACTTCCACGATTCCTTTGAGCTTTTGGAGCCTTACAAATCTCTTGGAGGTTGACCTGTCATCCAATTTGTTAACTGGCATTCGTTTATTAGAGATTGGAGATATGAATGTCCTGAGGATATTGAATCTACCAAGAAATCAACTATCTGGGAATATCCCAATAACAATTGGTGACCTCATAGATCTAACTAATCTCTCTTTAGCAATCAATCAACTAGAAGGTTCAATTCCAGAGTCTTTTGGTCTGCTTTGTTTTTCTCAAATGATGCGCTTTGTGGTGCTCCTAGATTACAAGTTCCTCCATGCGAAGAAGGCTCTCCTCATAGAAGAAAGGCCATAGAATCGCATCTACTGAAGTATCTATTACTGCCAATTGGGTTAGCGATGCTTGTAGTGATTTCTTCATTAGCCTTTAAAATATGTAAAAAAGAGAATCCTGAATTTTCACAATAGGCAGACTTGTACAATTTACCTACATGGAGAAGAATTTCTCACCAAGAACTTGTACTAGCAACAAAATGATTTAATATAAAAAACTTACTTGATGAAGGGAGTCTTGGATCAGTATACAAGGGAACACTTTTAGATGGGATGGATATTGCTGTAAAAGTTATAAAGTTGCTTGTAGAATGGGCACTTAACTGTTTTGATGCAGAGTGCGAGGTATTACGGAATGCTTGTCACCGCAATTTGGTTAATACTCTCATCATCGTTGTTTGAATTTCTTACAAAGGCTGAAGATAATGATTAATGTCGCATCAGCATTGGAATACCTTCATTATGGTTACTTAGCAGTTATTGTTCATTATGACTTCAAGCCAAGCAACGTTTTATTAGATGTGGATATGGTTGCACATGTTGTTAATTTTGGCATCGCCAAACTCTTAGGTGATGCGGATTCTACGATGCAGACCATGACTCTTGCTACTATGGGGTATATGGCACCAGGTGATTTTTTTAATTTACCACTAATACTCTTTTATTCATTATTTTACTCGTACACAATTAAGTCTTATCATATGATAGAACATTCATCTACACAATTTAACAATTTTGCTTTGATTTTTTTTTCACTACTATCAAATATTGAAGTAAGTTCTAACAATAAGTTGTAATGTTATGCATAGAGTGTGGACTAGGAGGAGTTGTTTCTACAAAAGGAGATGTGTATAGTTATGGCATTCTACTCATTGAGACTTTTACAAGAAAAAAACCTACAGATGACATGTTTGTACGAGAAATGAGCTTGAAGCATTGGGTAAATGAAGCATTGCCTATTTCAACGATTGATATTGTTGATGCCAAGTTGTTTGGAAACAAAAGATATTCTATTGCCTTGGAGGAGTGCATATCTTCAATTATGAGATTGGCTTTAGAGTGTTGTGCAGAGTTGCCTGAACAAAGAACTAACATGAAAATTGTTTTAGCCACATTAAAGAAGATCAGGACAAAGTCTTTAAGTGATGTCGAAGGACATTGACATGAGCCTTGTGTTTGTTTAAATGTTTTCATTATATGTCTTTCCTAATAATAAAACGGTATTGAGATTGTATAGAAGAGACAACTTGTACGTTTCTGGTTATGGTATATAATTATTATCTGGTCATTGAGAGTTAATGGAATGCTTCATGAGTATATTGAAGACCCGTTTGGATTGTGAGATGAGATGAGTTAAAATGACTGTAGATGAAAGTTAAAAGTTGAATAAATATTATTTTTTAATAATATTATTATTTTGAGATTTGAACAAGTTGAATTGTTTATGATATTTTGTATGTACATTTGAAAAAGTTGTAATGATGAGATGAGATCATTTGGGTCTAGTTAAGAATAACTGCTCTATTATTGGTTTCATGTATTTTGAATGTCTAAGACCGCTCGAATTATGTGACAGGCTTGTGGTCTGAAATGCGAGATTATATCAGGTTTTTGTGAACAATTCAAAACATTGAATTATTTTTATTTCTTTTTTTTTTTTGGTTGAGAACTTGTATGTATGATACACTAATGAGTTTATCTTGGTTATACTAATTGCATTAAAACACCTAATGAAAGAGCATATAGATAAAACACTGGTGTGTCACTCTCTCTGTAGTTGGAATCGTAATGATTTCAGAACATGATGAGAATTTCCTAGAGCATCCTGGTTTCCAAGGTGTTTCTTGCAAATGTTTCTTTACACCTTGAATTACCTTCCTTAGAGATGCATCAATGAGCAAAGTTTCAAATATTTATAATTTCAAATTCATACTGCTTTTTATATTATATATCCTCATTTCGCCAATCTACTTGTATATAACATCCAATATTGGATGTTGGTTGTAAACTTATTAGCATGACCCCAACTCGGCACAATTTCTGGGGGTTAGTGAAGCGATATGGAGATCCAAAATTATTGGAGAAATAAGGTTGGTTACTCCCATAAATCTGCCTATATCAGTGGAGAGACTGTAACACCCCGTATTTTAGTGTATTTTTACTGAAGGATTATTTTTATTTGTTCAAAAATTTATCCTCTTATTTTAAAATGGTTGGATTTTTAATGAGTTTATTTCTATGATTTTAATTTGGTGAAAATTATTTTTATGTGCTTTCTTAATATTTATTTATTGTTATGCATTTAAATTGCTTTTAATATTTATTTAATTACTGTGGGATTTAATTATTTCAATTTGACTTTACCATTACGTTTAAATTATTTTATTTAACTTATGGTTTTAAAATCGTTTCCGTTGGATCATTTTTATTACCCAAGTTATGAGGATTGGACCTCATTTATTTTCCCTCTATTTTTTTCTTTCCTCTCCTTTTCTTTTCTCCTTCTTTTATTTTCCTTATTTCTCCTTCGGTTTCCTTCCCGCGCGCGAGGCCCGTCCCCCCTCCCTCTCTCTTCCGTCCGTTCCTTCTTCACCACCCAGTGCCGCCGTGCGTCGGCGGTGGTCGACACCGCCCAGCCCGTTAGCTTCCCCAGCCGCCGGCAACCTTACCCCACCAACCTCACCTCCATTCGTGCCGCCGTTAGCCACCACGAGCCCATTGAAGCCGCAGCACTCTTTCCGCCACTGCGCCGCCGTCGCACCACCATTGGCCACCATCTTCTCACCACATCATCCTCGACCTCTTGGCAACCCATTGGACTCAACCCCAGCTCCGATCTGCCACCGGTGAAGCTCCACCATCTACATTTTCGATTTGGGTATTTTGGTCTTCTACCGCCCATTGCGCCGCCACCCACGACCAACCTTCACTACCACTAGCTTCACCGACCTCCTTAGGCCCTACCCTATCATTTTTGGGTCTTCGTTTGTCCCCGTTTGAAAGTGGGTATTTGTGACCCACGGCCACAGTGTATTTTGCACTGTTACGTTGCTCAGACGTCATTTCTTGCAGCTTCGTGATCCATTGGAAATTGCTATATAGCGCTGTAAGTATTTCTTCAAAGAATTCATGTGAATTTAATGTATTTTTGCACTAACACATTTCACTGTATTTGAACTGTTGATTGGTTTTTCCGGACTGAGTCCGAGGAGTACAGGGGTCGGATGGATTGGTGATTGGAGTTGTTTGGTTGGATTTGATTGGATTGGTAATTGTTGGTTTGGATATTTTGTTGGTTCATGTACATTGCATTTGGCACGCATGATCATGTTTGTAAAGGAAAACTGGGTTTTCGTGTATTGCATTCATGTTCATGTGTTTATGAAAATTGGGTTTTCATGTGAGTATGGAATTTGGGTGCATGTGTATCACGACCCCAAGTCGAGATGGGGCATTATCTCGGTGGAGCTCCTCTGGTTACTCGGGAGCGGAATATACTGAGTAACGTCCCCTGGATTCTCGCCGGGCGACAATGGGATCGGACGAGAGATTCGTGCCGACTCCGTGGTCCTTCTGCTGGCGGGGACTAGAGGATGTCTGGCCACGTACGCGCTGGGCACGGAACTGGGCATCGCTCGTTGTGTAGTGTGGGTGTTTGGCCATGTACGTGCCGGGCGCGGAACTGAGCACCACTACGAAGCCAGGACGTGCGGATGGTCCATAGGGGAGGCCATGGTGCATAGGGTAATAACGGATTAATTGGCTATTTTCTGGGAAAATAGTGTGTGTTGGATTTTGTGTAAATCATTTTCTGGGAAAATGTTTTACGGATTATTTTTGGGCCAAATGGGATTTTGGCATATGTTGGAAAATTATCATTTTCGGGGAAAATGATGTTTTGAGGAAAAATGCATATTTCATCATATGCATGCATGTTGGTTGCATTAAATGCATTTTATTCCTGAGGATTATTTGGGTTATACTTACCTGCGGTACCATTATGTGGTAACGCAGATTTTGATGAAGATGAGGAGGAGGAGGGCGAGCCTGAGGAGGCGACTCCGCCCGAGGAGTGATCTGGGATCACTGGCTTTGTTATTTTATTTTACTCATTTGTATTTTGGGGCATGTGTTAAACTTTATTTTTGGATGACTGTATAACTGCTTTTAAACCTCTACTGATGTTTAGATTGTATTTAAATTCTGGTACTTAGTAGACTTAATTATCCACTGCGTTTTTATTGTACACTATTGCATGTACACACACTTGGCACTTTCTTTGGGATGCGTGACCGTGTTGTCATCATCCCGGCGTCTCGATCCCCGTGTATTTTATATAAGGGGGTTTGGGGGCGCCACAGAGACGTTGGGGGATGAAGGAGTTTCAATGCCAACAAATTCTACCCAAGATTGTAGTTCAACAGGTAAGGAAACTCCAACAAAATACAAAACGATTATGTCGGATCCAAGTCAATCAAATCACCCTTGGTGCGTTTGAAATAAGGCGAACAACAATATGAGGAGCATATTGTCGAGTCTATCGCCAACATATTTTATGGCAATCAGTTATTGCATTTTATGTTTAAACAAAAGTCCTCTGTATTGCCTTATTATTTTCAATCAATAGGAAAATACACAGTATTCATTCAAATATCTTCATCTTTCTCAAACTTTCTTCTTGGTATCGAAGCCTATGTGAGCACACGACACAACCTAGCTCTTCCCTGCAACCATGACTTAACTATCTGTTAATGTTGGCAACTTCATTACACTCAAACTCAGTCCTACAAATTACCCCTTGTGGAGTGAACCAGCCTTGGCTCTTGCAGAAAGCCAAGAATTGGTCGGCCATCTTACTAATAAAGATCATGCCCCTACCAAATACACCACACCAAATTCAAACAACACCACAGATGCAAAAAATTATGTACCAAGATTATCCAAAGCCTTCATTGCCTTGCAAAAGGTGGATAGTCTTCTTCATGGGTGGATAATCGGAACACTCTCTGAAGAAATGCTCGCCCTTGTTGTTGGCTTAGGCACAACCCATGTGGTTTGGGAAGCACTCATGAATGAATATGCAGAAGATTCACAAGAATGCAAATTCACACTCCGTCAATAGGTAACATATCTTCTTAAAAACGATGACAAAACCATTGGAGAGCACATTCGCACATTCATAGGTTTATGTGACAATCTAGCAGCTATTAGGAAACTTGTCCCAGACAAAGAAGAAGTTTTCTGTCTTCTCACTAGTCTTGGCCCTCAATATGAAACCTTCACGACTACCATGCTGAAGACTTCACTAAAGATGGTCTGTCTGTGTGCGAGGAAGGTACAAGTGTCATGCTGCTAAGCAAAGCGGTGAAGTGCTGCACCCTAGATGGGAGACTGACATGTATGGTTTTTAGGGGGATCTGGTCGAAAGACTGGCCAGTGCGAACCCTCTACTGCACTGACCGAGTTGATTGCGTGCGAAGTGATAAGTGTGATTTTTATATGATTTTATTACTCTTTTATTTATAAAAAGTGTCAGTTTTCCTTCAATACTATTGATTTAATTTTATTTCTATATATTTTTCTTTATTTTCTAAGATTTGAAGGAACAAGAAAATTTAGTGCGAAAGGAGAGCATTTTGGTACAAAAGAAGAGACTACGGATCCAGACTGATGAGAGGCAATGAGATCTAAAAGAGTTGAGGAGATTTGGGCGAGGAGCCTTGTTATGTGGGAAGCAAAGAGTATTATCTCACCCAAAGATGAGAATAGTCGTTCTTCTCGGTAGGTGAGACAACTTGGCGACAAGGCTCTGAGCGGTCAGATTGGGTCACCAGTCTAAATGACCAGCTTAAAGGACCAACCTAAACGACATCGTGGACAACAACTAGCAAAGGAAATCAGCTTTACCGCTCGGTGGTTGGCGAGAGGAGTCTTTCATCTCAGTTAGAAACCTTACATCTCAACCATTCCGCTAGGAGACCAGTTATATTTAGCGCATTTGACATCTACCCGATGGGACCCTTTCAAGTTCTGCAATCAATCTGTTAACCACCAAATTCTCTCGAATTTCGAGAATCATGCCGCCTATTATTGAATCTTCCATTTTAGATAATTCCATTATTCTTGGTATAATTTTCTATGTGAACATTTATTTTTAGAAACTTTTTTCTATATATTTAGGCTAGATTGTAGTTGCATTTATCTTGTTTCCGAATTTGAATTTTGACATTTATTTAATTCCAGCGTGTGGGATGAATAGAGAGGAGAGTCTGAATAGAGAGGAGTCTGCATTTTAGAGTCTGAGTATCGTTATTCTTTAATTTTCTTTCAAGGAGGGAGGCGAAAGCTGCTTGCTTCATTAACCAACTCCAATGAAGAACACTAGTTTTATTTTTAATCGTTATCAGTTTTATTATGAACCAATTTTATTTTCTAGAACTTTGATGTAATCTAGCATTGAACACACAATTCATATTCCAAGTTATTTTATTTTTAATATTTCCATGATTGAATGTTTATTCCTTGTTCCTAATGTTTGCAATTTTCTAGCTAACTATTGTTCGATCCATTGAATCGCAATGAGACCGAGAGGTGCTTTGTGATTAGAGATTTAGGATTAAACACCTTTAGTTGAGCGAAAGTAGAGATACTTTACCACTATTAGTATGTTTAGTTAATGAGTTTCCAATTAGTTAAATTCATATAGAGATATGGAGTTATTAATTGGAGATATTTTTAGTATTGTTCGAGAGAAAATATTGAATAGTTAAGGAATTTTTATCATCAACGTGGGATAATTGGAATTATATAATATGGACGAATAAATTGTGGGATTCGCTAGGTGAAATCAAATGTTCTAGATCTATTCTTACTATCTTTTAAAAATCTTAACTTTAATGCTCTTTTCTTCAGTTTAATTTAGATAATCTATTCTTTAAATTTCAATTTTTCAAATAGTAATTAATTCAGTAAATTTCAGTACTCAATAGCATAATTAATCTCTGTGGTTTAACATCCGTTTTCTTTAAAATACTTTACTACTTGTTACGATTCTATGCACTTGTATATATTTTCAACATAACAAGTTTTTGGCGCCATTGCCGGGGATTAGTTATTTGTTATTGATATTGATACTAGCTAAATTTTTACTACTTTGGATTTTAGTTTATTTTATTGGTTTAAATTATATCTCAATTTGATTTTTCTTTTCAGGAATCATAAGTGCATGCCCCGATTTAAATCATTGGAGCATATACTTTTTGATCTCGAGATTGAAAGAACCTTACGTCAAATTAATAAAGCACAAAAGAAAGAGGTCGCCGTATCAAAAATTAATATGGCCGACCAGGAACACAAGGCGTTAAGAGACTATACGATGCCCACTGTCAATGGGGCGACATCTAATATAAGGCAGCCAACCATACAAGTCAATAACTTCGAGATCAAGCCGGCCATCATTCAAATGATTCAACAAACCATCTAGTTTGGGGGGGCTGTCACAAGAGGATCCTAATGTCCATATTGTAAATTTCCTAGAAATTTGTGATATTTTTAAGCACAATGTAGTGACAGATGATGCGATTCGATTAAGAATTTTTCCTTTCTCACATAGGGAAAAAGCCAAGACTTGGTTGAACTCTTTGCCACCTAGCATCATCAGCACCTGGGAAGAGTTGGCACAAAAATTCTTAGCAAAATATTTCCCTCCGGCCAAGGCAGCAAAGTTAAGGAATGATATTACTACCTTCATCCAAATTAAGGGTGAATCATTATATGAGGCATGAATGAGATACAATGATTTATTGCGCAAGTGTCCACATCACGACCTCCTAGCCTGACTTCAAGTACAGACATTTTACAATGGTTTGGGACCCATAAATTGATTTATGGTTGATGAGGCCGCGGGAGGAGCATTAATGAGTAAAACCCATGAAGCTGCATATGAACTTCTAGAAGAATTGGCATCCAACAACTATCAATGGTCGACAGAGAGAACAATGCCGAGAAAAACGGCTGGAGTTTTTGAACTTGATTCTATTACCACATTGGCAGCGCAAATGACAAATCTATCACAACAACTAGGTAAGATGAACGTTAATGCTATTCAAACTAATGTTGTATGTGATCATTGCGCAGGAAATCATTCAAGAGTAGATTGCCAAGTGGGGAATCCTTTCGCCCAACCGAGTTATGAACAAACCCATTACGTGTCCAATTTCCAACGTCAAAACAACCCTTATTCAAACATGTTCAATCCCGGTTGGAGAAATCACCATAACTTTTCATGGAGAAATAATCAAGTACCAGTTAGACCACCTCAAAAATTTCCACAACAAGAAAAGAAGCCGACACTTGAGGAGATGTTCTTGCAATACATGCAAAAGACAGATTTGGCAATCCAAAACAATTCGGCTTCGATTCATAACCTTGAGACTCAAATTGGTAAGCTCTCAAACATGCTTACTGAGAGGACAACATGGACTTTACCGAGCAACATTGTGACCAATCTAAAGGAACATGTCAAAGCCATAACACTGTGAAGTGGGCCAACATATGATCAACCGCAAACAATACATACCGAGTGAGATGCAGATGCTACTGAGAACATGGAGTCTGAGATTAAGGAAGCCTTGTTCGAGGTAGAAGAAGCGGAGTAAGATGCGACCAACTAGCAAACTAAGAAGACCAAGAAAAATAACGGGGTTTCAAAGCGCAAGAAATCCAAGGAGTTTACATCTGAAACTTATTCTCCTTCAGTTAATGATCCACCAATTCATTTTCCAAAAAGATTAGAAAATAATAAAATTGATAATCAGTTCTCTAAATTTCTTAATATATTTAAGCAACTGCATATTAATATTATCAAACAAGAGGAAGCTGGAGGAGCATGAGATGGTAATGCTAACCAAGGAGAGCAGTGTAATTTTACAAAAGAAGTTGCCGCCTAAGTTGAAAGATCCGGGAGTTTCATGATCCCTTGCACTATAGGAAATTCCTATTTTGATAAAGCTTTATGCTATTTAGGATTAATCTAATGCCTTTCTCTATTTTCAGGAAATTGGGTCTTGGAGAAGCAAAGCTGACCACCATCTCTCTATAGTTGGCGGACAGATCTATTAAATACCTGAGAGGACTCATTGAGGATGTACTGGTGAAAGTTGATAAGTTTATCTTCCCCACTTACTTCATTGTGCTCGATATGGAGGAGGACGAGGAGAACCCTTTGATACTAGGCTGACCTTTCCTAGCGACGGGGAGAACCTTAATTGATGTCTAGTAAGTGAAACTCATTTTGATAGTTGGCGAGGAGCAAATCACTTTTGATGTATTTAAATCCATGAAATTTCCTTCCGAGGTACAATATTGTTTTCAAGTAAGTGACTGAGAAGTGGTCATGGCCGATGAGACTTATGGAGCTAAATTTCCAAAGCTACCACTTGAGGTATGTCTTACTCACTCCACATCTATTAAATCCAAAGATAAAGAGGTTAGGGAGTGTGAGAGATATTTGGAAGCTAGACCATCATTTCATCCTTCAATAAAACTGAAAGTGGAAGAGCTAAGCTCATCTCACCCGACATCTCCAAGTAAGGAACCACCCAAGTTTCAACTCAAACGGCTTCCATCAAATTTAAGATACACTTTCTTAGGTTAGGGCTCTACTTTTCCAGTTATTATTAATAGTTCTTTGAGTGATGTTGAGGAAGAGAAATTGCTGAGAGTCTTGCGGGAACACAAAATGGCCTTGGGTTGGACCATCTCAGACATAAAATCAATTAGTCCTTCAATATGCATGCACAAGATTTTAATGGAGGATAATTTTAAGCCGATCATCCAACCCCAGATGTGACTAAACCCATCAATGCAAGAAATGGTGCATAAAGAAGTATTAAAACTTTTAGATGCTGGGAACATTTATCCAATCTTAGATAGTGCATGGGTAAGTCCAGTGCAAGTCGTCCCAAAGAAAGGAGGGATAACCGTGGTAAAAAATGGCAACAATGAACTCATACCGACGAGGACGGTCACTGGATGACGAGTATGCATAGACTATCGAAGACTGAATGATGCAACTCAGAAAGACTATTTCGCCTTACCTTTCATTGATCAAATGCTAGAAAGACTTGCCAGCCATGCTTACTACTATTTTCTAAATGGATACTCCAGCTACAATCAAATAACCATTGCACCCGAAGATCAAGAGAAGACCACTCTCACTTGTCCTTATGACACTTTTCCATATAGGTGCATGCCTTTTGGTCTTTGCAATGCGTCAGCCACTTTCCAAAGATGCATGATGTCCATCTTCTCATACATGGTGGAAAGTTTTTTAGAAGTCTTTATGGATGAATTTTTGGTTTTGGGTCACTCTTTTGATAATTGTTTATCTAATTTATCTTTGATTTTGCAGAGATGCAAGAAGACAAATCCTATTTTAAATTAGGAAAAATGTCACTTCATGGTCGAGGAGGGAATGCTCGGCCACCACATTTCCTTCAAGAGAATTGAGGTCGACCGAGCAAAGATAGACGCCATTGACAAACTCCCACTGACCAATGTGAAGGGTATGAGAAGTTTCTTGGGTCACGTCGGGTTCTATCGTCGGTTTATCAAGGATTTTTCTCAAATTACAAAACCTCTTTGCAATCCGTTGATTAAAAATATTCGATTTGAGTTTTCTGATGAATGCTTGCATACTTTTGAAACATTGAAAAATAAATTAATTTCATCACCTATCATCGTATCGCCAGATTGGAAATTACCTTTTGAATTAATGTGTGATGTTAGCGATTATGCTATAGGGGCTGTGCTGGGGCAGATAAAAGATAAAATTTTTAATGTTATTTATTATGCAAGTCGAACTTTGACAGAAGTTCAACTTAATTATGCTACTACTGAAAAAGAATTGTTAGAGGTTGTGTTTGCCTTTGACAAATTTTGTTCTTATTTGATAGGTTCAAAGGTGGTCATCGATACTGATCACTCAGCTCTAAAATACTTGATTTCGAATAGGGATGCCAAACCAAGACTGTTAAGATGGATTTTGCTATTTCAAGAGTTTGATTTGGAAATAAAAGATAAGAAAGGTACCGAGAATGTAGTGGCCGACCACTTATCTCTTCTTGAGCTTAAAGGGGTGGCTAGCGAGGAGAAATTCCTGATTAGTGAGACATTCCCGGACAAGCAATTAATAGTTGTTCAAGTCGTTCCCGGGTATGGCGACATGGTAAATTATTTGGTGTCCATAATTCTACCGGCCAAGATGACATATCAAAAAAAGAAGAAGTTCTTCTCCAACTTGAAATATTATTTTTGGGAGAAACCTTTTCCATATAGGCATTGTACGGACCAAATAATCAGGAGATGTGTGCCTGAGGAGGAGATGAAGAGCATACTCAGGCACTACCACTCATTAGAAGCAGGCGGCCACTTTTGAGGAGTAAAAAGGGCAGCGATAGTTTTACAATGTGGCTTTTATTGGCAAACTATTTTTAAAGACTCTTTTAAATTTGTTAATTTATGTGATCATTGTCAAAGGGTTGGCAACATTTTTAGGAAATATGAGATGCCTTTAATTAATATCTTAGTAATTGAATTATTTGATGTTTAAGGCATAGATTTCATGGGTCCTTTTCCATGCTCATTTTCTAATAAATTTATTTTGATGGTTGTAGATTATGTCTCCAAATGGGTGGAAGTGGTTGCCTTGCCAACCAATGATGCGAGGGTTCTAGTGAATTTCCTACGGAAGAACATATTTTCCTGATTTGGCACTCCGAGAGCCATAATCAGTGATGGTAGGAAGCGTTTTTGTAATTGCCAATTTGATGCGCTACTGACTAAGTATGAAGTTACCCATCACGTGACGACACCCTACCATCCTCAAACGAGCGGCCAAGTCGAGGTGTCTAATCAGGAGCTGAAGCACATACTAGAGAAGACTGTGAGCATCTCTCGGACAGAATTGGAGAAGACTATGAGCATCTCTAGGACAGTCTGGGCGAGATGGTTAGATGGTACGCTATGGGCCTATCGGACAGCATTCAAAACATTGATCGGGATGTCGCCTTATTGGCTTGTTTACGAAAAAGCATGTCATCTACTCGTGGAGCAAGAACACAGAGCCTATTAGTCTATGAGAACACTGAACTTCGATATACAAGCGGCCGGTGAGAAGAGAATATTGCAAATCAACGAGATGAATGAGTTCCGCAATGATACTTATGGGAATGCTCGGATTTACAAATTTTCCTGAAAGAAAGTTTATTATTTAACTCAAGATTTTGAATCTTCCTGGGAAAGATGCGCTCTTAGTGATTGGGACCATTTGTTGTGATCCGTGTATTTCCCTATGGGGCGGTTAAGTCGATCACGAGACAAAAGAGACATTAAAAGTAAATGGACAAAGATTAAAACTCTATGTGGATGGAGACTTTAATTCAAAAAAGTGTTCCATCAATCTCGCCAGTAATAAATGATGAGAGGATGATGTCTAGCTATAAACATTAAATAAAGCGCTTTAGGGAGGCAACCCAAGTTTTTATTTTATTTTATTATTTTATTCTTATTCTTTTGCTTTTATCTTGTAGGAACAAAGAGACCGAGGATATCTCCAAGGAGTAGATGGCTGCACCTTCAAGGAAAATATTCAATCGAAACAGAAAAAAAAAATAAAAAAATCATTAAGAGAGCATCTCTTACCATCTTCCATTTCCTTCTTTAATTTTTCTTCCTCTTTTCCATTGAGGACAATGTCATTTAAGTCTGGGGAAAGGAAATTCTTTTATATGTTTAAAAAAAATGAAATAATAATAATAATGACAAGAAAAATAGTATGGTTTGATGAAAAAAAAAAGCCTATGATAAGAATATGGTTGAAATTGATTTTAATTTTTTGGAAAAATAAACATTGCCTAAGTCTAGTTGTTAATTCTTTACTTGATCTTGCTTAATTTGATATTTTCTATTTTCAATGAATGCTTACCACGATCATTAATTGTTTTGCATACCTAGAGAAATTTTATGTAAATTTTGTGAATTTGTATGGTCTTAACTTACTCTAGAACTTGTTTGATTACACTCGAGGTGAAATCCTAGACAAAATATTACTAGGGAAATGATTAAGGCATTCTTTGGATCGATTGAGCCTTTCAAGCTTACTTGTTTATTATCTTTATTCCTAGTTACTCCTTTGAGATTTATTGAATTATATTCTGGCCTTATAATTTTTTTTCTTCTTGTAAACCTCATGGTCCCTATCCTATTTGAGCTTAAATACTGATTTCCTTACTTTCCAAGAGAACTAAGTTTACACAATGTCACAGACTCACAAGAGCATGAAAGCAAGAGAAGTAGAAGGTCTAAAAGTAAAGTTAATTATAGCCATATTATCAAAATCATACATTTGGGGGTGTGAAAAGTCAACTCGTCTACTATGGGACCGACAAGAAAAGGCCAACGAGAGTCATCCACAAAAGTAGTTGAAAAGGAAGATTAAAAAACAAAAGAAAAACAAAACCTTTCAACTCCCGAATAGAAGGGTAATGAAATGATACTTAAAATTGCAATAATAAAGTGAGGAATGTTGAGAGATTCAAAATGATTGAGAATAGATGTTTGTGTTACATGTGAGAATGCTATTTTTGTTCTGTTGGTGTTCAAACTTAAGTTGTCTTATTTCGTTTGAGTCCTACCTTTTCTTTGTAACCCTCACCGTAGCCTTACATTACAAGCTTAATAAATACCTAGTGATCCCTGGTGATAGTTTCGATTCTACATTAGTGGAGAGTGATTTGAAAATCAAGCCTATAGAGTGTGTGGAGATCTATTATTTATTTACTTGTTTGCATAACATTATCCGGATAATGCAGTGGATTTGAGTTTTGAATTAATTTTTGGACTTGGTTGATTGTGAATGATTCCTTTGAATTATAAACTTTAGACAATCTTTGATACAATAAATTTTATGAATCAAATAAATGCTTGTTTTAATTGTCTTTCTCTTCTTATTTGGTCGAGGGTGAGCAAAGCCTAAGTTTGAGGGTATTTGATAAGTGTGATTTTTATGTAATTTTATTATTATTTTATTTATGAAAAGTGTCAGTTTTCCTTCTGTACTATTGATTTTAGTTTATTAATATATATATATATATATTTTCTTGGATTTGAAGGAATGAAAATATTTTAGTACGAAATGAGAGTATTTTGGTATAAAAGAATAGACTACAGATTCAGACCGATGAAAGGCAATGAGATCTAACAGAGCCGAGGAGATTTGGGCGAGGAGCCTTGTTCTGTGTGAAGCAAAGAGTTTTATCTCACCCAAAGATGAGACTAGTCGTTCTTCTCGGTAGGCGAGAAAACTTGGCGACAAGACTCTGAGCTATTAGATTGGGCGACCAGTCTAAACGACCAACTTAAAGGACCAACCTAAACGACTTCATGGGTAACAACTAGCAATGCGACCGCTCGGTAGGTTGGCGAGAAGAGTCTTTCATTTCGGTCAGGAACCTTACATCTTGGCCATTAAGCGAGGAGACCAGTTATATTCAGTGCACACGGCATTTACCCGATGTGACTCTTTCGAGTTCCACAATCAATCTGCTGACCACCAAATCCTCCCGACGTTCGAGAATCGAGCCGCCTATTACTGAATCTTCCATTTTAGATAATTTTATTATTCTTGGGATAATTTTATATGTTAATATTTATCTTTAGAAACTATTTTCCAGATATTTAGACTAGATTATAACTGCATTTATTTTGTTTCCGAATTTGAATTTTGACATCTATTTAATCTCGGCGTGTGAGATAAATAGAGAGGAGAGTATGAATAGAGAAGAGAATCTGAATAGAGAGGAGTCTGCATTTTAGAATCTGAATTTCCAATTAGTTAAATTCACATAGAGATATGTAGTTTTTAAGTAGAGATATTTCTAATTTTGTTCGAGAGAAAATAATGAATAGTTAAGAAATTTTTATCATCAATGTGACAAAATTTGAATTATATAATAAGAAAGAATAAATTATGTTAGATTCAATTGGTGAAATGAAATGCTGTAGTTCAATTACTGTCATTTTATAAGGAGTCTTGTGAACCGGAGCTGCCTCCGGGGCTATATTCAGGTCTGCGTCCAAACGTACCATCACCTTAGACTGATTGAATATATATGTCTTTCTGGGATTTGTTATATTTATGAGGTAGGCCCCTCCTAAAAGTAATATTAAATTTCAAGACACAGATACATATATACATGGTCTAAGTCCATCCTACCATAGCCTCCATACTTATGGATACATGACTCGATTCCCACGTCATGATTTGTGTGAATTCGTTAGTTCATCAAAACATAAAGAGAATGATAAGAAAAACAAAAACAAAAAAGTTTTCGGGCTTCCGAATCTCCGATTCCGTTCTTGTCTTTTTTCTACACCGTGATTTATGCAATGATTTTAAAGAATTTTTGTTTATTTTTTAAGAAATTCATAATTTTCATTTATTCATACTATACTACAACTTACACAAAATAATAAATAAAAATTTTATTTAATACATATTAATATATAATAAAAATAATAAATACTTATATAAAAAAAATAAAAAAGTAGATGCGGTGTGGGGACGGGACTGGCCCCGCTGGGCCATACCGCCCCCGTCAGTATCTTATCCTGCACGGCGGAGCCAACGTGCCCCCTCTACAGTACCAACTTTCACATGGCCAATGGGCGATGTATTCTTCCTTGACTTTGTTTTTCATACAGTACTTGTTTTTTTTTCACACCGTGATTTATGCAACGATTTCAAACATTTTTCCTTCGTTCTCTAGAAAATCCAACCCGGTTTTTCTTTTTTCTTTTTCTGTCTCTTTCTTCAACTTACTGCCAGCTTTTACATGGTCCATGGGCTATGTATTCATTCTTGACTCTTTTTTTTTTTTTTTTTTTTTTTTTTAACTTATTTCTCTTTATCTTTCAATTCCTCTTATTTATAATTCATTTTTTGATTTTGAAAATTAATATTAAGACATTTTATTTTACTGTACAGGTTAACAGTTTTATATACAAGCAGCGAAGGTCATAATTAGATAAATCAGGTTTTATATGTTCTATGTTAATATTTATTTTATTCTAAAATATTAATAGGCATAGCAAGATTTAGATAATATATATTAAATACTGTTATTTTCTACTAAAAAATATGCATGATCTGGATATGAGATACTTAAAAAAACAAAAGAGAAGAATAAAAAAATTGATTGAATTCGAAAAGGATATTTAAATAAATTTGCTACTAATAGTAAATAAAATATAACATAAAATTTAGGTGAAATATTTATAGATGATCAAGAAAGACATCGAAAAGGACCAAAAGATAACCAAACAAATAAAAAAGAATAATGTTAAATATAATAATGTGTTGTATAAGTGTTGCGCACTCAATTTTTTTTTAAAAAATTAACCTTCTTTATTAAAAAGTTAATTTTTTATATAAATTTTATATTTATTTATTTTTATTAAAAAGAATACGCAATACTACGTACTCTATGACCTTTTCTCTACCGAATTGATCAATTGGTATTTGGTAATAGTCATAATTGCATCGGACAATATTTATTGCCGACAGCTCTTGGAAAAATTATGGTCATAAAGATGCAACCGTCTTCATGAATGCGTTGGGACACTGGCCAAGAGGCAGGAATCTTCCTTGCTATAAGCATGCATGTTTACTGATCCATGGAAGACCTTCACTTTACAATGGTACCTTTTTTTTTTTTCTAATTAATCTTACAATGGTACTTGAAGACCGGTTTCATTTTGTAAAAATTCATTTATATTTCATGCCGTTGTGTCGAGTACTCTAGCAAAAGCGCACCAATTAAGAGCATGGACGAATAGGAGAGCGTAGATTTCAATTTCAATCCTCTCTCTTAACAAATAAGTGAAAGATGCAATTTGCTCAGCTGGGTAGTCTGATATCGGTGACCAAGTCCACGGCTAGGATTGAGAAGGCCATGAACGAAATGTAAGAATTTGGGAGAATATCTAATAATAAAAGAATAGTAAGAACACTAACCTCTGGTCGTCGTTGATCAAGTATTTGCTGGAACCAATTGTTTCTGGATTGTGAACTCTCACAATTTCTATATGGAGAGTTTTAGGTAGAGATTTTCAGTCTATCTTTCTTTATGATAATAAATTGTTATGACTGATGGAAAATCACATGCCTTTATCCAGCGTTTTCTAAGTGTTGCTTCCTTCTATCAAGGAATGTAACTCTTGGTTTTAAATGAGTATTATCTTAATTTTTAATTACGCAGAATTTTTAATATAAATATAAAACTAATAAAATAAATATATATATATAATATATTTGAAAGTGTGTGACACGTAAGCCACCTTTCAGTCTCTCACAAGGAGACGTGTGCTTTCACGAAAAGCTCATAACCATGACCACGTGGCAGATAATTTCCAAGAAGTTGGAGAGCTGATCCACAGTTGGATGCGATCATCTTAGAGAAGATAACTCCAACAAAATCAGAGATATCCTCCCCGATTAATGTGTGATTACGAAAGATATGCACACGGGATGATGATTAGACATACATTTATTCTCATACTGTGTTATTGAATTAAATATCGGAATCTCCTCAGGGCAACCAGTGTCGTCTCTTTATTATCGCAAGTCATCTGTAAGGTAGGTGGTGTGAAACACGACCTTTATACTACCATTAGTAACATAATCCCTGGGTCTTCAAAACCCATTAATCATCATATATAATTAATATAAATCTCATTGAAGCGAGTAGGTCAAGGGCCATTGAGATTCCTGAGAGAGCTTGTTTGGGAGGAGAGAATCTACTCATTTGAAAAAAGGAGAGTTCTTTGGTATATTCACTTCATTATCTTGTTCTGTAGTTTTAAGTATTCGCTTGCTCCAAAGTTTATATAAGAGAAAATGGAATGGGTAGATGGGAATATCTATTCTCTCCCTTTCCGATACAATCTCAAATTTTTTTTTAATGAAGAAGTACAGAAAGGGTATTGAATGAAAATAATCAAAATTGATCCATAGTAACTTTAATTGTTTGTGTTAATGTAAAAAATAATACAACAGGTCGGAAAGGAAGAAAAAATCATTCCTGGCTCACTGTGATGATTTAGGCCTAGATAGGTGTGGTTTAGAGCCCTCAGTGGTGGTTTGGAGTGACTATTCAACGTCCATACGTACATTCATAGCAGTGAATATAAATTAAATGCAGAGAAAGTAAAAGGGAGGGAAATACACAGATTAACATGGTTCGACGGTGAGCCTACGTCCACGGATCGTTTGGAGGGCAAATTCACTATAATGTGATTATTTTATAGTCTCTCATGGTCTCTTGTCCTCGCTATACAGTAGAAGTCAAAGATCTATTTTCTGAAAAATATCTTCTCTCCAAAGCTCTTGTCGCCAGGTTGAAGAGGCCGAAGAAGTGGCCAAAGTTCGAAATCATCTAGAAGTCCCCCTTTTGTATGCCCCTCCTTACTTTACGTCAAAGCTCTGCCTCCTTTATGTAACATCTCAATTTTTCTCGCGACAGCCTTTCTTTTTTCCAGCCTTTGTCTCCTCATTTCCTCCTCTCACACTTCCTTCTTGATGAGATTCCCACCCTTGGGCTGGGCTTAGAAGACCATTCTAGGCCTTGGGATATTTTATCCCCTTTAATTTGAATGCAAAATGGTTGTTTATTTACATAATTATCAAGAGAAAATATATTTGAAAGTCCATCTTAAAATTATCAAGTGAAAATGATATGTGAAAGTTCATCTAGCCAAGAAAGAATTTGTACAAATAAGATGTAAATGCAAGGCGGATGTAAATGTTAGATTACCATTTATCCAAAAAGTTTAAATTGATGGGATAAGTAGTGATTTAATATGGTATTAGAGTACGAGACTTGAGTTCTAGTTCCTATTCTATACTACACTCCATTAGTTAAATATTTCTCGTGAGAGAGCGTATTAACGAGATGAAAGAGTGTATTGAGTAGGAGTCTGCCTACATATGAGAGAGCGTATTAATGGTAAGATATAATGTAACAACCCGGCCCAATAATTCTAAGCTCGGAATATTGATATCTTTTATTGGGGCTAAATTATATTTAATGGGCCATATTGGATAAACCCACGAGCGATAAATTATTAAGATTGATTAGGAGTTTTAATTAGACTTAATAACTAAATTAAATCTCATTTATTATTTATTGAATGAGTTAGAATCTTTTAGAATTTAAAGATTGGTCATTAGAAATTTATTTCAATTTAAAATTATTACTGATTGACGTCCATTACGTAGTCTCGATCATTGCTAATCCTACATTGAATGAACTATTAGATCAAGTTTTTAAATTCGAACTCTCTTATTTAATGATAGTGACCAAGTTTAACTTGAACTTGTCGGCAATCTATTCCTACAAGAATACAACTCTACAAATCATCTTCTCATTAAAACTCTTTAACCGAATGCCTTCTCAAACTTAGCCATGGACGTCTACACCTTCCACTAGGATTCATGCCCCAATAGAACTTTCTTACAATTTTATAAATCATTTTCACATTAAAACTCTTAAATCAACTCCTTATATATACGCTTAGCCTTATGCACTTTACGTATATCTTATTCCTCTTCAAGACCCAGTATAGTTTCTGTGTAATGCCCCGTTCTCGAGGGTCCAGAGAGTTAACTCATATTACCAGATAATCAACTCCAACATTGCTAATACTCTTCCAAAAGATTCAAATCAAACGTAAACACTTCAAATTTAATTAACCACACCAACTCGTATATAAAATCCTCAATACAGCAACCCCAAAAAAATTACCAACTTCTCTACATGTCACTTATACTCACATTTCAACAATATAACTATAAAAAATTAACAATACTCATCGAAAACTTTCTATTCTTAATCCACTATTCTTAAGTCATCTCACTCAATTCTTCATAGTCCTGATCCTCAGCTGAAATATCCAACAATCATCTAAAAATATTGGAGATAAGAAGGGGGTGAGTTATCAACAACTTAGTAAGCAGAGAACATATACTAGTATGCGAACATTAGCATTTACAGATTTCAGAATACAGAACAAAACACTTTATTTTCATAATGTAGAGTCAGAACATGTTATAAAAATATCAGAGCGAAAGTTCAAAAATATTCTTATTGAAATTCTTTTGGCATAGCATAAATGACCACCATCGTACCAGAGCATCATATCGCATCAGAGGCCATGTTTAACGCCTGTGGTAGAGTTGTGCAAACCCCGGTAGCTAACCGAGCAGAAACAGAAGGTGAATCTTTCCCTTATTTATTCTCAGAGCCCCGAGTGTGCACATAGGAAAGACCACCTGAAAACCACTTTGTTTCCAAAGTGGGTGCACCAGAAACAAAACAGTTGGTACCAACCCAAACAGAAGCCACTATTAGCACCAGTGGTAGGTCAAATAGGTCACTATCCACAAACCACATCCCGATTCAGAATGCCATGCCAAAAGTTTTCAGAAATCACATTATATCAGAATACGGAACACCTTCTGTAACAACCGGGCTTTAAGCCCAGCCCGTTGGAGAAGCCCAGCCCACGAGTGGATAAGGAAGGACCGAACGACGCCGTTTGGTGAAGGGATTTAGTTTCCCTTTTATGAAAACACTGTTTCTCTTCTTCGCGTTGCCTCCCCCCAGTTCTCTGCAATTCCGGATCTCACTCACCCGTGCGCACCAACCCACGACTCTAGCAGTTGTGTTTCATCTCCTTTTACACTCAAGGTTCGGCTATTACTCAATTTTTTTCAGATTACTCAATCGGGTTCTCAGTGTTTTTTTTCTCTTCTTCTTCATCTCTTCACTATGTGCTCAACTCAAGGTTTTGAAACTTCAAATTGTTCTTCCATTGCAGATTTTTTTTTGGCTTCTTGAACAGAGTGGTAACTCCTCTCTTTTGTTTATTGTATTTTACTTCTTCTCCTTCATTCTTCTTCCGGTTCTACTCTTACGGGCTTCACTACCATTTTCGGTTTTACTCTGCTTTGACGCACACACGCACGCTACCTGTTTAGCCGTGCATCATTTAGTCAATTTTTTCCCCTTTACGTAGACCATTAATTTATTCCAGTAGAAAATTTTGTGACTTATATTTCGGATTGATGTTTTTAATTGTTAGAGCAGTGGAGTGTGTTAGAATTAAGGATGTTGATGGGTATAATCTTGGGTGTTTTGTGAGTCGGTGTTTGAAATATTATTTCAGACTCTTTGGTGTGAACAATGGATGTTTTGGAACTGGTTGTATTGAAGTTTCGTGCAAATTTTGAATTGTTGAATGATTAGAGTAATGATGCGTGCACTAAAATTGACTTATTCAAAGGTTGGAGGTAGTTTGGGTTGGATTATGTTTTAATTAATGGAGTTACTGTTGTTGGTTTTGGAAATAATTATAATTGGTTTGGTGTTATAGAAGGTGGTTGTTTTGGGTTTTAAATGTGAATGGGTGAAGAGAGTTGTTCGGGTTTAATTGTTAGGATAGTTATTGAGTTGTGAAAGGATTGTTTTGATTTATTACTTAATAAATAACAGCCTACTAGATTGGTTATTAAATGTTGGATATATATTCTTTTGTTTAGGTGGTGTTACTATTAGAGTTCCGGCTCAAGTTGTTGATAATACGAAGAAGTCAGGTAAGCAGGGTTCATATACTAGTTTTGCATAAAAAAAATATAATGAGGTTGACTTTGAAAATAAACGTGTTTGTTTTTGAAAAGAAATGATCTGAAAACAACCTTAGATGTTTATTCTGCATATGCATAAATTCAATATAAGAGAAAGTGTTTTCTGTCATGACTGGTGTAGACATGAGCTAGTTTTGTGCACTTTGTTTCTGAGCTATGTAAAAGAGCGAATAAGGAATTCTAAAAGTTTTGTTATGAACCAATGAGAATATTTTGTTTATGTTTACCTCAAATATGTGAAATGATCTGAAGCTTTTCAGTGTTTTGTTTTGATATGATGTGTCATCTGAAAATCTTGGCATGAAGTTCTGATTCTGTATATGTTTGTAATCGAATTTTCAATGAAATCCGTTCTGTTTCTGTTAAGGCCCAGCCACGGGTATAATGGTGGTTTATAACCCTACCACGGGGGTGAAACATGAAAAATGGCCCAGCCACGGGTATAATGGTGGTTTATAACCCTACCACGGGGGTGAAACATGGAATATGGCCCAGCCACGGGTATAATGGTGGTTTATAACCCTACCACGGGGGTTAAACATGGTATTGTCCCGATGTGATGCTAAGAGATGATTTAATTATAATGTTTCAGTTTGGAAATGCCAACGGATCTTCTTTTTGGAATAAGTTTATTTTTCTGAAAATGTCGCTCTAAAATTTTTGTATAAGTTTTGTTTCTGCATTCTGAAAGTAAATGTTTTGTTCGGCTTATCAAATGTTATAAATGCTCATGTTTACATGCTAGTATATGCTCTCTGCTTACTGAGTTGTTGATAACTCACCCCGTTAATCTTCATAATATTTCAGATGACATCGATAGCTCTGCCGAAGATCAGTATTAGAGTCTTTGGAGAAGATTAGCATTGTTTTGTTGTCGAGTATCTCATGATATTAGTGTTGGTGTTGGAAGTTAATTATCTTTCTTAAGTTTGCTTCAATGGATTTATACGGTTTATGGAGACTATGTTAATGTTATAAAATTTCTAGTTGTTATTTGAGACATGAAGAAGAATTGATTTTATTTGGGTTGTTGGTTTGATTATTGGATAAATGAGTTTATTTGATTTATTTAATTGAAGTATTTACGTTCGATTTGAGGTTTGAGAAAAGGGATATATTCTTGAATTTGGAAATACTCTAGCCGTGTTAGAGATGATTGTCAGGTTTTATGAGTTAACTCTCCGGACCCTCGGGGTCGGGGTGTTACACCTTCAGAACATAATAGAGTTTTCATAAATCATATCATATCAGAGTACAGAACATCTTAAGAACAGAACAGAGTTTTCAGAATTCACATCATATCAGAGTAAAGAACATCTTTAGAACATAAGAGAGTTTTCAGAAATCACAAAACATAATTTTAAGCACAAACTTTCATATTCGTTATCTTTTTCACAGTTTAGAAGCAAAATGCAAAATAGTTCATGTCTACACCAGTCATTCCAGAAAATACTTTATTCTTAAAAAGAATCTCGTGAGTAATGCAGAACAAATAATTGAGGTAGTTCAAATATATTTTCATAACAAAACATGTTTATTTTCAAAAATCAATCTCAGTCTATTTTATTTTTATGCAAATCTAGCATAGGAACCCCGCTTACCTGGACAACTTAGCTTTTCAGAATTTTCCTCAAAAATACCGAGTCGACTATAAATCGTCACCTATAAAAATAATCACATAATTTCCGTAAGTTTCCAATCAATCACAGATTTCGATATTTAAGCCTAAGCTTCTTAAATAACCTATTTTAATTCCGAAAAACTTAAAATCTTCATAATCCCAAAATATATCATCACTTCCTAAAATCACCAATATCCACCATAACCCACGTCAAACACAAAACACCAATATTTAAATCCGAAACAGCCAACAAATCTCGTAGCATAAACCAATCGCACAAACAACTCTATCATCCAATCCAACCGACCCCGTTACTCCTCGGACTCAGTCTGGCACAACCAATCAATTCACAGTAAATATGAGTTAGCGTAAAATTCATTTAAATCTCAAAAGTTCTTTGAAAAAAAAATAATTACAATGCCATAATATAATTTTTGAAAGATCATGGAGTTGTAAGAAGCGACAACGCAGCAACAAAACAGTGCCAAATGCACTGTGGCCATGGGTCTCAAAGACCCACTTTTGAATGGATGTAAACAAAGATCCGAGATTGATAGGGTTGGCTGTAGGTGGCGGCGCAAAGGGTGGTTGAAGTGCAAAGATACCAAAAAAGGAAATGGAGTTGAATGTGCTTCATCGGTGACGGATCAGAACTGGGGTTGAGTCCATTGGGTTGCTGGGAGGTGGAGGATGAAGTGGTGAGAAATGGTGGTCGGAGGTGGCGCGACGGTGGCGTAGCGGCGCAAGGAGTGCCGCGACTTGGAGAAGCTCGTGGTGGCTAACGGCGGTGCGAGGAGGGCTGGAAATGGAAGGGAGGAGTCGCCGACCGGTGGGGAAGCTGATGGGAGGGGCAGTGTCGATCACCGTCGGCTCATGGCGGCGGGCTGGGGGAGAGGAGAGACGCACGAGAAGAGAGAGGGAGAGACGGGTAGCGCGCAGGAGAAGGAGAAGAAAGAAAAAGAAAAAGAAGAGAAAAGAAAAATGAAGAAATAGAAAGAGGAAAGAGAAAATGTAGGAAAAGAAATGAGGTACAGTCCTCTCACATCTTGGGTCACAAAAATGATCCAACGGAAACGATTTTAAAACAGCAAGTGAAATAAAATAATTCAAACGTAGTGATTAAAATGAAAATAAATAATTAAATCCAACAAGAAGTTAATTTAATATGAAAAGAAAATTAAATGCATAACAATAATTAATATTAAGGAAAGATGTCAAATTTAATTTTCACAAATTAAAAATCATAAAAATAAACCCACTAAAATTTGAAAATTTAAAACAAGATAATCAAATTTTAAATTAATAATAAATAATCCTTCAATTAAAAAATACACTAAAAATACGGGGTGTTACATCCTCTCCCCCTTAAAAAAATTCCGTCCTCGAAATTTGTAAGGTCAAACATGACGCTAAAGCAGGATAGAAGATACAACCCAAAACACGCTCGAAAAGACCATACCATCAACAACTCCCAACAAGCATGAGTAATGTTCTCTCAAGTCTATTTCCATAGGCAATTCCATCATACTCGTATTAGTCCCCCAGTGGCACAACAGGTCCAATATTCCTAGGGTGACTATGATATCCAAAATCTCATTTTTCTACAAGAGCCTTAATACAACATCCAAGGAATCCCAATGATTAATAGCTCTATTTGATAATCTATACTAACCTCAATTGACTCCTATGGTGTAACTTCCAAATATTCATTGTATTCTACCTTTGGTAACCTAATAGTCATTTCCAAAGTTAAACATCAATAACATAATTGGTACAACTGAGTGATTAGTCTCCAACTACAAGTATCGTCTCAAAAATTCAAGTCACGACTAATTTCTCAAAATCAACACAAAATTTGAACTCCTAATTACAACTAAAATATCACGCTCCTGCTGCGCACTTTGATAATTCGCCACATGCATAAAATTTATGTCCTCATAAAAACAACAACATCGAGTACAAGGTGGCTCCATACCTACTGACTAGAAAACTCTTATCACATTTTGGTAGAAAAATGTTTGATCTCCCAAAACTATGAATTATTACACTTTTTCCTCAAAATCACCAAAAATGCCTTCTTGAATCTACACCAACTATCATCCTTAAATTGATATGGATCAAATCCCAAAACTTGCCATTATAACCCCGAACTAATAACAATCATTATCCAAACTAGATCAATACCTTCAATTTCCAAAGAATTAATCTCCTTGAAAATTCCTATATCAATAACTCGACTCTAATCAACCACATTTTAATGGTCACATACTAATCAGTCTCCAAAATAAATCAAGATAAGCTCACCAAGCCTGCAGACTTAAAAACTTAAATCTTATTTCAATTCAGTCCTTCAAATCTGTAATTCTAAAACCTTAAATTATACCAAAATCATTTTTCGAAATCTGTAAGATCGATGAACTTATATCCAATAATAAAACAATGGACTCCCGAATCTTTCAAAATCTAAAATATTAAATGATAACAATCATTTCTTAAAGTATGCAAAACCTTAAACTTTTGGTGAAATTCCCGTAAATCTATCCTTAAAGTTTGTTGAACTTACAACCTCCTATTCTAAAGCCTCGTGTCATACATCCACTAAATCGAAAACCTTAAATATCTTACTCCCCAAAACGATCACCCAGACCATGCCGTTCCTTTCAAACCTCGATATTATAAAAGCAAACCAAGTTGATAAAAGTTCAAGCCTACTATACTAAAAATTTATACCTAACAATAGCACTCTCAGTCGTACCATCTTCCTGCCAAAACTTAATCTTTAACTCACTTTTCAACTTCGAACTAAATGAACAAAATAAAATAAACTTAATAAATAAAATAACACGATTTCAATTCAAACAAAATAAAATCAAACAAAATGAACTAGATTCAATTTAAATAAAATAATAATAATAATAATAATAATTTCAAATTAAACCTTTAAACTTTTCTGGGACTGCACATATGGTTTTACCCATTCTTAGCCATATCTTTAACCAACTCATATAATCATTCCTACCATCAAATATTGTAAACCCGACATCGCTCTAAACTCCCGTACATCTTTAGAATCTAAACCACAAGAATCTAAACCTTAAATCTTATAAAGATGATCTCTTATAGTCCACAAAGTAAGCTTGTCGGATTAAAAAAAATCCCTAAACCTCAAAATCTCAAAACTCAATCATAAAGTCTACAACATTTAAAACCTTAAATATCCACAAAATCAGCTCTTATTCTAAACAAATTTACACCTCAAATTTGAAGTTTCTTCCTAAACTCACGGATATCCAAAACTCAAAAGTTTATAGTCTGCAGAACCTTAAACCTGGCTCTGATACTAACTGTAACGCCCTGTCTCCGAGGATCCGGAGAGTTAACTCATATTACCAGATAATCAACTCCAACGTTGCTAATACTCTTCCAAAAGATTCAAATCAAATGTAAACACTTCAAATTTAATTAACCACACTTACTCGTATATAAAATCCTCAATACAGTAACCCCAAAAAAATTACCAACTTCTCTACATGTCACTTATACTCACATTTCAACAATATAATTATAAAAAATTACTAATACTCATCGAAAGCTTTCTATTCTTAATCCACTATTCTTAAGTCATCTCACCCAATTCTTCATAGTCCTGATCCTTAGCTGAAATATCTAACAATCATCTGAAAATATTGGAGATAAGAGGGGGGTGAGTTATCAACAACTCAATAAGCAGAGAACATATACTAGTATGCGAATATGAGCATTTATAGATTTCAGAATGCAGAACAAAATACTTTATTTTCAGAATGCAAAGTCAAAACATGTTATAAAAATATTAGAGCGAAAGTTCAAAAATATTCTTATTCAAATTCTTTTGGCATAGCATAACTGACCACCATCGTACCAGAGCATCATATCGCATCAGAGGCCATGTTTAACCCTCGTGGTAGGGTTGTGCAAACCCCGGTAGCTAACCGAGCAAAAACAGAAGGTGAATCTTTCCCTTATGTATTCTCGGAGCCTCGAGTGTGCACACATGAAAGACCATAAGAAAACCACTTTGTTTCCAAAGTGGGTACACCAGAAACAGAACAGTTGGTACCAACCCAAACAGAAGCCACTATTAGCACCAGTGGTAGGTCAAATAGGTCACCCACCATCCACAAACCACATCCCAATTCAGAATGTCATGCCAAAAGTTTTCAAAAATCACATCATATCAGAATACGGAACACCTTCAGAACATAATAGAGTTTTCAGAAATCATATCATATCAGAGTACAGAACATCTTTAGAACAGAATAGAGTTTTCAGAAATCACATCATATCAGAGTAAAGAATATCTTCAGAACATAACAAAGTTTTTAGAAATCACAAAACATAATTTTATGCACAAACTTTCATATTCGCTCTCTTTTTCATAGTTTAGAAGCAAAATGCAAAATAGCTCATGTCTACAACAGTCATGCCAGAAAATATTTTATTCTTAAACAAAATCTCATGAGTAATGCAGAATAAATAACTGAGGTAGTTCAAATATATTTTCATAACAAAACAGGTTTATTTTCAAAAATCAACCTCAGTCCATTTTATTTTTATGCAAATCTAGCATAGGAACCCCGCTTACCTGGATAACTTAGCTTTTCAGAATTTTCCTAAAAAATGTCGAGTCGACTATAAATCGTCACCTATAAAAATAATCACATAATTTCTGTAAGTTTCCAATCAATCACGGATTTCGATATTTAAGCCTAACCTTCTTAAATAACATATTTTAATTCTTAAAAACTTAAAATCTTCATAATCCCAAAATATATCATCACTTCCTAAAATCCCCAATATCCACCATAACCCACGTCAAACACAAAACACCAATATTTAAATCCGAAACAGCCAACAAATCTCGTAGCATAAACCAATCACACAAACAACTCTATCATCCAATCCAACCGACCCCCTTACTCATTGGACTCAATCCGGCACAACTGTGGCGCCCCCAATCCCCCTTATATAAATACACGGGGATCGAGACGCCAGGATGGTGACAACACGGTCACACATCCCAACGAAGTGCTAGTGTGTGTACATGCAACAGTGTACAAATAAAATAACGCAGCGGATAGTCAACTAAGTACCAGAATTTATTTACAATCAAACATCAATAAAAATTTAAATAGCAGTTATACAGTCATCCATAAAATAATTTTACAATAGTTTAAGATATACAAACGAGTGATCCCAGATCACTCGTCAGGCGGAGCCGTCTCCTCAGGCTCGCCCTCCTCCTCCTCATCAGCATCAAAATCTGCGTTACCACAAAATGGTCTCGCAGGTAAGTATAACCCAAACAACAACGTAATATAAAATGCATTAAATGCAACTAACGTGCATGCACATGAAAATATGCATTTTCCACAAAACATCATTTTCCCCGAAAATGATAATTTTCCAACACACACCAAAATCTCATTTTGGTCCAAATTATCCGTAAAACATTTTCCCAGAAAATGATTTACCCAAAAAAAACAACTCGCACTATTTTCCCAGAAAATAGTGCATTAATCCCAAATGCACCATGCATTATTTCCATATGCACCATGGCCTCCCCTATGGACCATCCGCACGTCCTGGCTTCGTAGCGGTGCTCAGTTCCGCGCCCAGCGCGTACATGGCCAAGCACCCACACTACGCAACGAGCGATGCCCAGTTCCGCGCCCAGTGCGTACGTGGCCAGACATCCTCTAGTCCCCGCCAGCAGAAGGACCACGGAGTCGGCACGAGACCATCTCGTCCGATCCCATTGTCGCCCGGCGACAATCCAGGGGACGTTACTCAGTATATTCCGCTCCCGAGTAACCAGAGGAGCTCCACCGAGTTAATGCCCCATCTCTGCTTGGGGTCGTGATACACACGCACCAAAAATATTATCACATAAAATCATAGCTTTTCAAATCACATGAACATGAATGCAATACACGAAAACCCAGTTTTCTTTTACAAACATGATCATGCATGAAATAATGAAATGCACATGTACCAACACAATATATAACATCTATCAATGAACAATACTAACAAATCCAACCAACCCATCAACAACCAATATCCAATGCAACCAAATCAACCAAACAACTCCAATCACAAATCCATCCGACCCCCGAACTCCTCGGACTCAGTCCGGCATGCCAAAAACACAGTGAAATGGGTTAGTGCAAAAATACATTTAAATTACGAATGTTCTTTAGAGAAATACTTACAGTGCAATATAATAATTTCCGGAGGATCACGAAGCTGCAAGTGGTGATGTCTGAGCAACACCACAGTGTAAAATACACTGTGGCCGTGGGTCACAGATACCCACTTTTCAACGAGGACAAACGAAGACCCAAAAATGGTAGGGTGGGGCCTAGGGAGGTCGGTGAAGCTAGTGGTGGTGGTGGTTTGCCGTGGGTGGCGGCGCAAGCGGTGGTTTTAGGCAAAAAATGTGCAAATCGGAGATGGACTTGGTGGGGCTTCAACGGTGACGGATCGGAGCTGGGGTTGGGTCCAATGGGTTGCTAAGAGGTTGAGAATGAAGTGGTAGGAAGATGGTGGCCAATGGCGGTGCGACGGCGGCGCAACGGCGGCGCAACGGCGGAAAGAGTGCCGCGGCTTCGAAGGGCTACTGGTGGTTAACGGCGGCACGGATGGAGGTGAGATTGGTGGGGTGAGGTCGCCGGCAGCTGGGGAAGCTAGCGGGCTGGGCGGTGAAGGCCACCGCCAGCTCACGGCGGCGCTGGCGTGAAGGTGGCCCGCGGCTTCGTGGGGTGCGTGTGGGCTACCGGCGGCGAGGTAGGGGCTGAGATTTGGGGAGTGAGGTCGCCGGAGGGAGGGGGAGCTGGTCGGACTGGCGGTATCGCGCACGGCGGCGCGACAGCGGCGGGCTGGGCGGTGAGGAAGAACGGACGGAGAGAGAGAGAGAGAGAGAGAGAGAGGAAGAGTCGCGCGCGAGAAGGAAAGCCAGCAGGAGAAAAAGAAAAGAAAAGAAAAAAAAGAAAAGAAGAAAAGAAAAAGAAAAGGAAAAGAAAAATAGAGGGAAAAGAAATGAGGTCCAATCCTCATAACTTGGGTCACGAAAATGATCCAACGGAAACGATTTCAAAACCTCAAGTTAAATAAAATAATTTAAACGTAATGGTAAAGTCAAATTGAAATAATTAAATCCCACAGTAATTAAATAAATATTAAAAGAAATTTAAATGCATAACAATAAATAAATATTAAGAAAGCACATAAAAAATAATTTTCACCAAATAAAAATCATGGAAATAAACTCATTCAAAATCCAACCAATTTTAAAATACGAGAATAAAATTTAAATAAATAAAAATAATCCTTTAGTAAAAATACACTAAAATGCGGGGTGTTACATCCTCCCCCCCTTAAATAAAATTTCGTCCTCGAAATTGGCAAGGTCAACATTAAGACTAAGACAGGAATAAGATTCAACTAAGAGCAGACTAAGAACATACCACCAAAATAGTCTGGCAAGGCCACTCCATAAGCAACAAACCCAACCTTCCCTACGATCTGAAAATGGCCAACATATCTTGGACATCAACAATCGCCCAAATAGAGTTCTTCCCACTAGGAGTCCTCGGCAAACCCACAATAAAATTCATAGAAATATCATCCCACTTCCACTCTGGAATAGGGAGAGGTTGAAGTCTACCAGTAGGTCTTTTGATGCTCAGCCTTAACTTGACGGCACGTAGCACATTTCTCAATGAACATGGCAATATCCAATATACTCGTTTTAGTCCCCCAATGACACATCACGACCAGTATTCCTAGAGTGACTGCTATCCAAAAATCTCATTTTCTCGAGAACCTTAATACAACATCCAATAAATTCCAATGATCAATAGATCCATACAATAATATGTGCCAACCTCAATCAATTCCTATGCTCCAACTTCTAAACCTTCATGGAATTCTACTATTGGAAACCTAATAGCCACTTCCAATGTTAACCATCAATAACAAATTGCACAACCAAATGATTAATCTCCAATTACAAGTATCTTCTCAAAATTCAAGTCACCATTAATTCTTCAAATCAGCACAATTTGAACTCCTGACTACAACAAAAATACCACGCTTCTGCTGCGCACTCTGATATTCGCCACATTCATAAAACTTACGTCCTCATGAAACTAACACCAAGAGTACAAGGTGGCTCCATTCCTACTAACCAAAACCCTTATCACAATTTGGTAGAAAAACACTCTCTCTCCCAAAACCATGAGTTCTAACTCAAATTCCTCAATTAATTTCTACTGCCTTGATCAAAATCAAATTCTATAAAATACATCTATGATCATTGACAGAAAACCAATATCAACCAACCTCAGCATCCCAAATTAAAAATAAGCAACCTCAAACCAAAATACATCCGTCTCACCTACGATAAGGAACATACTTTAAAAGACTCAATTCCAACCTAGCGAATCAAAAAGAGTGCCTAGAGACTTCTACCCAACAACCTAAACCCGAAAGCTCATCATCTACCTTCTAAACAACATCTAATCTAACGGTGACTAAACTCACAACGAACCACCATTGATTTCACCAAAACATTAACAAAAACCTCCTTGGTAACTCGCCCACCTATTTCTACTCCAATAAGCTAGTATTAACACAACTAGTTCCTTCAATAGCACATCACTATTAAACCTCAGGGCAAACCATACTGATCAAATCTTCAATCTACCAAAAGCCATTGCAAAGCACCCAGGGATCCTAATGCTTTATTAACTCACATACTTAATCATATCATTCATCGCTAACGTCTAAACTTCAACTTCCAAGATCTTATCATATACCATACGTGACATCCTATCAATCTCTCTTCAAGTTAAATAACAATGTCCTTCATTCAACCAACTAGATGCTCAAACTCCAAAAGAAAGTATAACCTTAAAATTTAAATTCCTAGGTAACCTCAAGTCACAATTAATTCCTGAAGATAATCACAATAACTATTCCCAACCATGATTCATTGAGTAACCCACTTCAATTGCACACTTCGATCAACTCCCCAAAAACTCCAAGCCAAAGTCTCTTGAATTACTACTATTGTGTCGACTCCTCTTCCACACCTACCAAAACCACTTCTTTCAAACCAAAATGAGACTAGGATCTATACTCTCCGAAATCCATAACCACTCACCACTACTATACATCAATCTTACGCACCCTTAGCCAAAACCAATAATCCTCCAAACGTGCAGGTGATCCTCATTACCATTTCCATCACTAAACCTATATCCTCGAAATCAATAAGAATCATTTCTTAAATCGTCACCATCTATTATCCTTAAAATTGATATAAATTAAATCCTCAACCTGACACTGTAACCTCGTGCTAAAAACAATTATTAACCGAACTAGATCAATATCTTCCATTTCCAAAGAAATTCTCCCCTAAAAATTCTCATATCAGTAACTTAACTCAGATCAATCCTATTTTAATTCAGCCGTTCAACTCTGCAGTTCTAAAACGTTAACCCAGATATAAATCATTTCCTGAAATCCTCAAGATCGATGAACTCAAATTTAAAACATTCTCCTTATAAAACTTGTAAATTCTAAAACCCCAAATATTATCAAATTGCTTATCGAGATTGGCAAAATCAAAAACTTCTAGTCTAAGTAATCTCTTAATTGCTTGTTGAACCTACCAGCTTAAATCCCATTAACTTATTTTCTAAAAAACTATGGGGCCACAAACCTTAGATGAACTTCTCATAAATCTAACATTGACATTCGTTGAACTTACAACCTCCTACCTCAAAGACTCATTACCTAAATTCTACGGAACCTAAATCCTCAATTATCCCAAGCAATTAAAAACTATTCCCCTCCTTAGCAGCAACTTGAGTACCTAATCCAAAGAGTTCTCCCAGACCCTGATGTTCAAGCCTCGATATTAAAACAACCAATCACCAAGAGTTCAGGCCTACTATACCAATGTTTAAGCCTAACAATGGCCTTCTCAGTCGTACCATCTTCCTGTCATAACATAACCCTTAACCCGCCTTTCAATTCGAACAAAACAAAATAAAATAAAATTCCATAAATAAAATAACATACAAATAAATAAATAAATAACAAAATTATTATACAATAAAATAAATAAACACCAAAATTATTATACAATAAAATAAATAAACAACCAAATTATTATACAATAAAATAAATAAACAACAGAATTATTATACAATAAAATAAATAAAGCCAATAAAACCATACTCAACCAAAGGTAAACACTAATTATAGCAAATAAATCAAATAACATCAATTAACATAAAATAAAATAGCAATAAACTCATAATATAAAATAAATAACTTAACTTACACCACTTAAACAAAAATTTTATTATTTTGAAATAATAATAAAAAAAATTTTCTGGTACTATCCTAAGGGACATGTGGTTTTACCCAGAGCCGAACTGCTCTGATACCACCTGTGGCGCCCCCAATCCCCCTTATATAAATACACGGGGATCGAGACGCCAGGATGGTGACAACACGGTCACACATCCCAACGAAGTGCCAGTGTGTGTACATGCAACAGTGTACAAATAAAATAACGCAGCGGATAGTCAACTAAGTACCAGAATTTATTTACAATCAAACATCAATAAAAATTTAAATAGCAGTTATACAGTCATCCATAAAATAATTTTACAATAGTTTTAGATATACAAACGAGTGATCCCAGATCACTCGTCAGGCGGAGCCGTCTCCTCAGGCTCGCCCTCCTCCTCCTCATCAGTATCAAAATCTGCGTTACCACAAAATGGTCTCGCAGGTAAGTATAACCCAAACAACAACGTAATATAAAATGCATTAAATGCAACTAACATGCATGCACATGAAAATATGCATTATCCACAAAACATCATTTTCCCCGAAAATGATAATTTTCCAACACACACCAAAATCCCATTTTGGTCCAAATTATCCGTAAAACATTTTTCCAGAAAATGATTTACCCAAAAAAAACAACTTGCACTATTTTCCCAGAAAATAGTGCATTAATCCCAAATGCACCATGCATTATTTCCATATGCACCATGGCCTCCCCTATGGACCATCCGCACGTCCTGGCTTCGTAGCGGTGCTCAGTTCCGCGCCCAGCGAGTACATGGCCAAGCACCCACACTACGCAACGAGCGATGCCCAGTTCCGCGCCCAGCGCATACGTGGCCAGACATCCTCTAGTCCCCGCCAGCAGAAGGACCACGGAGTCGGCACGAGACCATCTCGTCCGATCCCATTGTCGCCCGGCGACAATCCAGGGGACGTTACTCAGTATATTCCGCTCCCGAGTAACCAGAGGAGCTCCACCGAGTTAATGCCCCATCTCGGCTTGGGGTCGTGATACACACGCACCAAAAATATTATCACATAAAATCATAGCTTTTCAAATCACATGAACATGAATGCAATACACGAAAACCTAGTTTTCTTTTACAAACATGATCATGCATGAAATAATGAAATGCACATGTACCAACACAATATCTAACATCCATCAATGAACAATACCAACAAATCCAACCAACCCATCAACAACCAATATCCAATGCAACCAAATCAACCAAACAACTCCAATCACAAATCCATCCGACCCCCGAACTCCTCGGACTCAGTCCGGCATGCCAAAAATACAGTGAAATGGGTTAGTGTAAAAATACATTTAAATTACGAAAGTTCTTTGGAGAAATACTTACAGTGCAATATAATAATTTCCGGAGGATCACGAAGCTGCAAGTGGTGATGTCTGAGCAACACCACAGTGTAAAATACACTGTGGCCGTGGGTCACAGATTCCCACTTTTCAACGAGGACAAACGAAGACCCAAAAATGGTAGGGTGGGGCCTAGGGAGGTCGGTGAAGCTAGTGGTGGTGGTGGTTTGCCGTGGGTGGCGGCGCAAGGGGTGGTTTTAGGCCAAAAATGTGCAAATCGGAGATGGACTTGGTGGGGCTTCAACGGTGACTGATCGGAGCTGGGGTTGGGTCCAATGGGTTGCTAAGAGGTCGAGAATAAAGTGGTAGGAAGATGGTGGCCAATGGCGGTGCGACGGCGGCGCAACGGCGGAAAGAGTGCCGCGGCTTCGAAGGGCTACTGGTGGTTAACGGCGGCACGGATGGAGGTGAGATTGGTGGGGTGAGGTCGCCGGCGGCTGGGGAAGCTAGCGGGCTGGGCAGTGAAGGCCACTGCCGGCTCACGGCGGCGCTGGCGTGAAGGTGGCCCACGGCTTCGTGGGGTGCGTGTGGGCTACCGGCGGCGAGGTAGGGGCTGAGATTTGGGGAGTGAGGTCGCCGGAGGGAGGGGGAGCTGGTCGGACGGGCGGTGTCGCGCACGGCGGCTCGACGGCGGCGGGCTGGGCGGTGAGGAAGAACGGACGGAGAGAGAGAGAGAGAGAGAGAGAGAGAGAGAGGAAGAGTCGCGCGCGAGAAGGAAAGCCAGCAGGAGAAAAAGAAAAGAAAAGAAAAAAAAGAAAAGAAGAAAAGAAAAAGAAAAGGAAAAGAAAAATAGAGGGAAAAGAAATGAGGTCCAATCCTCATAACTTGGGTCACGAAAATGATCCAACGGAAACGATTTCAAAACCTCAAGTTAAATAAAATAATTTAAACGTAATGGTAAAGTCAAATTGAAATAATTAAATCCCACAGTAATTAAATAAATATTAAAAGCAATTTAAATGCATAACAATAAATAAATATTAAGAAAGCACATAAAAAATAATTTTCACCAAATAAAAATCATGGAAATAAACTCATTCAAAATCCAACCAATTTTAAAATACGAGAATAAAATTTAAATAAATAAAAATAATCCTTTAGTAAAAATACACTAAAATGCGGGGTGTTACAACAACCAACCAATTCACAGTAAATATGAGTTTGCGTGAAATACATTTAAATCTCAAAAGTTCTTTGAAAAAAAAATTCTTACAATGCCATAATATAATTTTTGAAAGATCACGGAGTTGTAAGAAGCGACAACGCAGTAACAAAACAGTGCGAAATGCATTGTGGCCATGGGTCTCAAAGATCCACTTTTGAACGAGTGCAAACGAAGACCCGAGATTGATAGGGTAGGGCCTAGGGATGTCGGTGAAACTAGTGGTGGTGGTGGTTGGCCGTGGGTGGCGGGGCAAAGGGTGGCTGAAGTGCAAAGATACCCAAAACGGAAATGGAGTTGGATGTGCTTCATTGGTGACGGATCGAAGCTGGGGTTGAGTCCATTGAGTTGTTAGGAGGTGGAGGATGAAGTGGTGAAGAAATGGTGGTCGGAGGTGGCGCGACAGCGGCGCTGCGGCGCAAGGAGTGCCGCGACTTGGAGAAGCTCGTGGTGGCTAACGGCGGTGCGAGGAGGGCTGGAAATGGAAGGGTGGGGTCGCCGACCGGTGGGGAAGCTGATGGGAGGGGCGCTGTTGGTCACCGCCGGCTCACAGTGGCGGGCTGGGGGAGAGGGGCGATGCACGGGAAGAGAGAGGGAGAGACGAGTCGCGCGCGGGAGAAGGAGAAGAAAGAAAAAGGAAGAAAGAGAAAGAGGAAAGAGAAAATGTAGGAAAAGAAATGAGATCCAATCCTCACATCTTGGGTCATAAAAATGATCCAAACGAAACGATTTTAAAACAGCAAGTGAAATAATATAATTCAAACGTAGTGATTAAAATGAAAATAAATAATTAAATCCAACAAGAAGTTAATTTAATATGAAAAGAAAATTAAATGCATAATAATAATTAATACTAAGGAAAGATGTCAAATTTAATTTTCACAAATTAAAAATCATAAAAATAAACCCACTAAAATTTGAAAATTTAAAACAAGATAATCAAATTTTAAATTAATAACAAATAATCATTCATTTAAAAAATACACTAAAAATACGGGGTGTTACATTCTGCTTACCCAAAATCATGTAAAACTCCTCTAGTCCACCAACATCCCTAACGTTTTCTCTCTCCTTCTATTTTATGTGATCGATTTCATGTCGAAAAATATTAGATTAACGCTGCAAGATAAGTAGTTTGATTATAAATTAAGATTAACATACATTAGCTAGTCATATATATTATTATTATTAAAGCCAGTTCTTTAGAAGACAGTGTTTACGTACCACGCATGTCATAATATTTGCAAGCACACCATTAATCATGTTTCATTCTACATATTATAGTTATGTATGTATTATGCATCTCACGTTGCATAAGGCACATAAACTATCTTAAGTTCAAACGTAAGATAATATCAGATTAGTTAATCAGATGACCATTTAGATACAAGGTACCAATACACGTTCATGGTGGTCGTGCAAGACACGGACTCAAACGTGGTCCTCTGTAGTACGCTAGAGTAATGCACAATCAGCTTCCTTTACTGCAACAGGGGAAGTTAATGCACAACCTTGCACACAAGGTTAAGTATGTTGGCCAGCCAGATAAGTCAGCTCAATTAGTTAAATCATATCAATCAGTTAATTTAGATAAATCAAGACACATGATGCATAGCATAAGCATCAGTATGATCAATCATGATTTTAAGTTCTTAGTATAAAATATTTTATGAAAAATCTTATGTTAAGTATGTTTATGTCATGATGAGTTTCTTATTGAGTCATCGACCCATTTTTGTTTGTTTATATGTTTTTAAACCACCCCAGATTAGAATATTTATGAAGGTAGAGCTGTAGGATGAAACTTAGTCTAGGGAGGAGTGACAGTGACTTAGATCATGTATATAGATTTTAAGTTATGATTTTTATGACATAGATTTTGAGAAATCTTAATAAATGTTTTTGCATACTCTCATTGGTGATTTCAGTATTTTAATACAAAATGACTATATTTATTATAAGGAATCTTTGTACTTGGCGCTTCCAAATAAAATAAAAATATTTTTAAGTCAGGTTTAGTAATAACACTCCGGTTTCTCTGAAAATTTCTAAAAGTGATTTTCTTTTTAAACCTTAGGAGTGGAGTGTTACATTTAAATAATTAAATCTAATTCAACTTATAAGTAGTTTATCTTCTCGGCAAGAGATAATTTAATAGTTATTAAAGTGAGCCCACAGTCAATATCTTCATGCCATCGATGCTCTTGTTCTTATCACACCTGAAGAATACAAGCTAGGCCGTGGTTTAGGTATTAAACAAAGAGAGTAATGGCCACAATAAGCCTGGTTTGAATAATGAAATTAGATGAAATAATCTGTTAATAGTAAAAAACAAGGCCCATGCAAAAATCATAACTTAAAATCTCAATAAATAATCGAGGTCATTGTCCCAACTCCCTAGATTAAGTCTCGTCATGTAGCTCTATCTTCATAAATATTTTGACTTGGGGTGGTTTAAAAATATAAAAAGAAACTAACTTAAGTCGTTGACTCAATAAGAAACTCATCATAGTATAAACATATTTAACATAAAGTTTTTTATAAAATATTTCATGTGGAGAAATTAAAATCATGACGGTTCATATGTATGCTATGACATACATGAATTATCTTGGCTTATCTAACTTATCTTACTTATCATATTGGCTCACACGCTTAATCCTGTGTGCAAGGTTGTGCATTCGCAAGGGAAGCCGCTTGTAGATGTAAAAGTTTGGCTAGGACTAGGTAACTAAGTTGATAAATTTGGATAGGATTAGGTGACTAAAATGATAGAGTTTATCCTAGGATTAAGTTTGTAATTTTGGATGAATGTAAAATTTATTGATTTTATCTATAACAATATTAAGTTTATTTATGAGGTACTAGAGGTTATTTAGATAAGTCATAAGTGTGAAAATCGAGTACCAAGGAATCTGCACTTATCCAAAGAAGAAGTTGAACTGAAATCCATTACTGCGGAGAAGATTTATCGCGAGATGTTAGGAGACATTTTCGCGACAGACTTGCCCCATCACTAGTGTCCTACTGAAACTAAAATTACTTTCAGATTATTTATTTAAGGGACCCTATTGATTAGGATCTATAGAGATTCAAATCTAAATATTTTCTAGAGCACTTTCGAGTGCATATTTTGGTGAAAAGATTCTTTGGAGAATTTTCATATTGTTTCTCTCAAAAAGTGTGATCATGCTCCATGTTGGAGAATTGATTAGTCGAGTTTCAGCTACTGAAGTTCCAGGAGAAAAGTCAATGTTTGAAGATCGTCAGAGGTTCTAGCTGGTATTACGGTAGAAGACATAGGTCTTTGTCTGGTCAAGTAAGAGTGTCAACTGACAAAGGTTTTGTAATTGAACTTTACTTGTAATTGATTTTCAAATAATAAAATTGATTTTTCTGGGTTTGGCTGCCTCGTAGGGTTTTACCTTTAAAGAGTTTTTTAAAGGGTGGTTTCCCTTCTATACCAATCTTGGTGTTATGCAATTTATTTACTTTACGTTATTGCTTATATTAAATCAATTGCATGCTTGACGACTAACTAATTTGTTGAGTGAATTGGTAGATATTTCTACTGCGTTACAGGGGTATTAGGGTAATTTCACTACTAATAGTATTCTAGCATACTATGGTGGTCCACGCTTAACTCCATGGCTTGCACATCTACCCATAAATCGCATTGGTGCCATGTATCAAAATGACCATCTGGTTAATTATTCTTAGCTTATTTTATACTTGATCTTATAGAATTTAGGTGTCTTATGCAATGTCAGATGTATGAGATGCATAGTACATATATAACTATAATATAGGGAATAAAACATGATGAATGATGTGCTTGCAAATATCAAGACATGCGTGGTACATAAACATTGGCTTCCAAAGAATTGAGTTTACTAATAATAAAACATAATTAGCTAACTTATGTTAATCCTAATTTATGATTAAGTTACTTATCTTCTAGTGTTGGTTCCTAAAATCGCTTATGTGTGGTAAACAAACCGCTTGATGCCCATCATGGGTGATACTTTGAGGTATACCCAATCCTCTTCTTCGAATGACAGGTCTCTTCTTTTTGTGTCTGCATAACTCTTCTGGCGACTTTGCACTGCCACCATCCTGTCTCTTATGATTCGGAGCTGATCCTTCATCTCTTGAACTAACTCTGACCCAAGAAGTTTGGTTGGAAGTTGTTGTTGTACACAAACTCTGAGCGGCAAGTGATTCTCCCAGCTACCTTTGAATTCCAAGGCACAAGCTCGTAGATGTCTTCAAGAGTCTGAATAGTGTGCTCTGACTGGCCATCTCTCTGAGGGTGATAAGCACTGCTGATCTTCAACTTAATGCCCATGGCCGCCTGTGAGCTCTTCCAAAAATGGGATGTGAATTTCGGGTCTCAATCTGAAACAATAGTCTTGAGTATCCCATACTACCAGACTATCTCTTTCACATACAAGCGTGTCAGCTTCCCCAATGTGTTGGTATTAGTGACAGGTAGGAAATGAGCACTCTTAGTCAATCGGTCGATAATCACCCAAATCAAATTCTTCCCGCTGGGAATTCTTGGCAAATCCACAACAAAGTGCATAGCAATATCGTCCCATTTCATTCTGGAATCGAGAGGGGTTAGAGGTTACTGGCAGGTCTTTGGTACTCAGTTTTGACTTGTCAGCAAGTGGTACATCTTTCAATGAACATAGCAATGTCCATTTTCATTTGTTCCCACAAAAAATTCCTCTTTAAGTCCCAGTACATCTTCGTACTTCTATGGTGAATTGAATAAGGAGTCACATGAGCCTTTGCTAAAATTCTCTCCTTAAAGCCTGAATTAGGGGGAATCATCCTATGATTTCGGAACAAAACAATAGCATTCCTATCCAAACTGAAGTGTGCAAGTCCTTTTGATTTTCTGACTCTCTTCCGGATATCCAGTAGCTTTAGGTCCTTCCTTTGAAGAGTTTTCAATTCTTTAAAATTAACAACCCGGACTTCATGCATAAAGGCTAATACTTCCTCTTGCTGTGAACTCTCTACAAGAAGCCTTCTCATCCTGTAAAGGAGACAGTCTAACCCTGACGGCTCAACTTCATCTACCAAATGGGACTTTCGACTTAACGCATCAGCAACCCAGTTCGCCTTCCCAAGATTGTGCTTAATCTTGCACTGGTAGTTGCTAATTAACTCTAAGCACATTCTTTGCCTCATGCTAATATTTTTCTATGTGAAGGGATGCTTTAGGCTCTTATGATCGATGTAGACCTCACATGCCTCACCATAAATATAGTGCCGCCAAATTTTAACAGCAAAAACCACTACTGCAAGCTCCAAGTCATGAGTGTGATAGTTCCTTTCATGATCATTCACTTGACGAGATGCATAAGCTACGACTCACCCCTCCTGCATGAGAACACATTCGAGCCAAATTCGGAAGCATCACTGAAAACCACAAACGGCTTACGTAGCTCTAGAAGTGCTAACACAGGTGCCAAAATCAATCTTTTCTTCAATTCTTGGAAGCTTCTCTCAAACTTCTCAGTCCAGACAAACTCAACATTCTTCTTAGTCAGGGTAGTGAGTGGTCCAAACAATCTAGAAAACCCCTCCATAAATCTCCTAAGTACACTACGAGTCCCAAGAAGTTTTGAATCTTGTAAACTGATGTGGGAAGTGGCCAGGCCAAAACAGCTTTCACCTTACTGGGATCTACAACCACACCCTCTTGAGAAATGGCATGCCCCCTGACTTCATCCAGCCTGAACTCGCATTTGCTGAGCTTTGCATACAACTGGTGTTCCCTCAACTTACTCAGAACCAACCGTAGGTGACTACCATGCTCCTCCAAATCTTGAGAATAAACCAAGATATCATCAATAAAGACCACAACGAAAGAATCCAGATAGGGACAAAACACCCGATTCATCATATCCATAAAAGCTGCAGGGGCATTAGCTAGCCCAAAAGACATCACTTTGAACTCATAATGTTCGTACCTCGATCTAAACACAGTCTTGGGTACATCCTTGTCTCTTATTCTTAGCTGATAGTACCTAACCTCAAGTCAATCTTCGAAAAAGTAGCCGTGCCTTGAAGCTGATCAAACAAATTATCGATTCGAGAAAGTGGATATTTATTCATTATGGTTACCTTGTTAAGCTCCTAATAATCAATGCACATCCTGAGTGTGCCATTTTGCTTCTTAAAAAATGACATGGGCACTCCCAAAGGTGAGGAACTGGGCTAAATAAATCACTTGTCCACCAATTCAGGCAACTGGGCCTTCAACTCTTTTAGTTCAGCTGATGCCATTTTATAAGGAGCCTTGTGTACCGTTGTCACTTTAGGTTCCAAGTCAATAGTAAACTCGACATTACGAATTGGAGGTAATCTAGAGAGGTCAACTAGTACAAAGACATCAAAGAACTCTTCAACAATTGGGATTCCTGCTACAGACTTCCTCTCTGATGGATTAGCCAACTCTTGCACTAGATAGGCATCTGCCCCACTAGCCAGTCCTTCTTCGCTTGGATCTCAGATATAACCGTGGATCTCGACTTTAGCTTGCTACCCACAAATTCCATATAATCCCCTCTAGGGAGATGAAAATTGGCCATACAGCTCTGACAATTGATACTTGCGAAGTGCCGAAACAACCAATCCATACCAAGAATGATATCCAACCCAAACAACTTGAACATTATCAGGTTGATATCAAGTATCCTCTATCCAAAATCCAAAGGATAGCCTAAGGATACCTTTGAGCACCAAACTGTCTCTCTATTTGGCAACGCCACGACCACGGGCTAAGGCAATGCTTTCGTGACTATGTTGCACATTTGTGCAAAAGTGGCAGACACAAAGGACCGTGACGCTCTCGAATCAAACAAAGTACAAGCATAGTATTCATACAGCCGAACTCTACCTAATAAGATCAAACACTCCCAATGAAGTTATAAAAATTAACCACACAATGAATCAACTTAAAAAGACTGGATCAAGTTCATCCCTATGATGACCCCCGCATCGTGAGTCTTCAATGCCTCATCATCGACGTCACAAGAGTCAAAACATACGCTCTTGCCTGCACTATCTGCCTCTGATTCGCCCTTCCACTGCGCTATCCTGGTTGATTTCCTTGAGCAACATTAGGGCACTTGCGAGCCAAATGCCCTGTTTGACCACACTTGAAGCATTGGGTCCCACCCTGATAACAATCACCTTCATGGGATAGGTTGCACCTTCCATAAAATGGGGCTTGGCCCCCCATGCGCACACCAGTTGAGGCCTGTGTTTTGGCCCCCGTCCTCAGAATAAATTTCTGAGGCGACTCCGAGCTACTTCCCTCTCCTACAAAACTCATCCTCTTTTGGCCTGTTGGAGAGCCTATAGGAGCACCAAATTCCTGCTTTGCTATAGAGGCCACCTCAACAAACTCTAAAAGGTCAGAATTTGCAAACAAGCAACTTGCCTGCGGATCTCCCGACGCAATCGCTCCTGGAAGCACTCTGTCTGCATCTCTAGTGGCAATGAGATGCGTTGCAAACCTTTTGAGCTCCATAAATTTTTGGGCATATTGTTCCACTGTCATGTCTCCTTGCACTAGGCTGTTGAACTCCCTTGCCTTCTAACACCTCACTATGTTAGGGAAGAAGTGATCATCAAACTCCATCTCAATGATCTTCTACTTATTCTCCCACTAGGCGGCGACTTCACCATGCAATATGTAGTTTACATACAACACCTTTTGGGACTCAGTGTATCCACATATCTCGAGTGTCCTCTCAAGATCCTTAATCCACCTCCCAGCCGTTAGCGGGTTTTCCTCACCATAAAACCGGCAGTCCTTTGGGCCAGGAAACGCTCATTGGAGCACCCTCTTTGTTCCAGCCGTTGTTGGGCTAGAAATTATGTTTAAGGAATTCTATCATAAGATTCATCGCCCTAGCCATGGTGTAGTTCCCATCCCCTTACGGTAGCTCATTCTTGCGGGTTTGGCCAAAAGGTTCGCCATGCGGCATCCTTGGTCGCACAATCTTCCTACCAAAATGCAACCCTTAACTCCGTTCTTAAGCTCAACAAAAGAAAACTCCAAGATTAAAGCCTATATTTATGGTACTGCAACTAGGTGGCGTGTTGTTTTACCTAGAGCCGAACCGCTCTGATACCACCTATGGCGCTCTCAAATCCCACGTGTGATTTGGTAGAAGTCGGGATACTTGGATGATGACTGAACGAATCATACACCCGATCGCCTTGTCCAAGTGTGTGCAAACATGCAAAAAGTATACAAAAAAAAAATATCGCAGCGAAAAAATAGAAGGCAGTTAAACTAAGTACCAAAAAGTTTTAAACAACAGTACAACCCGAAATAAGGTCCTCTAGGAGGTTAATACAGTCATGCGGCTAAAAACAAAGGAATGAAAAGCAAAGGTCCAATAAACAATAATGCGAAAAGTCTATCATCACTCATCAGGTGAGGCTGTCCCTTTTGCTCATACTCCTCATCTGCATCAAAATCTACGATCACACGAAACGAAACCGTAGGTAGGAATTCCATAATGAGATTTCACAATCTCATAAAATAACTAAATAGAACACACCCAAGAGATTCAAGCATAAAATTATATAACCAAACAAGTTCAATAGTTGTGAAAGTAATAACCCCAAAATTCATTTAAATACAGCCACTCACGCCAAAAATTCCTTGGTACCCAAACACAATCATTTAATTACTATGTACACCATGGTCTCCCTTTGTCACACCACAGGTAACGACTGTGCATGTGACTTCGTTATGAGAGATGACAAGCTCCGCCCCTATTGTGTAATGTGACCAGGAATCCTCGACCCCCACCAGTGGAGGGGCTCCGAAGTTGTACCAAGAGTGTTACTGTCTTGGTCGAGCCTGTTGTCACTCGGCAATAGTGTAGGGGACATCACTCAGTTTTACACGCTCCAGAATGACCAGGGGAGCTTCACTGAGATAATACTCCATCTCGGTTTGGGGTTGTGACATGCACTCACCCACACCAAAATATATTTTCCAAAAAATCCAGTTTTCAGACTACCCAGCACAACATAGAACTTAACACATTTGAATAAATCATGGCAATTATTGAAAGCAGTAATATGCAAATGCATGACATGAAGTTTATTGGATGGCATGGCATAGCATGCAAAAATCACACACAACAACACAACAGTTACAAATCCACAGTTTCACAAACCCCAACTACACGCGTTTCCCATCCTCCATCCGGCCCTTGGCCCAATTTTTGACAACAACTACGTCAAATAATCCCAATACTTCTCCGGACCCAAGGCCCTTCTCAACACAACCAGACTGCAACAAGTTAATGATAATTTTCATGTTAAAATATCAAGGGTCAAGCTGAAGAGTTACGACGCAGAAGGTAAAATTTCCTGGATGATCGCGCGTAATGGTTTATGGTATCCCGCGATTGAATGAGTACGCGTGTTGCTACGCAAACAGACAATGGCGAACGAGTTAAAATGGAATACTGTTTGATGATTAAAAAAATACTAAACAAAGGGAAGATAGCTTACTGTCGTGGCATGTAGAGGGGAGGAGCACGGTGGAGTAGTGGCGGCAGGCGGCAATAGTGACGTAAATGGGAGGAATAGGGGCTCAAATGGGTTCTTTTAAAAGTAATAGATCTGAGGGAGGAAAGAGGGTTGTCAAACGACGGGGTGTGGTAGTGGCGCATGACGGAGCAGATCCTAAAGGGGGGATTTTGGCATGTTTCGTGTAACAATTTATCTGGAAAGATTCTCAAGTCTTTAGATGCACTTTTACATCTCAAGTAACTAAATGTCTCTTTCAACAAACTACGAGGAGAACTGCCTACAGGAGGGTCATTTGTACACTTCTTAGCCATTTCCTTTGAGTCAAATGATGCACTATGTGGTGTTCCTCGACTAGAACTTTCCCTTGTGAAAAATGTGTAAAGTATATATTACCTATAATTGGGTTAGCAATACTTAAAAACCACCATTGTGTTGGCTTGGAAAATATGCAAAAAGGGATGCTAAATTTCCATTTCAAGTTTATTTGTATCCTCTTGCTATATGGAAAAGAACTACGCACCGAGCACTTATTAAAGCAATAGAACGATTCATTTTACAAACATTGTTTGGTGAAGGAAGCTTTGGGTCAGTTTATAAAGGAACACTTTCAGATGGTATGAATATTGCAATAAAAGTGTTTAACATGCAAGTAAAAGGGGCATTTAAGGATTTTGATGTAGTGTGCAAGGTATTGCAGAACATTCATCATCAAAATCTTGTCAAAATCATAAGCATTTGAGGTAACATATATAGACTTCAAAGCCCTTGTATTGTGCAACATTCCAAATAGGAACTTAGAGAAGTGGTTATACTCTCAAGATCATTGCTTAAGTATCTTACAAAGGCTAAATGTAATGATTGGTGTGGCATCAACATTGGAATATATTCATTATGGTTATTCAAGAGCTATTGTTAAATGACTTGAAGCCTATAAATGTTTTATTAGATGGAAGATATGATTGCACGTGTTATTGATTTTGTCATGGTGAAGCTTTTAAGTGATGGAGATATATTCCATAATAAGAACCATGACTCTTTCTACTTTTGGGCATATGGCACCAGGTACTTTTATAGATGTAATACTCTTAACTCTGTATATTCATCATTCTACTAAATGTACACAACTAAGTATATTGATATTGCATTTTTGTCATTTTCTATTTCAAATTTTTGGTTCACTATTAGGAAGTATGAAAGCAAGTGCTCACAATAAGTTGTAACATGACACCTTGAGTATGGATCAGAAGGAATTATTTGTACAAGAAGCGATGTTTATAGTTATGGCATTCTACTAATGAAGACTTTCACAATAAAGAAACCAACAAATGACATTTTTACTGGAGAAATGAGCTTAAAGCATTGGGTAGAGTGATTACCCACTTCGACAATGGACATCATTGATGCTAGTTTATTAGAAAACAAAAGATCAAATTATTCTGCCATGGAGGAGTTGATGTCTTCAGTTGTGAGATTGGCTTTGGAATGTTGTGCATATTTAATTGAAAAAAGAGTAATATGAAAGATGTGTCAGCCATACTCAACAAGATCAAGTTAACGTCATTACGAGACAGAAGGATGCTAACGTGATTGGTGAGTGTCAAGTTTGTTTACATGCATCTCTTTCATGATTGTCCATTTCTTAATGATAAAACAACTGAAAAGGAGACATGTATTAAGCCGTAGCTTTGTTATTATACCAACCCTCTTTTGTTCTAAATATTCTTCACCATGTTTCAATTATTTCAATAACTATATAGATAGATATATAATATATTAGCCACTTCATACTCTCTAGAAAAGTAGAAGAAGTGATCATTGGCCATTGGCAGTAAAGTACTTATAACTTATGTGCTTCTCTTAATAACAAAATTATATATTATTTTCTTGATTCCACATAGCAAGCTAGCTGCACATATGTTTATCTTTATATTTTCAGTTATAATGAAATTAGCAGATGTTCCTTAGCACTGTGGATTGCTGAAGCAAATAGTCACTAATTTATTACAACAAACATTTTGCATGAGGGAGAAAATATTTTGTGACCATTACTGAGTATCAAGATAATGTGGATCATAAAGATCCTGGGCAGACGTAGAAGAAGTTCCCGTCCACGTTGCACATAACGAACGATTACGGCTCTCAGCTCCAATTGAGTCCATCGATTCATGCTGGATCTGATCGAACTACTTTCTTAAAGCTTTAAACTTGAAATCGTCTCCATATATGCTTGGATCCATAATAGCTTCATTAACAGCTGTTTGGCCTTCGAGCATGCTTACTACTGCAGACATTGTGGGTCTAAGAGTTGGAGATGGATTTGTACATAGTAAAGCTACTTTGTTCATTCTAATTGCCTCCTCCTTGTTGAACTTGAAGTCTAACTTTGGATCCACTAGCTCCAATAGATTACCCTTTTGTTGTAAAACAAGAGCCTGAAATATGCACACATGAAATGATGGAAATTATATCTTAGCAAATCAATAGACGAGAATTATGACGTAGCCAATCATACATAACATATTGTTTCAATCTTGTTTAGTTGGTTTTGAACCAATATATCATCATCAAGATGACCAGTTTTGGTGCAAGACATGACAACTGATAAATCTTATCCAATCAAGAAGAGAAAATAACTTTCATTTGGTCGAAATTTCATGTTGCTCTTCCCCGCAACAATTTCCAACGAAGCAACCCCAAAACTATAGATATCTGCTTTATATGTTAAATAACCCCATAATGCATATTCTGGTGCCATGTATCCTCTGCATGAAAAGAGATTGCATTATTATGATTAAGATTTCAAAGGTAGTTACGAAATCACATGGTTTTTTTTTTCTATTTAAAATGCAATTATGCAAATAGTAAGACAGTGAGAATAGAGTGGAATATTCATTATATGAGAGAGGCAACTTTGTTGTTGGTGGAATGCTAATAACTATCAGGCAAGTGGTGGGGGGCTGTGGCCCCTGGGGGAGGGGAGATTGGTGGAGGGATACCGTGGATTTTGTTAGATTTCTAGAATTTCTTGTCCCCTTAAACTGTAATAACACAACATAGGAAATCAGATATGATAATAGAACATTTGAACACGAGCTTTTATTATATATTCAGTCATTCAAGTATACTGAGTCAACGTTTTGGGGTAGGATTCATGTTAATGGTTAAATAGACAACTCTCTCTCTCTCTCTCTCTCTCTCTCTCTCTCTCTCAAAAGAACCATAGAAGATTGCTTGAACATGTTTTATGTCAAGACTTCTCGCAATCAATCATGAACACGGATTGATAATTCCTATAGCTATAAATTTCTCTGCAAGCAAGCTTGTGTTGCAAATATAGACAACTAACACATTAAAGTCTCAACCAAATATAAAGTCCTAGATTTTCTATAGCACTTTCCATATATAATAAGAACATCTCTAATATGCAGAACCTTTAAATGTATGGAGATCGGCATTTGTTCCTGATTCTCTCCTAGTTAATCACTTGGGTGGTAAAAATAGGAATGCCATAAGAGAACAAAAATATGGTGCAAATTGAAGGATAGAAGAAAAGATATAGCTTACATGGTTCCAGCAACTCGAGTGCTGATATGGGTGTTTTCCTCTTCATCGAGCTTGGCCAAACCAAAGTCAGAAATCTTTGGGTTGCACATTTGAAATTTTAATGTCTCTGTAAACAATTCTCAGTGTTGATTCCTCATGCAAGAAAGCTAGGCCTCTTGCAATGCCAACGCATATTTTTTGCCTTGTAGGCCAGTCCAATTTTAATTGGTATTGCTCTGGACCTGCATTTTTTTTTTTTGTAGAAAGTTGAATGGGGGAGTTCATGATCAACTTGGTTCTTAACATAAAGCCATCTGCAGTGTTAGGTTCCTATCCTTATTTGACAGAAAATACTAAATAAAAACATTAAGCATACCAAACAAAGGACGAGCCAGACTATTGTTTTCCATGTATTCATATACCAAGAACAGTTGATTTCCTTCAACACAAGCTCCATACAATCTAACAACATTCGGGTGTTGTAAACTAGATATCATGCCTATCTCATTCTCAAATTCTAGATTTCATTGACTTGATTTTGAAGAAAGTTTCTTAACTGCAATTATGGTACCATCTAATAATATACCCTGCATTTCAGAAGAAAAAAATATGCATATTTAAGTATGCACTTGAGAATATAATGAGATATGTCTTTAGCTATGTATCATGGATGGGTAAGAAATTTTTTATAAGAAATTTTTTATAAAAAACCTAAATGCATGAAGAATTACGTTTTCGAATACCTTGTATACAGATCCAAAACCACCTTCCCCAATCATGTTTGAAGCATTAAAGTTGTTAGTGGCAGCTTTGATTTGCCTGTAAGTGAAAAAACCTGTTTGCAGATCGAATCCTCTCAAGTCTGCAAAAGGAATGAAAAAGGTGAGGCTAGTGATAAAATTGTATCTCATAAATGAGCAAATACATTGAAAGTGTGTTTAAATTCTACAACCTGTTCAATACAAAGTGACATTTCCAGACTTTCAAGATCATGTCATCATCTACCATGAACCATTGAAACAGTGACATTGTTGATAGAGCAAACCTTTTGATTGGGGTAAGAGAACTCATTTTCTGAGGTAATCTGATTTACAGTGAATCCTGGCTGCCTTGGGTAAGGTAGATCAACAATCTCAGTTTTTAACATAGAAATAACAATAGATACGGTTGGTCTATCTTTAGCGAATTCTTGTACACACAACAGCCCAACTTGTATGCACCTAAAGATTTCATTTTCAAAGCCATATCTTGATATTTTGGGGTCTACTAATGCTGCCAAGTTGTCCATGTTCCACATTTTCCATACCTGGAAAGATGAAAATTTGATTGGAGAAGATTCATTGTCTTGTATAAATCTTTACTTTGAATGTTTGATTAGTATCGATTTCAAGTTGGGAAAGAGGCAATTGAGCATCTAAAAAATGAGGCAATGAGATAAGGGAGACTTACAAGTCCTACAAGGGAGATAAGGGAGACTTACAAGTCCTACAAGGCTCATGGTCCCCTCGTCATGATAAAAATGAGTGTTTTTCCTTCCGCTTACTATCTCTAGCAACAACACTCCAAAGCTGAAGACATCCAATTTTTCTAAAAATCGCCCCTCCATTGCATATTCAGGAGACATGTAGCCACTTCAACATTTGAATACATCCAAACATTATTATCCATAATATTAGCATTAGTATCTGATTGAATTCAACAAATAAAAGGTACTTACTATGTTCCGACAATCCTTTTAGTATTGGCTTGGTCTTCGTTGCCCCCGAAAATCTTTGCCATTCCAAAGTCTGATATTTTTGGATTTAGCTCTTCATCCAACAATATGTTACTTGCTTTTAAATCCCTATGAATAATTTTTAATCTTGAATCCCTATGAAGGTAGAGTAGACCATGACCAACTCCTTCAATAATGTTGAAACGTTTTTTCCAATCTAGCAATTCTTGTTTGATTGGATCTGATGAATTTAGTTCAAACAGGTCAGAAAAACAAAATGAAGTTGAATTTCATAATAGTAATGAAGGTAATATTTGTAAAGATAGTCATAATAAAGTATGTGTATAGAAGCTAAAATTTCACAACCGTATGTAGATATCATTATTCTTATGATGTAGATAATTGTAGATTATGATATATATTTGAAGATGCTAATGTAGGGCATTAGAATGAACTAACCAAAAAGAAATGCGTCCAAACTTTTGTTTGGCATGTATTCATAGACTAGCAACTTTTCTTCTCCTTCAACACACCCACCAAGGAGTCTAACAAGATTTCGGTGTTGGAGTTTAGAAATCACTACGACTTCATTCATAAATTCTTCTAGCCCTTGCCTTGAAGATCTTGCAAGTCGTTTTACGGCAATTTCATGTCCATCTAGCAATTTTCCCTATAAACAAACAACAACTCATTGACTACATATTCAAATTATTAGGCAATCATCCTCTACAAGCACAAGATTACCTTGTATACGGGACCAAATCCACCTTGTCCAAGTTTGTTAGATTGGTGGAAGTTGTTCGTTGCACTTGCTAGTTCCTTAAGACTGAATATTGGTAGCTCTTGGAGTTTATCTTGGTTCATGTTGTCTGCAAGATTTTCTTCACATTGAAATCCTTGGTGCGTTTCCCCTATATAGAACAATAACCTTTGCTTAGTTTTTTCCCTTACTAGTACTTTAGCCATGCAGTCATAGTGATACAATCGAATTTAGAATATTAATTGATATGCAAAAGAGAAGAATTTGAACGATGGAGAGACAATCTAATTCTAGAGGATTGGGTTGATCATGCGCCTCGTAAAGTTGGTGAAGAGAATGTGGTGATAATATGACATTGGCCACCTTAGAAAAAAAAAATCCAAAATGATTGAGATTGAAAAAAGAAAAGGAGAATGAGGGAGAGAGAAACTTTAAGGACTATTATATTGTCAATGAATTACATATAAAGTATATGCCCCTATTTATAGAGAAATACAAAGAGATTAGATAAAATAAATATATAATTATGAAAATAAAATATTTTTAATTAAGATAATAATCAAATAAATACATGGTAATTGTGCATTTTACCTCTACGTCATGATATTTCATTTCTAAATATTTTGTGCCACCTGACTAGTTAGATGGCATAATTAGAGTGAATGAGACCAAACACATGCAGTGCAATGCATGGCACATGGCACCGTACGTACGTACTCTAGATGATCAGCTTTTGAAACCCCATGTTGTTTCATAATATTTATTATATCCTGCTCAACAATCACAATTATGCACAACTTCAAAAGCCAGAATGTAAAAGGAATTGAGATTCTTTGAATTCTCAGCCTGAATTTGAATAGTTATAGAAAATGCATAACGTGTGAGTTCAACATTCATTCGTCCTCATTGATCGGGCGGACAAATGTGTCACTTTCCACATATCCGCCCAGCATCAATATCAAAACCTGAAAAGTTTAAAAGTTTCCAAAATTCAAACAAGAAAATCAACAATACCCAGAAACTCACGGTCTCTGATTGCTTGAAACAGAGACCTTTCTTTGTTTTCCTATTCAAGATTAGTTCGATTCTAATCAAATCAAGGCAAAAAAAAAAACGATAATCTATAAAAACCAACATAATGCAAAGATTAGCTCCAAAAAAATAGATAAATGGCATGCAAAAGATAGAAGATTATGCAAAAGATAGAAGATTAGAGCTTTGTAAAATGGAGACCGACATATAAGAAAGGAGGAGGAGGAGGAGGAGGAGGAGAACAAAGAAGAAGAGAAAAAGAAGGAAGAGGAAAGGAGAAAAGAGAAAGTGGGATTAAGGAAAATTCTATATACCATACTACTATCTCATTTTTATCTTATTTATCATCATTAAATGATCATTTATTATATTTTTTTATCATTTAATGACGATGAATGTATCACATATTATTTAATATAATCAAAATGATATTAGAGTGTGGTGTATATATAGTATTATTCATATAAATATGTAAGAAATTATGGTTTTAACATGGATGGGCGGGTGTTGCATGGGTAGATTTTTAACCAATCCGCCACTCGCCCATTTTAAAGAATATGACGAATGTATCCACCCGGAGTAACAGGCAAATGTTTTGCACATTACCCTTACGGGCAAGATTTTTTGCACAGTACCCGTCCCTAGTGATGAGACAAAATATTCTAGTGGGCAAGATTGTAATACAGTGGCTTGGTAAAGTTTGACATTAGGTCGATCGGTGATATGTGATAGAGGTATTGGGAAGAATTCTAATTATAACTTCGAATGTCTTTTTGTAGTATAAAGGCATACGTGGATAGCACTTAGGTCATAACATACTCTACATCTAGGAGGTATTTGAAAATTGTTTTCATCCCATCCTATCCCATCTCATCTTATCCCAAACATAATTCAAAAGAAACACTTTCAAATTAATTATTACAACTTTTTCAAATGAATCATTATAACTTTATTAAATTTTCAAAAAAAAAAGTAAAAAAATAATTCAACATTTTCAAATTCTAAAAATATATATATATTAAAATATTAACTTTTTCTCTCTCATCTCCCAAAACTCAATAAATACTTAATTCAAATAATCTCACTATTACTCACAAATCATCTTAATCATATTCACAAAATTCTTATTTCATCACATTCTCCAATCATCCTCTTAGATGTCCTGTGCCTTGTTTATTTTCACAACTCCTCCCAACTCATCTTGTCTTATCTCATCTACTCACTACAATTTTCTCAAATTCACACACAAAATAAAATAAACAATTCAATTTTTTGAAATCTAAAACAAAAATAATGTTAAAAAAATATATTTTAATACTATTTTATTTGACTTTTAACTTTAATTTTAACTCATCTCATCTACAAAATCAAACGAGGTGTTAACTATTATAAATTAATGGTGGTACGTAGTTGACTCCAATTCATGAGAACTATTATTCATTATATCCTTTACTTATCGTCAAATTATATGATATCATAGGAGGATGAGAGGATGATAATTATTAGAATTGTGAATAATATTTTTTTACTCAAATTTATGAAGAAAACTACATACATACATACATACATATATATATATATATATAATATTCTAGCTGCTCAACCTAGCAATCGTATAGCTGCTTTGCATGGTGTGTACTACGAATTGATGAGCACTTTTCATGTGAGGAAAAATGCTCCATAACAAAACCTAGGAATTGCAAAATCGCTGTACAAGTACGTCTCAACTCAATTCATGCATATTTACATTATTAGGTGAAGAAGAAAACAAAGTAATTAAGAAAAAACCTATCTAATTTCTATCTAACACACACGTATTGACTGTTAATGATTACCTTTTTCCCTCGATATCCTGCTTCCTATGCAGCCTTTCCAGCAAAGAATGCCAAAAATGAGTAATAGCGCCAACACTAAAGCTCCAGTCACAATGAATATTGTGGTTTTGACATTATGAGGGGGATTATCTGCAGAATTGAACAAATAGGCCAGCTGATGATGATCGATCCACTATTATATCAACTGTGAATTTATTTATTAATCTTTAGTTTTGTCTTCAATCTAATTATAAGAAGTGTACGAGGAGCAAGTTGGACAGTAAAATTAAGATAGTCGTCATGAGATATATATATATATATATATATATATATTACACCCTTGGGAATTATTACCATTAATTTCTATAGAGATAGCCGATATGAGAAGGCCATATGTTCCTCTTATTGGGGCAGTTGTTGTCCCTTTGCCAGCCCAATGAAAGCGGATATGTAAGATTTTGTTACTCACGACTGCTTCAACTTTCTGAACTAAAGGTTTGTCAACCCCTCCTGCAGTATTTTCCATATCAAAATCCTTTAACTCCAGTTTTCCCTGTAAAAATTATTTCAACTTGATAAATCTGGGACGTTATATACATGTATGTATGTGTGTGTATTGATTTAAATTTCTTACCTGGATATAAACATCAAATAACCGTCTTCCAAGACTGGAAAAAGATCTGTTTCCTGTTATTATTATCTCTGCAAAGTGTAGCGCGACTGTATATTTTCCATTTGCCAAGCAACGTGCATAATACGTGAGAGAAAGAGGAGAGAGGCATGCACTTGTGTACAATTCAGGGCTGTTCATTCGGAGTTCTGACGCATTATTTGCTATGTATGCATTCGAGCTGCTGTTATCATCCCAGAAATTTCCAGTGCAACTGAATCCCCAATTCTCTCTGGTGCGATGAAAGTTTGCCGCACCTGATGCATCTAGATCTGCTTCGTATTTAATGTTTCCAATACTGACTTCGTTTCCACCGCAATTTATGTGCACTGAATTCCAGTCTACACACAAACAACATCCATTTAATTTAGGAATTAGGGATATATAGAACCAAACATCATAGATTCACCGTTAAATATATACAAGGTCTTAAAGGGTGTACAAGCTGCATGCAAATCTCACTTATTTTGTGGTCTCACTTTAAAATGATTTGCACCAAACTTGCACAGGACAGACTGGGAATCAAAAAATGATTTGTGCAAGTTCATGCAAATCTTGTACAAGTTTTTTTAATAAAAAGAGGAATTAGATTCTACTCTTTTTTTGTGGGACTCGCTAACTTTTTATAATGGTGCTTATATCCACTATTACGCTTGCACATCTTTAGACCTGGCATAACTCTAAAAAGGAAAGCTTGGCGATTGGATTATTAAAATCTGATTGTAAGGTATGGTTACGTTTTGAACGAGGAAGGTTCTTCGGGCACTCGCCAACTGATCTATATTTGGGTTAAACAGTACAAGAAAGGAGCGTGCATGAGCTCATGAAAAAGTATAATGGAACGGGAAAAAGTTGGCAAAATCAAAGTAAAAGGAAATCAAGATGGTTATTATTAATGTAATTAATTAGGTTCACAAGTTTAGAAGCTTACGAGTCCTGTCCAGAGAAGCTTTCAAATAAATTTCTGATGAAACATGAAATTAACTAGTCAGCTTAATTAGAAAACCTAGAAATCTTTAAAGATAAGTACAGAGTATGCAGTACTAGTCACGTAGGCTGAAATTTAGATTACAAATGGCGATGTTTTTCTCACAGTGTGTCTCGACAAGATGGTGGCATAGAAATCTCTAAGAAGTTATTGTAAGAAAGATCTAGATCACTGCAAATGGATGTACGTAGTTATTAATGTTAATAACTCTTCATTCATTCAAAAATTAAGGAAGAAAGGAAAAAAATTAATAAAGTTACAGAAATTTGAAGTAGAATTTAAGATGAATTTATGTACTGGTCAGGATTTCTTCGTTTGATCCAGTCCGGAACTGTCCCGTTGAGTAAGTTGCTTGTCAGAAACCTGTTCACATAGCAAGAATATAATCTTACGTACTGTGGTTAATTAAAGACAACCAATCAATCAGCATCGAAACCTAACACTAAACTTTCAGGCCAGTTACCAATAATTCAATTTACCTTTGAAAATTTCATTGTGATCAATTCAGGCTCGGACCAACAAACATTATCGAGATTTATAATCACCAACAACGGAAGAAAATTCAGAGGGAAAATACTTTTTGATGAAAATAAACATAAAATGGGATACACAAACAGGGTAGAATACTTATAATATGGGTACAACAACCAAAATAATTCCCTACTATGTATAGTCCTACATAGGTTTCTACAGAATCACAGCTACAGGAATTAAAAGCCTCTATGCCTCATGCTCCCATGAATTAATATACATGATTTTATATTTCTTTCAACTGCATCCTCGAACAGATAGATGGAAGCTATGCTATAGTTGTAGATAGATAAGGATCTGTTTGGTTATAGTGAAATCACGGCTTGCATCTTTGCTGACAAGGCATGGAACAAAAAAGCCAAATCATGTCACCTATCTTTGTCCCTTTGTATGTTTAATTCGACCTAGTAGTACTTGTTCATTATTTATTAAAACTTCTCCGAAATATAGCTAGATTTAGGGTTTTGAATCAACACATACAGGCGCTGCAACTTTGCACTATCATCAAACTCTGGAACATTTCCTTCCAATCTATTGAAGCTCAGATCTCTGCAGGGATATAATGATAAAGTTGTCATTGTACAAAAGAACAGTAAAATTTCGTAGAGATTAATGCGGTTTAAAGATAGGATCACGAATACAAAATATATATATATATATATATATATATGCACAGGAAAATGTTTTTCACTCGATCAGAAATATGTACTGGAAAAGAATGAAAGACTAGATACGTGAAAAATGTCAATGTAGCAGTGGAGATTTATACGGACCAAAACATGTTCTATAAATAATTAGTTAATGGATTTTTCTTTCCAATCATGAAGACAATATTGCCTTAAAAAATGCACGTTGTTCATAGATATCTCCTGGCAGATGCATGCGGCAATGGGCCTCAGGAGGGGTAGATCATGGCTGCTGTGCATACAATGACAATGGGAAGAGATTGACAACTACAGATAGGAGCTGAGCAAAAAACAAATACATGAGTAACAAATACATAGCTGCAGCTTTCTAAAAGATCAAACTATTAAAAAACAAAAGATAAATACTAATGATCCGAATAAAGAAACTATCCAGGAAAAAAGATGGAAAGGAAAAAAGATGGAGAAGTACTATTTCTGGAATTAATATAAAGCTAGAAAGGCATGCACAAGTGGGTTGCCGATCAAATCGTAAGAGTGAATTAAAAAGCAAAGCCTCGAATTTGTCTACTGTCCTCGTGCTATTTTCAGATCGAAGTACATGACCTCGCTATAATGTTTCAGAGATCTTGTGATACCCCATATGATATGGATAAGGGTAGGTGGTGTATGGGATCCCACATTGCTTGAGAATGAGAAGTTCTTGCTCTTTATAAGGTTCTAGTGGGGCTCCAATTGTATCATTGACTAGTTCTTTTGGAGTATAGGCCATGTAGTTTGGACCTTCCATTGGGGCGTTACAAATGGTATCAGAGCCTATCCCAACCAGAAATGTGGGACTTGAGCCGTGCCACCTACAATGGACAGGCCCGACGAGGACGTCGGGAATTTAAGTGGGGTAGATTGTGATACCCCATATGATATGGATAAGGGTAGGTGGTGTATGAGATCCCACATTGCTTGGGAAGGAGAAGTTCTTGCTCTTTATAAGGTTCTAGTGGGGCTCCAATTGTATCATTGACTAGTCCTTTTGGAGTATAGGCCATGTGGTTTGGACCTTCCATTGGGGCGTCACAGCATAGAACAAAACTTGTCCAAAATATAGCTACTACATATATATCTGTGTCCCTTTGTGTGTTTAATTCGACTTGGTACGTACTTGTTCATTATTTATTTTTCCGAAATATAGCTAGATTTAGGTGATGTTTTGTAATATTTTTCATCTCATCACTTCTCATTTCATCTCATCTCATTCTCAAATATCATTCAAATACAAATACTTTCAAAATATAATATTAAAAAATTATAATTTATAAATATTTTAACTTTTTAATAGTTTTATTCAACTTTTTCTCTCTTTTTTCAAAACCCCTTATAACATCATAACTCAAATTATTTTACTACTATTCACAAAGCATTCAACTATATATTATTCACAAATTTTTCATCTCATCACATTCCCTAAGTATCCCCTTAGTATTTTGAATGATCAAGACATACATGTGTTGCAACTTTGTTTCTGGATCATCAATATCAAACTCTGGAACATTTCCTTCCAATCTATTGAAGCTCAGATCTTTGCAGGGATATAAAGATAAAGTTTAATTGTACTAATAAAAGATGTGATATCCCATATGATATGAATAAGGGTAGGTGGTGTATGAGATCTCATATTACTTGGGAAAGAGAAGTTCTTGCTCTTTATAAGGTTCCAATGGGACTCCAATTGTATCATTGACTAGTCGTTTTGGAGTATAGGCCATGTGGTTTGAGTCTTCCATTGGGACGTTACAAATGGTATCAGAGACTATCCCAACTAGAATTGTGGGACTTGAGCCATGCCACTTACAATGGACAAGCCCGACGAGGACGTTGGGAATTTAAGGGTGGTAGATTGTGATACCCCATATGATATGGATAAGGGTAGGTGGTGTATAAGATCTCACATTACTTGGGAAGGAGAAGTTCTTGCTCTTTATAAGATTCCAATAGGGTTCCAATTGTATCATTGACTAGTCATTTTGGAGTATAGGCTATGTGGTTTGGGTCTTCTATTGGGGCGTTACACAAGACCTTATAACGTTTCAGAGATCTCAAATCCAGTAAAGAATGCATAGAAAAATCTTTATTCAAGAGTAAAACAACAATCCTAATAAGAAGAAAAAATGTAGGAACCATAAAAAATCTAATTAGCACATATGTTTCAATATGCCAATAAATACCCCCGCCCAAAAAAAAAAAAAAAAAAAAAAAAACAGAAAAAGCAGAGAGACGGAAGAACTTATACAGAGTTTGGAGTGTTGGCATTAAATCTGATATGTTTCGCGGAATTTGTCCCGAGAGATTGCAGCTCCTTAACATCCTGCAACGTTGAAGAACATCATCTAAGCATAAATGCTGTAACTTTGTATTGCTGCAGTTCTTAAAATTTTATGGTATAAGATGACTTACAATCTATCCATGTTTTTCATGCTTGTCAAGTTCGGAAATATAGAACCCTCACCAAGTAAGTCACTAATTCTTCTGCACAAAATTGCATCATCCACGACTGTTATTGTCTTAACCAATAAATCTTATTAATTTGAATACATAGGAAGCTGATATCATGCATATAGATTTTACAACTGAAGAACTCTTAGACCATAGAACTTACAGCTCAGTTAAATCACTCAAGACAGAAATGCTTGGAGGAATAGGCCCCGCGAGACCACTAGCTTGGATCTCTCTATAATTAAGAGCATATTTCTCTTTTGTTAGATTTCATTAGAATAATCTACCAGAATACATGATTTAAATGATATTATTTCGAAGAAGAAAATACATACAATTTCTGAAGCTTTTTCCAACTATTGAAAAAATCAGGAATTCTTCCCGTGAAGTTGTTATTGCTAATCCTACTGCATTTGGTCAACTCAGAAACAAGATTAATGGGTAACATAGAAACATGAACTTTTCCAAAAATAAAACATGTAAAATTAGTATCAGAATACAAATGGCTTACAACCACTCACAGTTCAGTTAAGTTTGTGAGATAAGTGAGATCCACCGGCAACTCTCCAGTGAGGAAGTTGGCATTGAGAATACTGCAGCCACCAAATGGGAAGTTCAGACCAATTCAAGATAGTGGTATTTGTATATATAAATCACAGATGATTCATAAATGAATCATCGAACAAGAGGATAGGTGAAAATACTGACAGATTCACCAAGTTAACCAACTTTCCGAGCTCGGGGGGAACAGTTCCAGAAAACTGATTGTTCTCTACGTTCCTGAAAATATATTTAGTCTTCGTCAAATTGAAAGCCGGGAAAAATAAAAAAGAAATAAGAAATCAGTCAATTTTCCCAAATAAAAGAGCATACAAATATCTAAGAGTGGTAATTTTTCCCAGGTAGCTCGGAATTCTTCCCGATAACTTGTTTACAGAAGTGGACCTGTACAGTAGCCAATATTTAAATTCAACTAGAATGAGCCATTGAGAAGTGAATTGAGAAGTGAGTGATTATGTCATATAATGTGTTATATTAAAACCCCAATAAAATACACGTACAGATGTTCCAACATCTTTAGAGAAGTCCATTCGGATGGAATTGTACCAGTCAGATAGTTTCGAGACAAATCACTGAAACCAAGAGGAAAGTGTACATGCAATTAGATTAGAACTTTTTAAATCTTTTTGTTTTTCAGATAGTAGCAATAAGTACTAGTAATTATTAATTTGTTGGTTACTCTACTTACATCATCGTTATGTGAGGCAGCTTTGCCAGGGATGTTGGAAGCACACCAGAAAGATCCTGCCCTTCAAGATATCTGCATGAGGATAGTTAAGGCAAAGGATTAATGTAATCCGTTTAATCATAGTAATATAAGGAAAAACCTTGAGGCATGCTGCATTAATGTTCAACAACATTGTTTTTTATAAACGTACGGACTCAACAAAATAGCCAGGCAATTGCAAGATGCCAAGATGAAAGAAGAAACAGTTCTATTGTGCTCTAACTTATAACTAATAGCATTTGCATGCAGCTCATGATCTGTAGACTGTATAGAATCATAGATAACGAATTGAATACCCGGTGCCACAACGGAAATATCAATGATCAATTAAGGAACTGTTCTCAGAGAGTCAGATTAAGAAACTTTATGGGATCATATATCAGATATTCCAGGGTGCAGGTTCTTTATTGGACTTTGAAAGTCATTTTTCAATAACTCGCAAGCTTTGAAAAGATCGATTCAGACGGCACAGGTCATTCCGAATAGATGTAATGGACCTGCGACATCATAATCCATTGTTTCATTCTATGAATTGTATATTAAAGGAGGTGATGCCATTTGTTTCGAAGATCATTAGCAATTTTTTAATTCCAAAATTTAGAGACGTTTTAAGTATAATATAAGCAATTTCTACATTTGTATTAAGAAAGTTTAATTTATCCAAAAAATTTCTCTATCAAGATACAAGGGATCATCAATGAAAGATAGGTTTCGTACAGTCCAACAACGTGACATGCAGCACCAGGGTATGCACAATTGCATTCTATATAATTGTTGTACGTTCTTGGCTCCAATTTCAGATTTGGTGTTGCCCAACTTGTGTCATTGCATGGGTCTACATGGAAATTCCAGTCCTTCTTCCCCAGCTCTGCGGCTATTTGTTTAAGGGCTTCAACTGCAAAAATACACCAAATTCGTTATGGAAGAATGACAGAGACATCTCTTTTATAACTTTATCTAAATTTGCTGTCAAAATATTTTTCCTGATCATGGGATATATAGGTCGAAAAACTTCATGAGTTAACCCTTCTGATCAATGGAAGACCGACAAAAATGTCTCAAAATATAGGGGCCGGTGACCCTTCTGATCTCCCATATAAAAAAGGCCTAAATTAAGCTGTTAAGAACTTTATCAAACAGTTCAGAAAATCGATAATTTTCAAAACAAAATAATCAGTTATTGTAACACCCGGACCCAAAATGGGTATAGTTAGACTTTAGATTTTTATTTATTTATTTATTGGAGCTTGATGTTTTAAGTTTTTATTTTACGGACTTGAGTAGTGATTTTTTTTTTTCTGCACACGTTTATTTATTTGTGATTTTTTTTCGCATGTATCACTTTGTGTTTCTTTTTTTTTTTTTTTTTTCTTTTTCGGTCTTTAATTTTTCTTTTTTCCGTAAGTTTGTTTTTCTCGTGCACGTCGTGCATGCTCTCGCCCAACCCATCTTCATCCGCTCGCACGCCTCCTCCTTAGGGTTTTCTTTCGTGTTTCATCCACCTATATATATTCTTATATATATTTGTATTTGAAGAAAGCTTCCGCCACTGCCCTCCTTAGATGACCTCGGCCAGCCAGTTTTCCCTAAGCTTCTGCCCTCCTTGGTGAATCACTGCAATCTCCCAAACTCCTCCTCGGAAACTTTTCCAGCCACTAGGCGTCGCAGTCGAGCCAGCCCGAGAAACTTTCGGTAGTTGTTCCGTGATTTGTTTCCTTAAAAACCGTTTCCCGTGCGTCTTCACCATCATCGGCGCAAAGGGAACCCGCAATCCAGCACCTCAGCCACACCTCGCCGTGCCACCGACGATAGCCACCCCAGGCCGTCGCCGCGTGTAACTCTCTCGGTAAGGAGTCCTCTCTCTCTCCATCTCCTTCTCGGTGCTCTCGTATCTCTCTCTCTCTCTCTCACTTATCCCTCTCTCTTCCAGTGCGCTACCGTCGGGACAGCCTCCGCCCACTACAACTCAGGTCCTCCACGATCTCCTTCCCTCACGGGAGCTCCTGTCGCACGTCTTCCCTCACTCGTGAGTTTCGAAATTTATGGATATAAGTACTGCATGCAGTTACGTAAGGTTAGTGGGTAGGGGAAGATATTTATGAGATTACCATTTTGCCCTTAAGCCAATAGGATTTGAATGTATTTTGTTTTTAAAATGGGTTTTATTTTTTCAGTTGGGTTGGGTTGACTTTTACAAAGGGTTTTTATGACAGATAAGTCTTTTATTATGTTAATAAAAAATATTTCTTAAATGCTTTAAATTGTTATTTCTTTCAAAGAAATAATCGGTAATGTTGTATTTTTACAATGACTTAGTTTATTATATGATCGCTATGTAATTTAAAATATTTTGGTGTAATTACAATGACTTATGCTAGACTTTGCATTTAAAATAAAATGAGCTGAGGTTATTTTTGAAAAATACACATTTTGATTTTAAAAGAAATTCGAACTGCCTCAGTTATTTGTTCTGCATTACTCATGAGATTCTGTTTAAGAAGAAATTATTTTCTATCATGACTGATGTAGACATGAGCTTACTTCTGACATTCTGTTTTTGAACTTTGAAAAATAGAGCGAATATGAAATTTGTGCATAAATTATGTTGTGATATGATTTTTGTTCTGTTCTGAAGATTTTCTGTACTCTGATATGATCTGATGTGATTTCTGAAAACCTCTGGCATAACATTCTGTTTCTGTTTCTGTTTCATTCTGACCTCACCACGGGTGTAAAACTGTGGCCTCTGTTTGGGTTGGTACCAACTTTTTTGTTTCTGGTGCACCCACTTTGGAAACAAAGTGGTTTTCTGCGTGGCCTTTTCTATGTGCATACTCGGGGCTCTGAGAATGAATAAGGGGAAGATTCACATTCTGTTTCTGCTCGGTTAGCTATCGGGGTTTGCACAACCCTACCACGGGGGTTAAACATGGTATTTGTTCTGATTTGATAAGATAAGATGTGATGTTTCAATTTATGCTATGTCAAAGGGATTTTGATTATGAATATTTTTGAACTATCGCTCTGACATTTTTGATAACATATTCTGACGCCGCATTTTGAAAGCATTATTCTGATTCTGCATTCTGAAAGAAAATATTTTGTTCTGCATTCTGATTTCTGTAAATACTCATGTTTACATACTAGTATATGTCCTCTGCTTACTGAGTTGTTGATAACTCACCTCTTATCTCCATATATTTTTCAAATAATTTTGATGATTCAGCTGGAGAACAAGAGTAGAAAGTTTAGCAATGTGTGATGATCGTGGTGGACTAAGTGTCTGAGGGTACAAATGCTTATTTAAGGGTCGTAGTTAGTAAACTGATTTATTTTTCGGGTATTTGTTTTGATGAGTTGAGGATGTTTTCGAGTTTTTAGAGAATTTCTAATTTATGTTATTGGGGATTTCTTTATTGTCGCCATAGAGGAACTTAGATTTTTGGTTTGATTAAGTGGATTAATATTTTATGGAATTTCTGGATTTTATAGTTGTGTTATTTAAGTTAATTTTAAGTATTAAGAGCTAACTTTCCGGACCTCTGGGACCGGGGTGTTACAGTTGGTATCAGAGCCAGGTTTGAATTTTGCATACTATAAACCTTGGAGGTTTAGATATCTATGGGATTAAGAAGAAATTTCAGATTTGAGGTTTAGAATTTTTAAAAGAATGAAAGATGATTAATGAGAGTTAAGTTTTCAGAATTCTTGTAGGCGCTGGGTCATGACGTTGAGGAAATAATTTTTTCAGAGTTGTGGTGTAGACAATTGTGGGCTATAGGAGGTGATTTTATGGGTATTTAGGGTATTAGAAGTCTCAGGTGTTAGACAAGATATTTATGGAATTTGAAGGGTAGGAATTTTTATAGATATTCTAAGATGTTCTTGTGGATTGAGGTTCGGTTCGGTTTTGTAGACCGTATATAAGGCTTTCTACAGGATGGAAGGTTTAGAGTCTGGAGTAATATAGAGTTACTACTGTTGCTTGTACAATTTTTATATGTATTTATGTTTGTTTTACCATTATCACCATTTGCTTATTTTGCACAAACCTCTTTATTCTTGTATATTATTATTTTTTTTTTTTAAATAATCCAAGTTGTCAGGATGCCACCTCGTCGTCGAGAAAGAAGTGTATCGGGTATGAATGCGACAAATGATGAATGGGGATGTACCATTGAGCAGTTTAATCGAATGCATCCTCCCACCTTCGATGGTCGGGGCGACGCAACCTTAGTAGAAGACTGGATCCAAGATATTGAGGAGATACTCCGCGTTATAAACTGCACGGACGAACAGAAGGTTCTATACTCTGCTTTCAAACTAATTGGAGAAGCAAAGAGATGGTGGATTTCTGAAAGAACCATCAGAGAAGCGGAAGGGACGGAAATAGTCCGTTGGCTGCAGTTCAAGCAGATATTTCTGGAACGCTTTTTCCCAACCTCAGTCCGAGACTACAAGGCTATGGAGTTCACTAATTTGGTACAGGGAGCTATGACAGTACACCAGTACGCAGCTAGATTTATTGAGTTATCACGCTTTGCTGCATATTTGATCCCTGACGAGGAGAAGAAGGCTCGTAAGTTTGAACAAGGGCTGAATGAAAAGATTTATGAAAGAATTGTGGGCTTTCAAATTCGGAACTTCTCAGAATTGGTGAATAAGGCCACAGTATTCGAGAGGAGCCTTCAAAGAAGCGCAACACTACTGGAATAGAGGAAGAGGACTGCGCCACAGGGGTCTCAATCTGCAGTGGATCAAGGGCAATGGAAAAAGAGAAATGACGGGAGCAGCTCGAGGCAAAAGCAAATGCAAGTAAATCAATCGAACAGCCTCTTTAAGTTTTGTAATCGTGCACATACAGGAGAGTGCAGAAGGGAAATGGGGGCATGTTTTCGATGCGGTAAGACCGGACATCTTATCAGGGAATGCCCTTTGCTGCTGACAGACAACAAGAAGCCTAACCCACATCCAGGTTCCCAACAAGCGAATCAGGGTAATAGTCAACGTAGAATGGGACCGGCCCGAGTGTTCGCACTAACATCTGAAGATGCTGAGAATGACAACAATGAGATCACAGGTACCTCACTCTATTTCTCCTTGAAATCTTTTTAATTTAGTCGAGATTAGTTATGCTTGTATGGAACTGTTCTTATAGGGTAGCTTAGAATATTAAAGTTTGGTTGAGAGTAGATTTTCTAAGGATTTGAAATTTGTGAATCGAGGTTATTCAGGACTTAAGCTTGGAACTTTTGATTATACTATATTGTTTTAAGAGTTCTTTGCTAGTTAGTTGTAAATGCGGGGTTTAGTTCTTTTCTGAGGTATGTGATTTGATGTTTTTAGGACTATAAGTTGATAGAGTGAGCAGCGGAAGCGTGGTTTGGTGAGTGATATGATAGTTTGAGAGTTTATTTCGTCATTTATTGAGGCTTTATATTGGGTGGAGATTTTTTTAAAAAATTTATTTTTGGGTATTTAATTGTATTATTGAGGTTTATATTCTAGACTTTAAAAGGCAGTGTATGAGAATGTGTATGGCTAGAGAAATTATGGGAGAATACGATCGACAATATGGGAGGGTTAGAATTTGAAACATTAGCTTCGACAATTGAGGAATATTAATTAGGTTTGACATTATTGTAGCGGATAAAAACTTAAAACATCAAGCTCCAATAAATAAATAAATAAAAATCTAAAGTCTAACTATACCCATGTTGGGTCCGGGTGTTACATTCTCCCCTTAAAAACCGTTTCCCGTGCGTCTTCACCATCAGCGGACGCAACCTGGGTTGTCCACCGCGCATAACCAACTATCCAGACCTCACCACCGTGCCCACTGCCCAGTCACACGAAGCTGTCGCCTAGCCTCCCGTAGCCTCTACAGCAAGCATCGGACTGCTCTGTTTTGGCATCCAAAAACAGAGCATTTGGTTGCTCCCCCCAAGCACGGCAGTTTCGCACTACCAACCCTTTCGAGCGTCTCCTCTGCGGCGCAAAGGGAACCCGTAATCCAGCACCTCAGCCACACCTCGCCATGCCACCGACGATAGCCACCCCAGGCCATCGCCGCGTATAATTCTCTCAATAAAGAGTCCTCTCTCTCTCCGTCTCCTTCTCGGTGCTCTCGTATCTCTCTCTCTCTCTCTCACTTATCCCTCTCTCTTCCAGTGCGCTACCGTCAGGACAGCCTTCGCCCACCGCAACTCAGGTCCTCCACGATCTCCTTCCCTCACGGGAGCTCCTGTCGCACGTCTTCCCTCACTCGTGAGTTTCGGAATTTATGGTTATAAGTATTGCATGCAATTACGTAAGGTTAGTGGGTAGGGGAAGATATTTATGAGATTACCATTTTGCCCTTAAGCCAACAGGATTTGAATGTATTTTGTTTTTAAAATGGGTTTTATTTTTTCGGTTGGGTTGGGTTGACTTTTACGAAGGGTTTTTGATGACAGATAAGTCTTTTATTATGTTAATAAAAAATATTTCTTAAATGCTTTAAATTGTTATTTCTTTCAAAGAAATAATCGGTAATGTTGTATTTTTACAATGACTTAGTTTATTATATGATCGCTGTGTAATTTAAAATATTTTGGTGTAATTATATTAGCTGGTATTAGATTTTATAATTACACGTCAATAGTAAATAAGTTAGACTTTTAAAGGTTTTTAGTCGAAGTTATTAAATGGACATTGCCAATTTTAGGAAGGGATGTTATATTTTAGGCTTTTGAGGGTTTTATGGAATTAAATAGGTTATTTTATAAGTTTAGGCTTAAATACCGAAATACGTGATTGATTGAAAATTTACGGTAATTACGTGATTATTTGATAGGTGACGATTGTTAATTATCGCCATTTTGAGGAAATTTTTGAAAAGCTAAGAAGTCCAGGTAAGCGGGGTTCTTATGCTAGACTTTGCATTTAAAATAAAATGAGCTGAGGTTATTTTTGGAAAATACACATTTTGATGTTGAAAATAAATTTGAACTGCCTCAGTTATTTGTTCTGCAATACTCATGAGATTCTGTTTAAGAAGAAATTATTTTCTGTCATGACTGATGTAGACATGAGCTTGCTTCTGACATTCTGTTTCTGAACTTTGAAAAATAGAGCGAATATTAAATTTGTGCATAAATTATGTTGTGATATGATTTTTGTTCTGTTCTGAAGATTTTCTGTACTCTGATATGATCTGATGCGATTTCTGAAAACCTTTGGCATAACATTCTGTTTCTGTTTCTGTTCCGTTCTGACCTTACCACGGGTGTAAAACTGTGGCCTCTATTCGGGTGGGCACCAACTTTTCTGTTTCTGGTGCACCCACTTTGGAAACAAAGTGGTTTTCTGCGTGGTCTTTTCTATGTGTACACTTGGGGCTCCGGGAATGAATAAGGGGAAGATTCACATTCTGTTTCTGCTCGGTTAGCTATCGGGGTTTGCACAACCCTACCACGGGGGTTAAACATAGTATTTGTTCTGATTTGATAAGATAAGATTTGATGTTTCAGTTTATGCTATGTCAAAGGGATTTTGATTATGAATATTTTTGAACTATCGCTCTGACATTTTTTATAACATGTTCTGACGCTGCATTTTGAAAACATTATTCTGATTCTGCATTCTGAAAGAAAATATTTTGTTCTGCATTCTGATTTCTGTAAATGCTCATGTTTATACACTAGTATATGTCCTCTGCTTACTGAGTTGTTGATAACTCACCCCTTATCTCCATATATTTTTCAGATAATTTTGATGATTCAGCTGGAGAACAAGAGTAGAAAGTTTAGCAAGGTGTGATGATCGTAGTGGAATAAGTGCCTGAGGGTACAAATACTTATTTAAGGGTCGTAATTAGTAAACTGATTTATTTTTCGGGTATTTGTTTTGATGAGTTGAGGATGTTTTCGAGTTTTTAGAGAATTTCTAATTTATGTTATTGGGGATTTCTTTATTGTCGCCATAGAGAAACTTAGATTTTTGGTTTGATTAAGTGGATTAATATTTTATGGAATTTCTGGATTTTATAGTTGTGTTATTTAAGTTAATTTTAAGTATTAAGAGCTAACTCTCCGAACCTTTGGGACTGGGGCGTTACAGTTATAATCGAGGCATGAAGTGTTACCTTCATCATCATGAAGCCGCCTTTGTGCCTTGACATTGATTACTCCCATGCAAAGAAGCAATATGAGCGTTTTAAGAGTGAAGATGATCTTTGGTACTTTGTGAGTTTGTAGAACCATTTTTCCCTGTACCCACTTCTTGTACGTTGTGTGCCTCGACGTGGTCTATATTACATTATATATCTTCTGGGAGTTCTTTTATTTGTTGTGCCGCTAAGATTTAAATATAGTTCATGTTCCCATATGCATGCATGCTTTCATGGAGAAATCAGTCATATCCTTTTCCGAATTGAATTGGTAATTAACGTACGTCATTGCATCGAAAAATTATGGCCGACAGATAACCATCTTCATCAAGATGCTACAAATAACCACCTTTATAAATGCACAATTAATTGGGACAGTACCAGGAATTAATATTCTTGTTTGGATGCATGCATGTTTACTGATACATAGAAGACCTTGACTTTACAAAGGTTGACGATCAATTTCATTTTGTGAAAATTTATTTATATTTCATGCCATTCTCCCGATCGAGTTCTAATCCCACTATAAATGTTCAGTACTACGAGATGCTGATCGTTTGAATAATCTTGACAAAAATTATTTGATGGTTCACCTACATATATATATATATATATAGGAATTATGAGAATATATAAAAATATTTTTAATATCTTAATTATAATTTGCCCCTTTTTATATAAATTTCTAGCTCTGCTATATATGTCCACTAAAAGATCGGTATAATGGGACAGGTCCAAGAATTGCAAGCTCACTAATTTGTGAGATGATGAGAGCAAAATTCAGAGTCTGGACGATCCATCCATGATCACCACGTAACATCATCACGACTTTTGAAGGGGAGAGCTGGCCTATAAAATATTTTTGGAAAGAAAATCTTCAGATTTATTATTTTATTTTTTTACAGTGACCAAAAAAGCCGACGGCCAATAGATTTCTTTTTTTTTTTTTGGACATGTCCTCATTGACTAGAGGGTCTACAAATCAAGGGTATTGGAATAAGTACTGGTCCTTGTGAATGTTACAAAATGCATGGATACGACAAAGTTAATGCCGCTTGTATATTACTCTTGGCTCTCGTACAAACCCCATTGGCATGTGATCAACAACCTTATCATCATCTAATTAAGAACCACACATGCACAATTTGTCATTACTAGAGCAAGATTTTTTGTTTATAATTTTATGACTCAAAATTTTAAAAAACTTCGAAGAGATTCACTACAAAAAAAAAAAAAAAAATGACATTTTGGACAGATTATTTAAGATGAGAATGACAATTTGGGACAAAAACAGACTCATTTTAGCAGGAAATAATCATTTTCGCAGGAAATAGCTAGCAACAAATAAACAGTTTTCTTGTAGTGATTAGACAATACGTAGCTTATGGCAATATTTTGAATATTAGTACTCTTGAGTAATATGAATTTCAGCATTATATATTGTGATACCCCATATGATATGGATAAGGGTAGGTGGTGTATGAGATCTCACATTGCTTGGGAAGAAAAAGTTCTTGCTCTTTATAAGATTCCAATGAGGCTCCAATTGTATCATTGATTAATCATTTTGGAGTATAGGCAATATGGTTTGGGTCTTTCATTGGGGCGTCCCAAACCACATGACCTATACTCCAAAAGGATTAGTCAATGATACAATTGGAGCCCCATTGGAACTTTATAAAGAGCAAGAACTTCTCCTTCCCAAGCAATGTCGGATCCCATACACCACCTATATTTATCCATATCATATGAGGTATCACATATATAGTATGGTTCACAAACTATATCTACCTTGATTCAAATTGTAGAAAATATTTTAGAAGCAAATCTCTATTTGCCATAACTTTATTCCAAAATAGAAATTTCTCTACAAACAACTTTTCCAAATGGACCCATTTGATCTGACAATAGTAGAGCAGTTCCACAATATATTAATATCTTCTATGTGTAAGTTAGACTCGACTTGGATTTCTAGAGTGACAACTTAGAGCCCCAACATCCTAAATGACAACTTTGAAGGTGTTTTGATTTTTTTCAAAAGGGTTTCCATTTTGGACAAAAATTATAGACTCAGATAAATCCACTAAAGCCCAACATCTAGCAATCTCCAGCGCAAGCCCAAATAAATCTCCACCTCCACCTGTCCATAATGTACTTCTTCGGTAACACTTGGACATCTCTTACGGTGAAAATTGCAAGAATGTGCTTGCATATAATTCATCTCTTCTCAAATAGTCCACACATACACTTCGTCTCGCACTCATCTTCAATGAAATATGCTTGCAAAGTAACTCATTTGACGCAGTCTTCAACTTGCCTCTGGTCATGAACTTGATGTGTTGTAATCACCCATTCTGTTTTTATGAAAACACAATGAGAATAGATAATCCCATTATTTCGACCTGTACTTTCTTAAACTTAGAATTCGTGTACACTTTTTAAAATTTCTTCTCCATGGATAAATGGGATATACATGAGATTGTGCAATTATATGAGTGGAAGTTTGCTACCATCTCATTCTATACTTTCTTCCTCAGTGCATTGTCAAATTGATGAATGGATTCTTTAATAAGGTCCCCGAATGTACAAATCCATCAAAAAAGGATTCATGCTCTTACTCCCCTATGTTGTGCCCATCCTAGCCTACCTAGAATGTACCTTTCAAGTATATAGGAACCTAATAAATTTGCTCACTATAGAGACTTTTGAAGCCATACATCCTCGTGCAAATTGTAAGTATCAAGAAATATCTCTCAAGACTTTTCAAACCTTTCAGAAGTCTAACAATTATAAACACATTTGTGCAATGTACTCTTCAAACCTCATTTGTATTTAGAATGTGAACTAAACTTCTCTGGTAGTTTTCGCATTATGTGCCACAAATTGTATCTGTGTCGGGTGTTTGGAAAAGCTATTGCAATAAGACTTTTCATGGACATGCCTTGATAAATAATGATAGCTTTTAGAGTTCTACCATCCATGCATTTCAACCAAGTCTCAAATAACCAAACAAAGGTTTTAGTATTTTCACTTGATATCAAACCTAGTCCCAAAAGTATTGATTGTCTATGGTGGTTAACACTGACAAAAGGGGCGAATGTCATGGCATATCTATTTATTGGGTACGTTGTATCAAATGTCACAACATCCCTAAAATACCCATATGCTGCTCTGCTATGTACATCGTCCCAAAAGACATTCTGTAATAGTCCATTGTCAACCAAATCCATCAACGAGTAAAACCGATTATTCTTATACTGCATTATCTCAACATAATCCCCACCTCATTTGCCAAGTCTAAGGGTCAGGCCTTGTCAATATAATTTTGTGCATTTTCTTAATAAATTGAAGATTCTCGAATCCACCAGCTTTGACAGCCAATGTGTTGAAACTTTTGGCAATACCTATGTTTGCCTTGTAGTTAATGTCTAGTTGCTTCTTTAAGGAATCATCAGTAGCTCGATTATATCTAAAGAATCTTAACTTTTGTGGACTTAGCCCATGGTTGTGGGCATTTTGATTAGTAGTTATGCACAAGATATCACCAACCAAGATTGCATTAATCTTCATCTTACAATTGGTCTTCGTTGTCCGGAGTGGTTTAAAAAGGTTGGCAGTGCGGCTCCTTGCCTTACCACCACGAGTACAACTAAGTGTTACATATCTTTTTTTTTTATAAGTAAAAGTATTATATATATATATATATATCAGTAGGAGTAACCAAATACACTAGATATATACAAGAAAATCCCTAACCCATACTAGAGAGCTCATAGTGCCCCAAAAAGCTAGCGAAAAACTACCCAAAATACATCAAGCCCGAGTTAGAATATAACAACACCTATCCAACCCCAACCCCAACCCATTGTTTTCCATAGTCCAACCTACACCCGAAACACCCTCTATGAGAAATAACCTCTATGCCCTCAACTTGAGCTACCACCCTTAGCGTCATAGTTGATTGCACAAGAAAGATGCTTCAAATCCCTGCTTTTCTTAAAGCTTGATTTGGTATCATGCGAATGGCTCACCTCAATCAAGTAGCTCCCTACTTTAAATTGGTCTTCACATCCTCCATGTGAGATTCCAACAATATGCTGAATCTCATTAGCCTTTTACAAAACCCAATCCGATGATGATCCATCTATATTGTTTAATGAAGGAAGAGATACCAAGGGGACAACATATTCCCCCGACATAGTTCCCGATGTGGTTTCAACCGGCACCAACGATAAACCCTTATTCAAATCCTATGCCTCCTTAATAACTTCATTGGTACTCTCCATTGGAGATTCTAGGCTGGCAACAAGTCCCTTCCCCTCTGCCGTGGACTTCTCAGATACCCAACCTTTTGCCTTCTCCTCCATAATGGCTAGGGAGAACCCAGATATTGTCAACGACTTAGTTTGTGGCCCCCTGGGGTCAGAAACCTCCCCCGAGTGTTCCGTAGAAGCTTGTGTGCATTTCTACAAGGAGCTTTTGTCACCGACAAAGGAATGCTGGTGTAGGGGTCATCGGGATCAACGCCAGAGGTTAATAACGTCGAGATAAGGGTCTCCTCTGGCCGGTGTAATGGAAGTGGGTCCATAGGCCCAGGACTTCCTTTGGACTATGAAACTGGCCCAGAAGTGGAGCCCTTCTAAAAAATGGGCCCATGGAGATTCGGCATCCATTTCAGGTTTGGGAGGCGAAAAGGGCTTATGCGGCCCAACCCAAGTTTGGCCTTCCCTTTGTCTGGCCTCAAACTACACTGAGCAGACTTCCTTTTTCCTATTTTTAGGGGCCGCATACTTTGGCCCAAGCCCAGGCCCAAACCTTTGATTATCTTAAAAATCCAAGACTTTATCTCCTTTCTAAACATTTTCAAATCCTCCTTCATGCCCGTTACCTCCTTTTTTAGACTATACAGATACCTCTGCAACTCACTTTCTCTTGGACAACCATGGGGCAAAGTCTAGCTATCCATTTTAGGTAATTCGCGTCTTGTCCCTTCCTTCTTCAGACCAAATCCCACCGAAAGTTCCCCTACCATGCCTCCCTTTTTGTGTTTTTGTTCAGCCAAAGGATGACTCGAATCTCGATGCGCTGCCACTTGGACTACCTCACAATCTCCTTCCCCTTCTCTACCTCTTTGTCCATTTGTGGTGCAAGGATTGGAGCCTTCTTCGCTAAACTCTGTTTTAAATCCATTGAAAAGCTCTTCCAACCCTTTCCTTCCACTCCTTCCAGGATCGCTAAGAGACCATGACCCCCTACCACCACCATAGTCAGTTACTTTCAAAAAATGCCCATAAGCATTAGACCTCCTATGAGCAAATAGAGCTTTGATTCCATCCCTTTATGTCTTGAAGAAGTCTTTCCTTCCCTCCGATAAAACACATTCTTCCACTGTACTGGCCAGCCATCAAGCACTGGCATAATTGAGCACCATCTCCTTGATTACTTTCCTGCCCCTCTCTGTGATACGACAATAATTTCCACCCTCCATAGACAATATAAACACCTTTGATTCTATTAAAAGGTGTTTAGGAAAGCTCATGATTATCGCAAAGATGTAGAAACAATCAAGAAGATTGAATCATTCTAGTGAAGGGTCACCTGAACAAACTTCCCATCGTGGAAGTGTATGGAGAGATAACCTAGGAAAAACCATATTTGTGTGGCCAAAACTGAGGAACTGCACAAAAACCTCAGTCCCCGAAGAGGTACCGACGTCGGAAAGCCCTTACTGGAGTCACCGGTCTTGTCTATGGTGGAAGCATAGATCAGGCGCCACAGGGCTAAACGATAATGGAAACACAAATCCCAAAATTGGATCTTTCAAAGAAACTGGGTCGTCAGGGCCCGTCGATCTTGTCTATGTCGGCGGTGAGGAGTTGTAACACCCGGACCCAATCAAACCCAATTTTTATTTATTTTAGTTCATTTTATTTATTTTATTTATTTTATTTTTTATTTTCTCCACACGTTTATTTTCCCCGCATGTTTTAAATTTTTTTTTTTGTTTTTCTTCTCTTTCCGTCTATATTTTTTTTTTCACACGGCTTATTTCCGTTGCCCACAGTATGCATGCACACACACGGCTTACCCTTCCTTCCGCACACACGTCTCTTTTATCCCTAGGGTTTTTCTTTTGTTTTGCTATATTTATTTACGTTACACTTTTCACGCACACTGCACAGCCCAGCCCCTCTTGCCGTTGCATTCATCTTCCCCAAGGCTCCTCCTCCTCCACACCGTGAGTCCTTCCCCATAGCGCAGCCGTGCATCACCTGAACCGCTAACCACCGTGGGAAAGCCATCCGGCCCCAGCCACAGCTCGAAACAGAGCCTGAAACAGACCTTCACAAAAGCCCAAACGTGAGCATCCCAAGCACCTCTCGGGTTATCCTTGTTTCCGTAAGCAATGGTAGTTCCTCTGCAAGCTACCAGCTTTCGTCACAGCCATGCACCACCGAGAACCAACACCTCTCAGTCGCAGCATCAAATGGTTGCGTTGGGATTGTTCATCATTCGGGCAACCTCGAGCAGCACACATGCATGGTCAACAGCGAATCAACACCTCCACATAGTTGCCGCCGGTTCATCCACCTCACGAAAACCTCTGTCCAGACCCCACCACCATGCCCAGCCACATGAAGCCGCCGCCCAACGCCTCCCGTAGCCTCCGTTGCAAGCCACGAAACTCCCCTGTTTTAGCCACCGAAAACAGAGCAACACAGCCCGGTGCCCTTGTCATTCAACGCCACCACGCACGGTGCCAACGCCTCCACGTCGTTACCACCGGCACAGAGAACTCCGACGGTCACTCCAAGCCACTCCTATCCGCCGCGTCCCGCTCGGTAAGCCACCGACAACACCTCCGTGTCACACTCTCTCGGCTTACTCTATGTCTTTCATTTTTTTCCCTCATTTCGTTGGTCTCTCTCTCTCTCTCTCTCTCTCTCTCGTCCAGTACTCCACCATGATCACCGCCGTCTGCCTAGTCCCTCGCCTACGTCGCACGCTGCCGCTGGATTGTCTCCGTGGTAAGCCCCTGGCATGCAAAGTTTTATTTTTCACGCAGATTATGTTTGTGCTTCAAAGTATTATCTGAAATTACCTTAGTACCCTTTACTAATTGTTGCACTAATGTGTTTTTAAACTTTTATTATGTATTAATACTCTCTAATTTATTATGTTTACAGAAACCCATTTAAGTAAATTAAATTAGTATTAAGCAAGGTTTTCTTTCAAAGAGTAGACAATAATGTTGTGTTTATTATTATGACCTTGCTTATTATGATTTTTTTTAACTGTTTAATTTTTAAAATATTTTTGTTATAAATATATTAGCTAGTATTAAATTTTATAATTTGATCTCATTAGTAAATAAGTTAGTTTTGTGTTTTGCTCAGACTAATTATTGGGACATTGATGAATTTAGAAAATGTGACAATATTTTAGAGTTACGTGAAGTTAGGTTTTTGAAGAATTAAAATAGATTATTTTAACATCTTAGGCTCAAATATTGAAATTGTGTTCGATTGGAAATTTATGAGAATTACGTTATTATGTTATAGGTGACAATTAATAATTGTTCAGCATTTTGATGAAATTCCTGAAAAGCTAAGAAGTCCAGGTAAGCGGGATTCCTATGCTAGACTTTGCATTAAAATAAAATGAGCTGAGGTTATTTTTGGAAAATATACGTATTTGATTATGAAAAGAAATTTGAACTACCTTAGTTATTTGTTCTGCATTACTCATGAGATTCTGTTTAAGAAGAAAGTATTTTCTGTCATGACTGGGTAGACATGAGCTTATTTCTGACATTCTGTTTCTGAACTTTGAAAAAGAGAGCAAATATGAAATTTGTGCATAAATAATGTTGTGATATGAATTTGTTCTGTTCTAAAGATTTTGTTCAGTACTCTGGTTGGATAAGACGTGATTTCTGAAAACCTTTGGCATGACTCTCTGATTCTGAATTTTGATTCTGTTTCCACTCTGTTCAGTTACGGCCCTGCCACGGGTGATAATAGTGGCATACGGCCCAACTATGGGTAATAATAGTGGATACGGCCCAACAACGGGTAATAATAGTGGATACGGCCCTGCCACGGGTTATAGTAGTGGTCTCTGTTTTGAGTGCACACCTTGGTGACAGAGTGTTTTATGTTCTGCTTGGCTATCCGCAAATGCACAACCCTACCACGGGGGTTATACATGGCCTCTGTTCTGATATGATGTTCTGATGATGATGATGATCATTTATGCTATGCCAAAGAATATTTTTTTGAATGAGATTATTTCTAAATGTTCACTCTGATATTTTGATAACATATTTTCTGCTTCTGCACTCTGAAAATGAAAATGTTTTGTTCTGCATTCTGCTTTCTGTAAATGCTCATGTTTACACACTGGTATATGTTCTCTACTTACTGAGTTGTTGATAACTTACTCCTTATCTCCATATATTTTTCAGATAATTTTGATGGTTCAGCCGGAGAACAAGAGTAGAAAGTTTTAGCAGGTGTGATGATCAGAGTGGAATAAGTGCTCGAGGGTACAAGTGCTTATTTGAGAGTCGTAGTTAGTAAACTGAATTTATGTTTCGGATATTTTGATTTGATGAGTTAAGGATAATTTCGAGTTTTAGAGAGTTTTTAATTTATGTTATTGAGATTTTCTTTATTGTCCCCATGGAGGAACTTAGATATTTGGATTGATTAAATTGATTAATTTTTTTATTGGATTTTTCGGATTTTATAGTTGTACTATTTAAGTTGATTTGAGGTATTAAGAGTTAACTCTCCAGACCTTCAGGAACGGGGCGTTACAGGAGTCACTTGCTAGACTAGGGTGGGTGGGTGAGGGTGGCGCGTTGTCACGGTTTCTCTCGCACCAAATGTTCAGATCTTACAAATAACAACTGGCAATGTTAGAGAAGCTAATGCACAAGTGTTACATATCTAACACTCCCATCATCTTCCCTTTTACTTCTTTGGGTCATTATGCCAAAACCAGTCTGTTTCCCATATTACTTATAGTAGTCAACGAGTTCTTACTCAGTTTTAAACAAACATTCCCGACATTAGCTCTAAAACCTCATCATCATCATCATTCCCCGATGTTGGCTTTAAAACCCCATCAAGTACTTCCTCATCATCTTTCACATTTGGGGTATCTGGATAAGTACTGCTTTCAGAAGAAAACAACAATCGCCTAGTAGATGAGGTGTGTTTTGTCATGTCCTTAGACGTGAACATCTTGGATATTGAATTTGTGGTCCAAATGGCGTCGGTTCCTACAAGTTACAATATCAAATCATAAATGTAACCTTGACAAATCCCTTGCTTGGAACATAACCACTTGGAAAATAATTTATCACCTCGTTTATCCATAAAAAAAGGGTTGGCATTTGGAAGCGGTACAAAAGGTGGAAAATATGTAGGTGGCATAATCCAATGGTATCCATGCATATAGTTATACGCTAACCAATCTGGATATAATGGTCTTGATATTTCCTCAAATAATATCGAGTAATGATATCCTTAAACATTGTTGCATGGATATCCTTAAACATTGTTGCATTCAATCAAAGCAATAACATGGCTTTCGGATAAGACAAGAATATCTGAGTGAATGCAACAATGTTGTCAGGAATTGTTGTAGTGTTCATAGGCATTGCAGTAGTGTTGGTAGGTCTTGCAGATATGCTTTCTTCCCCTTTCTCCATCGAGTTGTACACCAAGAATACCTATTTAGAGTACAAAACTAACATCAAGAATGGACCAATGAATCATCTTGATATATTTCAGCACCACAGTTGTTGATTCTAACATCACAAACCACAAGCTTGATTCTAATAGAAGATGTGATGTTTTACAAATTATAGCTTTTTTAACAAAATTGATACGAAAATATAATGAGAAAACATATTGATTATTATTTAGAAACTACTTTTGTAACAGCCCGCTAGAAATTTATTGGTGAAATTTCTATTGACTTTAGAAATCTCGTGAAAACCCCATAAGTTTTTATGAATCGGCCAATCGCACAGGTTTTAGTTTGTCAACATAGTCAGTGTTATCACTCACTATGGTGCTAGAAATATGAGTTTTATTTATTTGAGATAGTTAGAAGTCTCAGAATGAGTTATGGTCTACGCCATTAGACTCAGTTGATTATTTAGGATTTTATGGCCCAATAAGTTTATTTTCATATTTTCGAATGAAACGCTTGTTTGAAACTATTAAATTATTTTTAAGGGCACTTCGAGGTTGAATTTCGGTAAATATTTTCATTGTAGGTTAATATGAATCTTTAGGAATTTTTAGTGCTAAGTTTATGATTCACTTTTTGGGAGTGAATAGTAACCTCGATAAGCACATCAATTGCAATGTTTCAAAATCACAATGTGGAATGTCCAAATTAGATTAGAGAAGTTTTATTTAGATACTTGGCAAGATCTTAGCCATGCTTAGTGAATAATATTAAACACTTGGCACCATGAGGAACGTTTGTTGGATTTGAAGGAATCAAGGTGTGAGATCATGCCACTTAAGCAAAACTTTGTTTCATCTTATCAATCAAATTGTGCCAGACCAAAGAAGGTTTCAATCCTCGCGAAACCCTAAAAGGTTGGAATCCAAGTGAAACCCCAAAAGCTTGGTTGAAACTGACACCCTAAATGGTTTCCTCAAACCCTAAAGTTGGCCTTCAAACCCTTTCTAATCCGATTTCTAGCATTATGTTTAATCACTTGATTAAATCACTTTCAAATGCTACTAATCCTTCAAATTTTTGTTAGAACGTCATTATCCAACCTTCTTAACCTTGAAAAATTGATTGGGCCAAGAGATATTAGATTCGGGCTTGATAGCAACCCAAACGCTCTTTAAATCCTAAAATTTAGGCCAAATCGGTTTAGGCCCACGAAATTGGTGACCATAGGATTGCTATTTGGATATGTTTTGCACCCTAGATCTTTACAAAGAAGGGCCTAAAAGGTTCTTGAAGTACAAAGCTAAAGGGGCCACCTCACTCTTTCACTTTTACACTCCACCTTGAGAAAAGAACTTGGACTGATCTTTGTTTATTCCAATGACAAGAAAAAGCTAACACTCAAGCTTTCCTTTAGTCCTATCACTTTCCATAACTTGTGTAAGAGGCTCTCCAGTCCACTTCCCACAAAAAGCAACTCTCCTTTACACTTTTCCTTCATAGAACACAAAAGAAACTCTCAGGTAGTTTTTCTTATCTCTTTTGCATGCCTGATTCGTAGCTTTTGTAGGTATTTTCTTGCAAAGTTCTTTTCACTAAAGTTGTTTCTTTTGGAGCCTAGTTTACTTGGATATCTTATTTGTTCCATTTGGAGATCATTTGATTGGTAAAAAGTTGTTTAGACCCTAAAAAAGTCATTCTAGAGAGTGTGTTATATTTTGGAGTTTTTGACCAAGCTAATGAATAGATCTTGGTCCGAAATTTTTATGGAGTAGTTAAAATGTGTATATGATTATTAATTGAGGATTTGTTGCATGGTTACAAGTTTTGGTGAAATATTTTCTTAGATCTAGAAACTTAGAAACTGGAAGAGGAAAAACCGTTTCTGTTTTGAGAAAGTTTAAATCTTTTATGGTCTAGTATTATTATAATGGTTTTGATATCTTTATTGGAAGATCCCAAGCCTCTTATATACACGTTAGAATCTTATTTTGAAGATATTTGATGTTAGTTTCGAAGATATGAAATTTTATGCAAGGAGATATTCGGTTAGGCCAAAGTGATGATGTTCTTGGCTAAATTTATGTTTTGGTTGATGGTGATCTTGAGTTTGAAGCTTGGATTTCTTTTAGGACACATTTTTAAACCATGTAATTTTTTGGTTTGAAGATCACTTCTTTATCAGTCACGGATCATGAGCTTGATCAAAACAAGTTAGAAACAAAAATCTGTTTTGAACTTAGAAGAAAAACCAAAAAATTCAAGTATGGTTTTAGTGAGTTTGATGACTTTTGTTCATGATTCAAAACATGATTATTCCTAAGAATATGTTATGAGTATAGTAGAAGAAAAATTTTGGTTTAATCATGAGTTTTGAAATTTGAAAGAATTACAACAAAAATCAAAGGAAATAACCTTTGTAAGTTTTGGCCCTATAGAGTTTTAATGGTTGTGTTTAGTTTTAAATTTTCCTGAATTGATATTTAAGCTTAGGACAAAATTTACATAAGGTATGTAGATTTTGGTGATTTTTGGAGTTAGGATGCAAAATCCTTAAGTTAGGGGTAAAATGGTCATTTTTCCACTTGTAAATGGTAAAATAGTAATTTTACTCGAATTTGATATTTTTCCATATTCCTAATTGTTAGTGATTAAGTTATAATTTTTAAAAATTAATACTTTCACTTTCTCGTGATCGTGATCGTACTTGAATTTTGTCTATAAGCACGAAAATCGAGGTAATTTAACTTACTATCAGTTTAATGTGTATGAGTAATAAGTAAGGGAATTAAAGTGTATAAATGCATGTTATCATATGTGCTATGTCAAGTCATTACATATTTATCTATTATACAAAATTTATTCTGTCATGAATTATTCATCTGTTACATAAGATATTCTGTCACATATTGCTATACATTGCAAGTATGTCATGTTAAGTTAAGTATGTCATCTGTTATATGTATTTCATGTCACGTAATATTCACTGTCACATGTTATGCCATGTTATAAAATATTGTCTGTTACATGTTATGCCATGTTACGGAATATCATCTGTTACATGTATATTATGAAATGTTGTCTGTTATATTTATGTTTCAAAGTATGTCATGTATGTCATCTTACGTTTATGTCATGTTACGCTACGTCAGGACTTCTATCTTTTATGTTATGTTCATGTTACGTCACGTTACGAAATGTCATGTATGCCAGTTAAGTTATTCATGTCAATCACGACCCTAAGCGTTAGGATGGGGGTGATATCCTAGTGGAACTCCTTTGTTCATGTTAGAGTGTCTAAATAAGTATGAAATTTTCTGGGTTGACGAAATACAGTCAACAAGTTGCGAATGAGGCCTAACTAATTGGTCACTAGAGTGCGCCAGGCACTAAAGCCGATGGAGCCACACATTTTGTTATGTACGTCTACAACAAGTGTGGCATAAACAAACAAATAAGTCATGGGGCCACAACAACTGTGGAGCATACACTACGTGAGACACAACAATTGTGACACGTAGAATATATGGGGCCAGAACAACTGTGGAGTACGTATTAACGCACTCACAGCTGGTATAGACACCTGTGTTGTGATGAGGTAATCGGCAGGGACACACGGCTCAAGGGAACTTGTGTAGCAACCGTATGGTCACTTTATTAATTAAGTCTATTGAATAAGATTCCAAGTTCATGTATTTCACGTTCAAGTCATGTTTCACGATTTTTTATGTTTACGTTTACGTTCATGCAATCATGGTAATCCCATGAGAGAAGATTACGCAATCATGGTAATCCCATGAGATAAGACTACTCTATCATGGTGACCTCATGAGATAAGAATATATTTCAAGTTCATGTTATGTATGCTCACGTTCATACTTTGTTTCAAGTTCATATGATGTTTCAAGTTCACGTTCATGTCAGGTTATGTTCATGTTCATGTTATGTCATGTTAACGTTCACGTTATGTTTAAGTTTACATTCATGTCAAGTGTCAAGTTTATGTCACGTCAAGCTAAGTTTCAGTTTCAGTTCAAGTTATGTCAGCTCATGCCATGTTATGTCAAGTTACGTTATACTTATTATTTCATGCCATGTTATGTCAAGTTACGTTATGCTTATTATTTCATGCCATGTTATGCCAGGATATGTTATGTTTACTATTGACTTTGATTGTGCATTCATGCCTTTATTGCCATGCATGTATCATTATCCTGTGTGGAAGTTTCCTGTTAACTTGCTGAGATTTGTAATCAAATCTCACTATGGTATTTCCAACTACCATTCCCCCAAATAGTAGATCTTTTTATAGGATCTGAAGGAGAATCGGGAATCGACCAACTAGAAACGGTCTACTAAGCGAAGGTGAGACGTAGGTGATAGTGCAATAGTTACCTTAGATTACTTCTTGTATTTGTGAAGTTCAATCTCCAGCACTCTTTTGATCACAACCATTTTGGACTAGTGTTGTGATCTCAGTTGTTTAGAATGTCATTATGTATGAAGTATGTTTTAAGTATTTGGGATATTTCAGTTTGGTGCATAGTATTGTTAAAGAAAAAAAAAAATTATCCGCTACGAATATTGCATAATGCTAGATGTATGTTAGGAACATTGCATCTTATATGTCATGAACGAGGGCAGGTAACCTTGTGTTGCATGTCTCGACGCTTCAAATGTCCATCCGATCACAAGCGAAATTTGGGAGTGTTACAACTTTTCCACTACAATAACATGTAGAACCCAAACACTTATACCTTCTGGGTTGGCAAAAATAAAAACATCTATAGGAGACCCAAAACAATGTGAGTTTCATCTTATTTATGCCTACACGAGATTCATGCATAAAGATCCAACTGCCAGAAACACCGGACAACTACAAGCATATTTTCAAAGTACTTGTTTTATGATGCCTTTAACAAATGTAGAGACTTCAGTAAGAGAAACACTTTGTATTGATTTCTTTCTTCTCATCTTTTCGATGACCAAGATATTTTATTGACGTTGACCCTATATTGTAACACCAGAGTCCAACACAAAATTTGCAACCAATTTTTTTTTTTTTTTTAGATTAACATGTACGAAAAGCCCACTTGGAATTTAGTGAGCAATTTGGGAATAGATTATGGGTCAAAATTTTTATTTTTATTTTTTCCAAAGTATGAGTTTTGTTGGGCATGTTAATTAGGTTAAAGTTCTTTTTATGGACCAAGTGAGATCTATTTATTCGGGAATTGGCCTGAAACATTTACAGAGTTAGTTGGACTATTTTAACAGTTGATTATGTGGACTGCTTTAATGGACCCAACCTTGTTTTAAGAATCAGACTCGGTTGCTCTAAACAGACCCTATGTCTAATTTCTATACAAACTCCCCACCACGCAGGACTCCACACTCATGCACTAATGCACGTTTCTCCCTTATCCTTCTCTAGAGTTTTTCCCCATCACCTATATATATACATACGTAACATGCATGGTGAGAGTGGACGAAGCTTTGGGTTGTTGTAGCCTGAGCTTCAGTGAAGCAACTCCTCCACGTAGTTGACGCCAAGCGTTGCCCAAGCCCCACCGCGAGCCACTGTTGTCCATCCCACCAAGCAGCTAGGTTTCCTTCCTTTCTTTCATGAGTTTCTTCACTGCTAGCCACTAAGCACCGTCTTCCACGTCCAGCACAACAACAGTGCACCATAGCAACCCACGTTTCACGGCTCCTACACGCCGTGGTAAGCCTCCGCTGCACTACATAATTGCTGCCCTTTTTCCCCCACGGAACTGAACCGTCAAGCAGTTGTTGAAACCCCAATGCTGAAAGTTAGTTCCTTCAGTTCCAACTGCCAACCCTCAGTTGCTTGGCAGTGACCACCAAACCTCACTGCCCACCCTGCCCCTCAACCACTCGTGGTGCCACCTGTTGAATAATAAACTTAAATAAAGTTGTTTTTTAGTATATTCATGAACTAGAGTCTAGGTTCATCTTGGAAGAAGTAATTTATGTATTTGGAGATTCATGTATTTGGGGTATTCATGTACTTGGGTATTTGTGTAGTAGGGAAGTTCATGTATTAGAGTAAATGCTAGGTGAATCTACAAGCCTATAAATACCCATGTATGCATTGGCACAAAGCGAGCCTCTTGAGAAGTAATTCACTTAGAGAAATTTCAGAAATAGTCTCTCCTCTCTTCCCTCTAGAATAGAATATCAGTTTTTCTCTTCCAACAAACTGGTATCAGAGCAAGTCTTTTCTAGATCCTGAAGATGGCGAACTCGACGTTTCCGTTTCAATTTTCGTATTTGACAAAGGAGAATTATGAGAATTGGTGCATTCGAATGAGGGCTTTGCTTGGATCTCAAGATGCATCGGAGATCGTAGAGAAAGGCTATGAGGAGCCTAGAGATGAAGCTTCGTTGAGTTCTAATCAAAAGGAGGCTCTGCAAAAGTTGCGAAAGAAGGACCAACAAGCTCTCACGCTCATCCATCAATGTTTGGATGGAGCAATGTTCGAGAAAGTGGCCAATGTCGCAACTTCCAAGCAAGCATGGGAGATCTTACAAAACTCCTATCAAGGAGTTGATAAAGTGAAGAAGGTGCAGCTTCAAGTGCTACGCAGTGAGTTCGAAGTCCTTTGTATGCAAGAATCTGAGACGATTGTAGATTATTTTTCAAAATTGTTGGCCATTGTGAATCAAATGAGGAGATATGGCGAAACGCTAGAGGATGTCTGGGTGGTTGAGACGACTCTTTGCTCATTGCATTCAAAGTTCGATTATATTGTGGTGGCTATCGAAGAGTCAAAAGACTTGGAGATGATGACGGTTGATCAACTCATGGGATCTCTTCAAGCCCATGAAGAGAGACTCAAGAAGAAGAAGAAAGAACCTATTGAGCAGGTGCTCGCCACAAAGCTCTCTGTAAAAGAGAAGGAAGGAGAGCACGATAGAAGTCAACGAGGAAGAGGACGCAGACATGGACAAGGAAGAGGAAGAACAGGACGAGGACGAGGAAGAGGCGGACAAATCAATCAAAACGCCAACCATGAAGAGAGAGGTCAATCCTCAAGAAGTCGTGGAAGAGGAAATTACACAAGGCAGAATGGGAGACAATATGATAAGTCCAAAATCAAATGCTACAATTGTCAAAAGTATGGCCACTATGCTTCAAAATGCTGAAGTTCTCCTAGCAATGCTGAAGAGAAGGCGAATCACGTTGAAAATGAGGAAGCGGAGCCCACTTTGCTACTAGCCTACAAAGGAGAAGAAACTAGCAAATCGAATTTGTGGTATCTTGATAATGCTGCAAGCAATCATATGTGTGGAGACAAAAGCAAGTTCGTGGAGCTTGACGACTCAGTGAGCGGGAATGTCACTTTTGGAGATATGTCAAAAGTTCCCATCAAAGGGAAATGTACGATTCTAATTCGGTTAAAAAATGGGAGCCATCAATTTATGTCAAATGTTTATTATGTTCCAAGTACGAAATGCAACATTTTGAGTTTGGGGCAACTCTTGGAAAAGGACTATGAGATTGAAATGAAAAATCGTAATCTTTTTCTAAGAGATGACAAGAAGAATTTGATTGCTAAAGTGTCTATGACAAGCAACAAGATGTTTTTGCTTGATTTTCAAACTGATGTGGCTAAGTGCCTCAAAGCTTGTGTGAAAGATACGTCCTCGCTTTGGCATTTGAGGTTTGGGCATGTGAATTTTGGTGGATTGAAGTTATTGGCTCAAAAGGAGATGGTGAAAGGCTTGCCTCCTATTGATCAATCTGATCAACTTTGCGAAGGGTGTCTTGTTGGCAAACAATTCCGGAAGAGCTTTCCAAAAGAATCATTTACAAGAGCAAGTGAGCTGCTCCAACTTGTTCATACCGATGTTTGTGGACCGATCAAGCCTTCTTCATTTGATAAAAATCGATACTTCCTCCTCTTTATTGATGACTTCAGTAGAAAAAAATGGGTATATTTTTTTAAAGAAAAATCTGAAGTGATTGGTGTTTTCAAAAAATTCAAAGCACTTGTTGAGAAACAAAGTGGCTATGAAATTAAGGTTTTGAGATCAGATAGAGGGGGTGAGTTTACATCTAATAAATTTAATGAGTTTTGTGAAGCACATGGGATTCGTCGGGCTTTGACGGTTCCGAGATCACCTCAACAAAATGAGGTGGTTGAAAGAAAGAACAGAACGATTCTCAATATGGCTCGAAGCATGTTGAAGACGAAGATGATGCCTAAAGAGTTTTGGACGGAAGCGGTTGATTGTGCTGTTTACTTATCAAATCATTGCCCTACAAGAAGTGTAGAGAACTCAACTCCCTAGGAAGCATGGAGTGGAAGGAAGCCAAGTGTTTTCCATTTGAGAGTTTTTGGAAGTATTGGCTATGTGCATGTGCCTGATCAAGAAAGATCCAAGCTTGATGATAAAAGCAAGAAGCATATCTTCATCGGCTATGGTCAAATATCCAAATGCTACAATCTTTATAATCCAAGCACTATGAAGATGGTCATTAGTAGAGATGTGAAATTTGACGAAGAAGGTTTGTGAGATTGGAGTGATCAAGAAAATGAAAGATATGATTACTTTCCCTTCCCTGAAGATGAAGATCAAGGAAATGATGTACGAGAACTCATGACACCTCCTCAATCACCAATAATTCCTAGTACTCCTTCATCATCTTCTTATGAAGGAAGTTCTAGTGAAAGGCAATCCCGAATGAGAAGTCTCCAAGATCTTTATGAGGTAACGGAGAATTTAAGTGATGATGTAACTCTTTTTTGTCACTTTTCCGATTCTGAACCAATAAGTTTTGAAGAAGCGGTACAAGAGAAAAGGTGGAGAATTTCCATGGATGAGGAGATCAAATCAATCAAGAAGAATGATACATAGGAATTGACGACTTTACCAGAGGGATAAAAGCCCATTGGTGTGAAGTGGGTTTTCAAAGTAAAGAAGAATGCAGATGGAGAAGTAGAAAGATTCAAGGCAAGATTGGTGGCCAAGGGATATAGCCAACGTCCTGATATTGATTATGGAGAAGTCTTTGGCCCTGTTGCACGATTAGAGACGATCCAGATGATTATTTCTCTTGCAGCTCAAAAGAAGTGGAGGATTTATCAAATGGATGTCAAATCGACTTTTCTGAATGGAATCCTAGAGGAAGAAGTTTATGTAAAGCAACCTATGGGTTATGTGGTCAAAGGGCAAGAAGACAAAGTGTTGAAGTTAAAGAAAGCCCTGTACGGCTTAAAACAAGTGCCAAGGGCATGGAATAGTCAAATTGACAAATATTTTCAAGAGAATGGATTCACCAAGTGCCCGCATGAATATGCACTCTATGCTAAGGTGCGTGAAAATATAGACATTTTGCTTGTTTGCATATATGTTGATGATTTAATTTTTACTGGAAGCAATTCAAGCATGTTTGGAGAATTTAAGAAAGCTATGACGAGAGAATTTGAAATGACCGATATTGGTCTTATGTCTTATTATCTTGGCATTGAGATCAAACAAATGGAAGATATAATTTTTATCTCTCAAGAAGGTTTTGCAAAGGAAATTCTCAAAAGATTCAAGATGGAAGATAGTCAATCCGTGAGCACCCCAGTTGAATGTGGAGCGAAATTTTCCAAGCATGAAGAATGAGAGAAGGTAGAACCCGATATACTTTATGGAGTTGGACTTGTTAGCCGATATATGGAGTCACCAAGCACAATGCATTTCAAAGCGGCTAAGATGATTCTACGTTATCTAAAAGGTACTATTGATTACGGACTTCTTTATTCATTTTCTAATGAATTTAAGCTTGTGGGGTATAGTGATAGTGATTGGGCCGGAGACTTGGATGACCGGAAGAGCACTACCAGTTTTGTGTTTTATTTGGGAAATACGGCATTTATTTGGAGTTCAAAGAAGCAACCAATTGTAACACTCTCCACATGTGAAGCTGAATATGTTGCTGCGACATATTGTGTTTGTCATGCAATCTTGTGTTTGATAACAAGTCGGCACTTGCATTGGCGAAAAATCCGGTCTTTCATGATAGAAGCAAGCATATCGATACAAGATTTCATTTTCTTCGAGAATGCATTGTCAAGAATGAAGTACAAGTCAAATTTGTGAAGACCCATGATCAAGTTGCAGATATTTTTAGGAAGCCTTTCAAGTATGATACTTTTAACAAGTTGCGGATGTTACTCGAAGTTACCAATAATTAAGTTTCAAGGTGGGTGTTGAATAATAAACTTAAATAAAGTTGTTTTTTAGTATATTCATGAACTAGAGTCTAGGTTCATCTTGGAAGAAGTAATTTATGTATTTGGAGATTCATGTATTTGGGGTATTCATGTACTTGGGTATTTGTGTACTAGGGAAGTTCATGTATTAGAGTAAATGCTAGGTGAATCTTCAAGCCTATAAATACCCATGTATGCATTGGCACAAAGCAAGCCACTTGAGAAGTAATTCACTTAGAGAAATTTCAGAAATAGCCTCTCCTCTCTTCCCTCTAGAATAGAATATCAATTTTTCTCTTCCAACACCACCACCATAACCCAACCATAAATCCACAAGTGGAGCCATCGTTGGTCATCATGCCGATGCCTCTGTTTTCACCACATCGAAATAGAGTAGCCCATTCTCCTAGCTCTCGATTCCGTTAGGTGTTGCCAGCCACGACACGGTGAAGTCTAGCTCACCAGCATATTCACCTAGCTGCCCAGCTTCTCCAGAGTGCCCCCTGCATGCCTCCTTCCCTCTCTGAAAGCCCACGCCGAACTCCCCTACCATCACTCTCTGTCTCTCTCCCTCACACTGCACTCTCTCTCTCTCTCTCTCTAACAGAGTGTCAGCCACCTTTCTCTACCCAAGTCTCCGCCGCATCTGTCTCTGGGTAAGCTCTTCATCCCGACTTCAATTTTTCTCCTTTGGTTTCTTTTTTTTTTGTTCTCTGTTCTGTTTTGTTTTTCCAATTACTCCAAAAACAAGTAATTGTCGTGGACTCTTTGAAAAATAACTGTTAGCCAGCTTTAAACTTGATGACCATGACCTCCCTAGTATTTAGGAAAATGCCATTAAGCCCTTTGGTCATTGATTATCTATAAAGCACCTCAAACCATTTTAAGTATTTTTTACATTTTTGCCCAAATAGGAAAACCTTGGCAAAATAAGAGTTGGGCTTGACTTTTTAAAATTTAGACATGTATTTTAAGTTGGGCTTGGTCTTAAATAGACTTGTGATTGAGTTGGATTTATGTTAAGTGAATATTAAGTGAAGATGTATTTTGCATAGCTTAGTTTTAATGGAGTACATATGTAGCCATACACGTTATTTTATAGAAATAATTTAGATTTTAATGTATTAGTTGGAGACATTAAGTGGATATCGATTTATTTAAGAAGTGATGTTAATTTTAGGGTTATGAGAATTTGAATATATTTTCTAGAAAAATAGGTTATCTGAGTATTTTAGGCTTGAATATCAAATTATGTTTGTAATAAGAGATTTAAGCTAGGTGTGTATTTTATAGGTAATGAGTGATATTCATTCGGTACTATTGTGAAAAAATTCAGAAAAGTTAAAAAGTCCAGGTAAGTGGGGTTCCTATGTTAGAATTTGCATAAAATAAGATGAACTAAGGTCGATTTTCAAAAAATATGCAAGTTTTGTTATGAAAAGAAATTTTGAGACAACCTCAGTTATTTGTTCAGCATTACGCATGAAATCTGTATGAGAGAGACAAGTACTTTTGTCATGATTGGTGTAGACATGAGCTTATTTTTAGCATTTTGAATATGGACTATGCAGAAAGAGAGAATATGAAAAATTGTGCATGTGGTTCGAAGAGGTTCTGAATTTGTTTTTGAATATGTGAAATGACCTGAGTTTGTTTCCGCACTCTGTTATGATATGAAGTGGCATCTGAAAATCTTTGGCATCACTTTCTGATTTTGTTTTTGGTTCTGTTCAGTTAAGGCCCTGCCATGGGTGATAATAGTGGTATACGGCACTGCCACAGGTGATTGTAGTGGTATACGGCCCTGGCATAGGTGATAATAGTGGTATATGGCTGAACCATGAGTGATAATAGTGGTATACGACCCCGCCACGGGTAAAATGGGTGTTTATAACCCTACCATGGGGATTAAACATGGTCTCTGTCCTGATGTGATGTTCTAATATGATATGAATATGATGTCTCAGATTATGATATGCCATAAGATTTTATTTTTGAATAAGAATGTTTCTGAAAGTTTTTGCTCTAATATTTTTGATAGCTTGTTCTGATTTTGCATTCTAAAAGCAAATATTATGATTCTGCATGTTGAAAGTAAATATTTTGTTCTGCATTCTGAATTCTATAAATGCTCATATTTACATACTAATATATGTTATCTGTTTACTGAGTTGTTGATAACTCACCCTTTATCTTTACAATATTTTTTGGATCATTTTGAAGCCTTAGTTAGAAGTCAGGAGTAGAACGTGTTAGCAATGTTTGATGATCGTAGAAAAATAAGTACCCAAGGGGTACAAGTATTTATTGGAGAGTCTTATTTAGTGGATTTATGATTTTATGTTATTTTGGTACTTTGAGTCATGGATATTTCTGAGTCTTTGTGGAGTTTTTAATTTATTTCGTTGAGGTATTTATATGGTGTCTTGATGGAGGAACATACATTTTTGGTTTTGAATAAATAAGTTTATATTTTATGGGGAATGTGGAGTATATAAATACGCTATGGGAGATGATTTTAAGTTACAAGAGCTAACTCTCTAGACCTTTGGGGATGAAAGTTATCGTTGGTATCAGAGATAGATTTGAGATTCTACATACTATAATAAGGAGTTTGATCAAATTTGAGGTTTTAGATTGTGCAAACTTTCTTGGTTGAGTTTTGGAGATTTGAGGTTTAAAATTTTGTAAATTTTAAGAAATGATTTTTATGACCATTGGGATTTTAGTTCCGGTTGGCTTATTTGGTGAACCATAGGAAATAATCTTTATAAGATTTGAAGTCTAAATTTTGAAGGTGTACATAAGCTTAATCGAAAGCCAGATTTGAGGTTATGCAGACATTAGGATATGAAGTTTTGGATTTCGACAGGCTTTAGGAAATAATTTTATATTTGATGTTTAGAAATCTACGGATGGAAGAGCAAATCCTTCTGATATTTGAGGTTTTAAAATCTGTAGGTATTAAGGATTGTGTTTTATGAAATTTGAGGTTTTAGATTCGGCAGATGTTAAGATTGAAGTCATGACATATGAGGTTTAGATTCTAAAGATGGACGTAAGTTAAAGCAATGTTAAGTTTATGACTATAGATGGTAAGAAGGGCTTTACGAGTTGGTTAAGATATGATTAAGAATGGGTAAAACAAGAAAAATCTTGAACTTTTTTTAAATATCTATCTGGTATATATATTTTTGTTTATACATATTTTTTGTTTTCTTTCATTAGAACATTTAACCAAGTTTAAAGTCCTAGGATAGCACCCCGTCGTCGAGTTTGAAATCCTAAGGATTTGAACGAAACCATCAATAAGCGAGGCTGCACATTCGAGCAATTTAATCATACCCATCCTCCCACATTTGATGGAAGATGATATTCAAACACAGCAGATGATTGAATTCAAGACATGGAAGAGATATTTAATGTTCTGGAGTGCACGGATCAACAGAAAGTACAATTCATAGCCTTTAAATTGACGGGGAAGCTAAGAGGTGGTGGAATTCGGATAAAGCCATTAAGGAAGCTAAAGGGGAAGGAGTAGCTAGCTGGCCTCACGTTAAGCAAAATTTCTTCGACCATTTCTTCCCTAAAGCGGATAGGGAAGCTAAAGTTTGAGAGTTTACCAGTTTGGTGTTTGGTGCAGGTAGGGGTGTACATGTGAACCAAGCACCCACTGGACCCGATTAGGCTGACCCGAAACGACCCGGCTTTTATCGGGTATTACTTGATCAGGTCTCCAACCTGACTAAATAATGGGTTTGTTAATTGGTGTCAACCTATCCGAGAGTATAAAAGCATATTGATTCTTCAAACCCTAGCCAATAGCCGCCCACTCAGCCTTCTTCGTTCACTCAACCTCAAGCCCTCCGACTACCAGCTCCATGTCCTTCTGGCCAACATGGACGCCAACGGCAACAACACCATTGAGTTCGACGAACTCATCCAAGTCGTCTTGCCCGATATTGAGCACCGGATTCCCTATTTTTCTAATAACTGGCGCATGACATCGACAAGTTTGAACAAAAAGAAGAAATTCACAAAAAGGAAAATGCAACGAAATAGAAAATGGTGAATAAAAGGTTTTGGGTTTGCTATGCAGAGAAGAGGAGAAGAGGGAAATGCAAAAATGGAAAATAGCCTACATATACTGCATGCAGAGAATGCTTTCATTAATTTTTGCCATCACCTCTTCCTACCAAAATCATCTTGCAAAAACCACCATAAATTAAATTCCTTAGCAGTTGTCCACCATTGGTATAGTCACCCTCCTTTCCAAAATCAGAGCCAGATCTGAGCTCCCGAGCCGAAAGAGAAGCAATAAAGGATGAGCTTTTTTGAGTTTGTTGTGTAGAGAAGAGAAGAGAAGAGGCTATTTTCCAGCCGAGAGGCTTACAGTTTTGTTAGCTCAACTCGCCACACGCTCTACCTTTAGCATAACGTTGCTCGAGCTAGACGTCGCTGTTTACAATTCTGCTTTTGTTGCTTGGCTTCATTACTTTTGTAGGTCTTCTTATTGACGAGTTGGTGCTGGGCAGGTCGAGGCTTGGGGATGCCTCACCTTCTCAGCTCGAGATCTTCTCCTTCGATCCCAGATTCCCATGACCACTTCTCTCTTCATCTCCCTTGGTTTGTGAATGTTTACGTTTATGGAAGCATTGAATGGAAATGTAAAACGATCCTAGGTGTAAGGGACCATGATTGTGCACCAATATGCTGCAATATTTGAGGAATTATCATGCTTCACCTCATGCCTAATTCCTGATGAGGAGAAGAAGGCCAAGAAGCTTGAGGAGGGTTTGACTCACAGGATATTTGAACGAGTGATGGTCTTATAGATTCAGAGTTTTTGAAAGTTAGTGCATAAGGCAATGTTGGTTAAACAAAATCTTAAAAGAGGTGTTGAGTTGCAAGAATAGAGAAAGAGAGCTACTCCACAAGGATCCCCTAGTATGGATCAAGGGCCATGGAAGAAGAGAAACAAAGGGAACATCTCAAGTCAGAGATAGATGTAGGGAAAACAACCGAATAACCCCTATAAGTATTGTAACCACGCACACACACTGTGGAGTGCAGAATGAAATGGGGGCATGTTTTTGATGTGGTAAGACTGGTCATTTCATCAGAGAATGCCCATTGCTATTGGAAGACAACAATAAACCCAACCCACATCCAGGTCCCCGACAGACGACACAGGGAAACAATCAGCTTAGAATGGGATTAGTCTCGAGTGTTTGCACTGATACCTGGAGATGCTGAGCACAACAATGATGTGATCACAGGTACCAGCTTGAGTGTTAGCAAGAGTCTAAAATGTCTTAGTCTCTTCGCAAGTCTTCTATATCGTGCCCCTATGAAATAAACTCAATTTGACCCCATGACCATGACACATAATTTACTTCTTTAATGTCTTGTACCATGTACGTGTTTCTTGAATAATAACAATGCCATTAGCTTACGACCTATTTACGAATAGTTCTAACTCAAACTTGATAAACTCAAATTCAATTATGGAGGAGTTAATATTGGTCTAACACGAA